>NC_091822.1:164801449-165101449 GCF_038994185.2 Dermacentor albipictus
CAGACCCGTCGCCATTGCTCAGTGGCAATGGCGTTGTGCTACTCAACACGAGGGCGTGCTTTCTATAACCGGCGGACGCATCCCGACTGAGGCGGAATTAAAAAAAACGCGCTCGGCTTTGGTTGTCCCTTAAAGAAGCACAGGTAGTCAAAATTATTCCAGGAGCCCTCCACTAAGATGTCCCTCACAACCCACTGTGGAATTTGGGGACGTTAAACCTGGTGGTATATTTTTTCTCTCTCTCTCTCTCTCTCTCTCTCTCTAGAACACATGAGAAACGCATGAGTAGCGTAAGTATAGTTGAAGAGAGTGGGTTCGTCTCCTCGAATCAAAACGGGCCATCCGTGGCGGTCCGGAAGCGTCACGTTCTGGGCAGTAAAGCTCAGATCTAGGAGTTGAAGGCAACAAAGTTTGCGATGTGGGCTTGTTGGTTGGTTGTCATAAAATGGGATCTGGTACAGCGCAGCCAAACACGGGCACAAGAAGAAGCGATGGGTGGGCACAAAGCTATGTTGAAGCAGTTGTCTATAGGAGTTATGTCTGGGAGTGGATGGTTGAACAAGCTCTCCACTTTCTCTTCATATCTATATATATATGCCACCTTGTCTTCGTCTTTCTTTTGAACTAGGCCGGGTGAGTGACAAAGAGACAAGGTATATAAGTAATTGACCGGTTAATCAATCGAAAGCTGCTTGAACCAAGAAGACTGGCGTTCTATTCTAAATTGGAAAACATCTTAAGCGCCAGCAGAGGAGGACGGAAGGAAGAGTTGGACAACGCAATAAATAAATAAATAAATAAATATCCACGTCTTCTTTCCGCTCCCATCCTTTTGCGCTAAAGATGTCTTCTAATTTAAGATATCAACATGGCCGACAAACAGCAGATAACCTCAGGGATGTGCAACTTCTGCACGTGATCCCTTCTACATCGGTTCGATTCGCACTGCTGCCGGAAGGCAGCCATATCGCCAGAGTTTTGTAGACTATTAAGAGCCCTCTCACAAATCCACCCATGAAAGAGCTTTTAACGGGTAACAAAGCTGAAGCCGGCGAGATGGTAGTAGTGGTTGAAATGTAAACTTGGCCACAAGTTATTTCAACTTCGAATAGAAGGTAATGATGTGGTTTAAGTGTCTTCGAGTGACTGAAACTTCTACAAAGATTAGGACAGATAAAGATGGACAGACGGACAAAGACAGAGAGACAAAGACAGACAGACGGACAGAGACAGAGAGACAGATAGATAGATAGATAGATAGATAGATAGATAGATAGATAGATAGATAGATAGATAGATAGATAGATAGATAAATAGATAGATAGATAGATAGATAGATAGATAGATAGATAGATAGATAGATAGATAGATAGATAGATAGATAGATAGATAGATAGATAGATAGATAGATAGATAGATAGATAGATAGATAGATAGATAGATAGATAGATAGATAGATAGATAGATAGATAGATAGGCAGACAGACACACAGACAGACAGACAGACAGACAGACAGACAGACAGACAGACAGACAGACAGACAGATAGATAGATAGATAGATAGATAGATAGATAGATAGATAGATAGATAGATAGATAGATAGATAGATAGATAGATAGATAGATAGATAGATAGATAGATAGATAGATAGATAGATAGATGGATGGATGGATGGATGGATGGATGGATGGATGGATGGATGGATGGATGGATGGATGGATGGATAGATAGATAGATAGATAGATAGATAGATAGATAGATAGATAGATAGATAGATAGATAGATAGATAGATAGATAGATAGATAGATAGATAGATAGATAGATAGATAGATAGACAGACAGACAGACAGACAGACAGACAGACAGACAGACAGACAGACAGACAGACAGACAGACAGACAGACAGACAGACAGACAGACAGACAGACAGACAGATAGATAGATAGATAGATAGATAGATAGATAGATAGATAGATAGATAGATAGATAGATAGATAGATAGATAGATAGATAGATAGATAGATAGATAGATAGATAGATAGATAGATAGATAGATAGATAGATAGATAGATAGATAGATAGATAGATAGATAGATTTATTCATTTATACTATAGAGGGTGAAAACGAGCATAAAGTTAACATGATAGAGGACACCGGATAGGTGCTCACCTGCCAGGTATCCGCCCTCGACCCTGTTAACTCTGCTGTCGTTTCAGCCCACTAATCATGTACCAACTCTCCAAACAAGGCACATTTACCGCTCGTTCGTTTGTTACGTCGATTGTTTGTTCAATCATTATCCGGAAATGAAGTGCCATTGCGACTTTAAAGTGTTGCAATTCATGAAAAGAGTCGGAAACATAAAGAGCGAAGAAAGAAATTGTGTGCATCAGATGGTACTGCGATCTGCAACACAACTCGTGAGGAACCTTGGCCTTCCTTGCTGAACGAAATGCCAGGCTTGCTGCCTCATCCCAATCGACTTTGACAAGACACCCATTAGTGACGACCCACTTCTCGTGCTTCAGACATCGGAATGTTCCTTTCAGGTCAAGATAATTTTCATTGCGGAGGTTATCTGCAGACGAGTGCACCCGATGTATGTCAGCTTATCGATAAGGCAGGTACTGGAAATAACTAGCATTTCTCTCCTCTCGTTTATTCTCCAATGCTGGCTAGCTTCGAGCCTTTCGAGGCTAGCCCATGCAAGGCATCATTTACGAGAATTTCATTTTGTTTTCTTTCTGCCTTGTGCTTCTTGCTGGTCGCCATGCTCCCGATATCTGGAAAAGTGTGAATAATGGGGCCTAGCCTTGTTCCAAATCAATGCAAAGTTGACTTAGGATGCTCGTATTGGTTGATTCGCTACGCTGCTATTTTCTCCAATATCTTTGCTCGCATGACACCGCAATGGCAGACGACAATTCACGTGGGGTGAAAGTTATCGTATTAGACCGAAGGTAATAAGATAATTATTTTTCTTCATGGTGGGTAAGTTTTCTAATACGACAATGCATTTTACTAAAATACTGGTTCGGAACCATGAGGTAAGTCAACTCTTGAACAAATATATATCCGCTGTCTCCCGGTGTCTACCGGTATCTCGACGGTGTCTTCACTAAGAGTTACGTTGAACCAAACAATGTCTTGAAGGTTCCCGGAGCATTGGGGGAGAGGGATGGGGGAGGGGCTGCGTGCAACACAATAACGCTCAGATAAGCCGCGAGGGAAGGGAAGGTCCACCAAGCTCCCACCTTGTCTATTTCCTTCCTCCATGATTATAAGCGGTGTATCACCAAGCTTTGGATGTAAAGCCCCGTTATAACAAGGTTAAAGGGAGAGCCAGAATTACTACTTTGTTATATTCATTATTGCATGTACTGCAGTACATGAATCTTTATGAAGATTTCAATAGGAGTTCCACTTGGTCCGGTATATTCAGTTTCGGTATAAGTAGGTTTGACGTTGTCATATATGGCTGTTGATGTTCCACCCTCTTAAGCAGTACAGTTTAAAATTGTTGTACGCACGTGTGTGCGTCTTCGTTACACCTCCAACCCTTTTCCTCAGCTTCATCACGCAGCGAGAAGAAACAAAGACCTAGCCCACCAGCGCCATCAATGGGGATCGAGCTCACGTCCCTGCGGCAGTGTGCAGTTGGGAGTCTGACACGCTAACCACCGGACTAAAGCGAAACATTCGCGTTCGGCAATTTTCGCGAGGCTTCGTGTAGCGCGCAGATTCCGAGAGCGGTGACGTCTGCGCGCGTATTTCGGAGGCCAAGCCGCCGGCAATACAGTGTCGGCTGCAGACGACGTCGAGCGCATCCAACAGAAGTGTTTCTTGAAAACAGGGCGGTGCGCGTCTGCTGTGAAAGAGGGATTCAGCCGCCAGCAGCTAACGAGTTCGTGACGCCAGCGTAATCACTGAACTCTCGAGCTTTATTTATTTTGCCTGCTTTTATCCCGGTGCACAAGTTCTTCATAAAATGCTTCATACACCCGTACATTTGTCTTCTTGATAGGCTGGGCACGCTCAACAACGCGCAGTTACCCGTTACACGCACTGTGCCTCAACCCTTCGCAAGAACACACTAACTGATAACGGTGAAGCATTATCGTTGTTTCGTGGTTATTCAGGCTCGTTGAGCATTCCAGTACACAGCGTGGGAAGAAAGGTGAGCAAGGAACTCGCGTGTCCTCAGAGCACGCCGATATATGCAACGCTTCTGGCGCAGCCAATCAGAGTACGACACAAAACGTTCGAAAGATCCTTGTGCAACTAGGCCGCCAGGCAACATCAAATGGGAACATGCCTACGCAACACGAAACAAAACTCTTTTATGACTTTTTACTTAGTTTTTGTGTCTTGCATATAGTTGTCCTATTTTTTTCTGTTTCCGCCATGCACGCGGCGAAAACCTGGTTCGCATAGTTGCGCGTTCACTCAACCTGAAACGGAAAGTGCCACTTGTCACGTGATGAGGTATGCCGGATGCATCGATCGCACTGAAGGAGCAACAAGGCTTTGAAAAGCGCAGCCATCCTCAGAAGCACCACCAAGTGAAAATGGACGCGAAAAACATTTTCGGTGGTCTTAAATACAAACAGATGAGTTTGGATGGCGACAGCAGTTCAGCGGCAGCAAAATAAAAAAAAGTCGGCTTTGTCTGGAAGGTTCTGTTTCCACGTGTGAACCATTACTGAGAAAGACAAAGCTTTTTACCATATTTGCCAGTGTAAGTGCTAAATTTAAAGCTAGGTTCGGAACGCATAGCTTTCGGTGTCAGATGATACCATTGCCAAGAAATTTATTAATGTTGCTGGAGAATCTACACAGCGTGAATGGCGACGAGGACGACCATGCTTGGGAGTGTGCCAATGAAGCATCAAGTATTGGTAACAACGGAAACGATGTCAAGAGCAAGAAGGACTGACAAATGAAGAGAAACTTGAACGGTATGCTGGATATCGAATATAAGTATGCGTAGCTTGTGGCCAGTTTATGGACTGTTGTGAACATCATTCGCTACTTCAGCCATGGTTTGGGCGGGTAGTCAAATGTCGAACTCGTGTAGGAGCCGCACCCTGCCAAGATGTTTTTAAAAAAAGGAGTTAGACGAGAACACTGAAGACTGCTTACGTGTGGAGAATGCGAAAGCGTTATAGTCCCTGTGGTGAAATGTTTTTACAGCGAAGAATGCATTTGTCGTGTTCTGTGGGCAAAAATATGTGCTGATCCCGGAGGTAGTGTCCAATACCGGGCCGACCCGCGGCTGAGGTGAAGCGGGCTTCAAGCAATCCGCCTCTAATAATAACCCCTTCCCCCCCCCCCCCCATGCACGCCGTACAGATGATAAACCAGCGAAGCTGAAATGTGCGGCCCCGGTGTTTATCGCTGGGTTAATTCCGATGGTTCATTAAACTCGTTCTCAATTATTCGTTACGTCTGTGTGTTTCTTAATGAGGTTCCGCACACGTTTGGCTTGGGTTTAACGCAGTGTTCATTTCAAATGCCGCACATTGCGCTTCGGATAATCACCATCATGGAGGGGTGCAATGAGTGGTTCGTTGCGTTAATCCAGCGGGTTCATCAAGGTATTTCTTAATTATGTCATGCATTTGTCTTTCGTAATCCGTTAACCACAGTGTTTATGGCTCGATTGTGCGCTGTAGTTACCAAGTGACACAGCGGGGCCGCACACTTCATATAATTAAAGACAGGGACACATTTTCGGACCACTGATCTTCGGTCCAACGTCGCCGCTGGCGACCTCGCTCGGCCGTGGCGTCGACGGCGTAATGTTGCCGCTTTGGCTCCGATTCGCGAAATAGCTTGGCTGCACGATCAGCCAGGTGGGCCCAACATTTCCGCTTGCGCTCCGCATCGCGGGCCCGATCTTCTGCCGAGGCGTTGGCACGACGCCGACAAGATCTCTCCCGCTCCTGCTCCCGGCGTTGTTGTTCGTAGGCCGGCTGCTCCTCGGGAGAACGAACGATGCGCGGCCGTCCCATTGCAAAGTCGGGGAGAGAGTGTTGCGCGCGCGCTCTGGTGCGAGAGAGAAACGACGTCACAATCGGTGTAGCCAATGGCGCGCCGCACCTTCCGCCGGAGAGTTTCTGTGGTCGGACCGCGAACGCTTCGCCTAGGCATATACAGCTTCGCTGTAGTAGTAATAAATAATCATAAAATAAATACAAATCGTGAGTCATCCCACTCTGTGAAGGCGGATGACCAGCGAGGCTGTTTAGCACGTGACACAGAGGTGACATAAAATTTTTAACAAAGGTCCGAACATATGTATTCTCCTGATCAGTGGTCGTAGTGACGATAGGCATGCACACACATGCTCGCACACCTCTATTATTAAATACGTCTGTCACGTAAGACAAGCTCATACCCCCTTAAGCAATTAGCAGCAGCAGAGCCAGGTGGGGTAGGAAACAAAGACAAGGAACGCGTGAGCAATGGCACGAGCTAGTTAGCGGGTTGTTCGTGGACTACGCAAATGGCCTAGCCATATACAGCTTCGCTGTAATAAATCAAGATACATTGTTTCAAGTCGGTATCGTTTGTGAACAGCACACGGACTCTCGAGCAGGAGGTATCGCTATATAAGCAAAGGACAAAATTTATATACGACCATACACCCTTGACTCGCAAGAGGGCAATGCCACCCACTGTGGGGGGATGTCGGTGCCATGGAAACGAAAGACGGAATTCTGGTATCCACTGTGTAAATATCTCCCGGCACCCCCAAGTCTGATATCGAGAAGTTCATGACCACAACCTTTGCATGGTTTAGCCGCGATGACACTACTCCTCTGATCATCGTTGGAGACTTCAATGTGGACATTTCAAAACCAGAAAAGAAATAATTCCCTCAGTTTGTGCAAGAAGAGTCTGGTTTAAAGTGCCACATCAATCCAAGTCACTCAACTGGTCAACAACGGTCGTGTATAGATTAAACTTTGGCAAAGATTCTGTCTAAGATCGTAGCCGAACCAATCAGCGTATGTCACAGTAATCACAGAGCTATCGTCACTACCATTGCGAAATGATGAAACTAAATACAAGTACCCTTCAATAAAACTTAGTGCTGGGCTACTTGGTGATGTCTAACCCTGTGTGATGGGCTACAGCTTCACTGGTCATCCGTCTTCACACAGTGGAATGGCTCCTCAAATTTTGGAGAAAACGGGGCATAAACAAAAAAGTTGCTCGAATGTTTAGGCTTCGCACCACGCTGAGCAAGCCAGGGTTGGAGTCAGACCTTTGCTTTACCCCCAGGATGCCGTCCAGGAGGAGCCGTTCCGGAGTCTCAGCAGGAGGGACTGCTCCTGCCTCGTGAGGCCATGCTGCATGTGGATGTATAGTCGAACGCCGTTGCAGTGGTGCCGACGGGTTCAGTGGTATGGTGTGCTGCCTTTGCCAGGGCGTCAGCCTCCTCGTTGCCCTGGACGCCGACGTGAGAAAGGAACCACTTCAGCGACAGCGTCAAGAATTGACCTGTTACTGTTAACATAGTGCCATAAAGGTAGCAAGAGCGACGATTCTTCTGTAATGACTACGCCACCGGTTTGGGAGTGAGTGAGTGAGTGAGCGAGTGAGTGAGTGAGTGAGTGAGTGAGTGAGTGAGTGAGTGAGTGAGTGAGTGAGTGAGTGAGTGAGTGAGTGAGTGAGTGAGTGAGTGAGTGAGTGAGTGAGTGAGTGAGTGAGTGAGTGAGTGAGTGAGTGAGTGAGTGAGTGAGTGAGTGAGTGAGTGAGTGAGTGAGTGAGTGAGTGAGTGAGTGAGTGAGTGAGTGAGTGAGTGAGTGAGTGAGTGAGTGAGTGAGTGAGTGAGTGAGTGAGTGAGTGAGTGAGTGAGTGAGTGAGTGAGTGAGTGAGTGAGTGAGTGTCAACTTTATTAGAACTAGTGCGGAAAAGAAATCGGAATAAAATGTGGCTGTCCATGCTTTTCGGTAACGAAACACTGTTCATAATATTATCCTACTATTTCACATATGTTGTCTCCAACAAGAACGCAGCGACAGTTAAGTAAAAAGAAACGTGCTTAATGTTGAACTTGTCAGGAATGCTACTTAAGCTTAATAGTTGTCACAAGTGCTAAAGGAAATGGTAACAGAAATAGAGAATGTACTGAGAGCACGTGAGGGTGTTCTTTGTTATGGCTTCCAAGCAGTAATGCCCTTTACGATTTGGCTCCGACGCAATGCGCTGGATCTGCTAATGGGAATTCGTAAATCACTTATCGGCTCACACCATCCGTAGTATCTCTTCTTATTAGCGCAATAGCTCCCAAAGAGGGAGGGAACAGACAAGAAACTTTAATTGGGCCTAAGGGACTACGTTGTCGTAGTCGCAGGCCGCGCCGGGAGCGGAAGACCGTCATCTTCAGCCCTGTCGCAGGCCCTTTGGACAGCCCGAAGCTGGACTTGAAGGTCGTCGCTCTTGACGGCTTCATCCCAGTCTTCTTGCCTGTTGAAAGGCGAGTGGTGCTACGCAAAACATTGCCACAACATGTGATTCAAGGTGGACCGTTCCTCGCCGCAGTCTGGGCAGCGGGGATCCACACCTGGAGTGTAGTGGCTCAGCCTTGAGCTAGACGGAAAGGAGCCCGTCTGCAGCATTCTCAGCACCGAGGCCTGGGGTCTGCCTAGCTTCGTGTGAAGAGCCGGAAACTGCCCGCGTCCCAGCTGGTAGTGAGCCGTGATCTCGTGGAAAGTAAGCAGCGGGTCCGTGGTTCGGTCGATCCCCTGCGAAGCCGGGCCCCTGGGGCCGGCGCGGTTGACGAGACCTCGCGCCTGGTCGTGAGCCAGCTCATTGGGGCTGATCGGGATGGAAAAAAGATCAGTTTCTGCAAACGTCCCTGCGGGTTTCACGTCAGGGACGTCCACCTCTAACGCCATGGCACCTACAGTGTTGTGAACTGCCTCGAAGGCCCAAGTCTTCGATGTTGTTGTCCCTACAGGGAATGGTCCCGAGACCGTCATTGACGCGACGGCCTCAATAGTTCGCCTGAGGTCTACTGCATTCAGCACATGGGAGGCCTCAACTTCCAAGTCACTGTCGAGAACATGGCTTCCATGACTCTAATTGTCAGTGCTGGCTGCCTTGTCATCGGTGGCGAGCGTTGTCCTGCCGTTCCCGTCGCCCTGCAGGTCACCAGCATAACCTGCCTCTTCTTGCCGTCCTTTGTTCCGAACGATGTCCTCGTCCAGGTGCTATCACCATTCGGGAACGTTCTGTCTTTCAACGTGGGTCTTATGGCCGGACGACGTGGCGTGCTCGTGGGCAACCGCTTTGTTCGGATCGAAATGAGCACCATAACCTCTGTTCCCAATTAGCTCCGGGTCTCTGGTCACCGTGTGACGTTTCACTATTGCGGCTTGCAACGCGTGTGTCCTCGGTGCGGCTCCACCCACCACTACTGTGCACAGTACACCGCAGCGTTCTGTGGCCGTTGTGGTATCCATGACCACGAAAGCGATGGATGTGACCATCCTTGTCGGCGTTGCGGGGATGGTCACTCTACGGTCGCGTGCCCTGTGCGGCGTTCATACTCGAACGCTGCTGCGGGAGCCTTTCTCCCCTTACCGCCGGCGTCAGCTATGGTCGTGACTGCGCGTGACACCGTAAACAAAGAAATTGCCTTGACACCGCATCAACCAGCGTCGGCAAATGACAGAAGCATGCAGCTCGAGCAATCACAACACGACATGTTCTTCTTGCCTAGTGAAATGGCGCAACCAACTCTGGGGGATCGGCTATTAATAGGGCAGTGAAAAAGCTGTTATCAATTTTCTTATGCGCAAGCGTAACTGGCCAGCTTTTGAAAATGGTGTTTTTTGTTTGAAGTCGCGAAGCAAGCGAACGAGTAAGGCGCCTGGGTCTCCGTGCTGACACCCGGTTTGTTTGCAAATTTCTTTTTGCACATTTAATTAGCAATATGGCCAATGACAACGCAGAAATTTGACGATAAAAATCGTTAAGCGTCCTTCATACTCCTTAAACTAACACTTTGAACACAAAGCCTGACCCGCATATGCCTGAAATTGTGCTGAAATTGTGAGGATGAGGCAATTGCTGTACATTTGAGAAAGTGATGCTGGCCTGGTCGGGTGAACAGCAGAGAATGGCACTGCGATCAAACTGCCATACATCGGTGATCAGCTGGTAGTGAGGTGTCACCTTTTGATGCTCTTCCTGAATGAATTTTGGGTTTTCGTTTGAATTGACCTTCCATTGGACGGTGCCAGGGCCACAGGAAAGGTGGCCGGTCCACTGCGTAAGACAAGTTCATTTGGATAATCATTAAATGCAAGAAAAGCCGACCAGGCAGTGTTTGCCTGACCGGGAGAAGAAACAGACATTAGTTTGGTATGCCTAGGTCCATCACCGACGATATATAGCCGTCCCTGGAAAGGGTACACCAAGACACCAGTGACGGGCCTCTCCAGTTAAACGGTTCATAGCGTCGCACGGCGAGGCCCCATCGAATAACCTGGTAAGGCCAGCGACCGAGCAGCGCTTTCTTGCTTGCTTACGAACGCATGTTGCGATGCCATGTTCGTCGGCTTCCTCAACCGAAAAAGAAGACCGTGTCATTGATGACGTGGCCGATCGCAAAGCACCATGTTCGCTGGCCTCCCAAGCAGCGAAGGACACGCTTGCTGTGGCCGATAGCGCCTACACTTTGATCGCACCGAGGTTTTAAACCTGGCTAAAACACCTGACTCTGTGATTTTTATGCTCAATAAACCCACGAAATCTGCTGTGGCTTGACCTCCCTCAATTACGCCGCTTACAACGCCGCATCCGATTGGGTGCTCTTCTGCAAAAGCCACTGCGCCGTTGCGTCTGAATGAGCTCCTGGCTGCCGAAGTTGTCGGCAGCGATGATATCTATACCTCCGCCCAACCGCTACCGACATCATCATCACCAGAGAACAGCTTCAGCATTGAAGTTGACAGTAGCGTTGAACTCTCGCCAAGCATCGATGGACTCGACGTAGAAATGGTGGTCCCACGCGAAGTAAAGCATGCCCAGGCGTCAGCCTCTGGCTTGGACGACGCCCCGGATCGCCGCGAAGAGTTACAGTGACCAAAGAAACTTCGGCCTTCCTAGAGAGGGCCCAAGAAGTGACATGTGTGGTGTATGTCCCCTGGACTTGTTCCCGGGACACCGACTTGACCAACACGATCAGGTCAGTTCAGTGCCACCTTTATGACTAAACATGGCTGACATCCTGAATATTATTTCATTAAACGCACAGCAGTTTCAAAGTTCTATGAAGCAAGCCGGAATTATCAGTGTAGCCGACGCTAAAAATTGTTACCTTTTATGTTTGCAAGACAATTTTTTCCACCATCGGACATGTTTTAGCTTTCAAACGCATTTCAACCTAAATTGCTTTTTTCTCTTTGGCGACATCACGCTCTAGTGGAGTCGGCATTATTATTTTCAATAGAGCTTTCTTGCGGGATTATGATTTTTTTTATGATGGGACGGGGTGGATATTGGCATTTGGTTGTGTGCTATCTTTATTTAGGTTAAGTATTTTGGTCCTCTATGGACTGGCGCAGGCACTAACTCCAGTGATTTTTTTCCCGACCAGGACATGTGTTTCCTGGATGGTCTTCACGAGGTGCATGTTGAGGATTTTAATTGTGTTTTAGACACGCGATCAGATGTGCGAGGCCCGGACTGGAGTCGGCCTGATAGGAACGCACGGGTGTTGCGTCTCCTCGTCCAGCACTTTTCGTTGCTGGATACATATCGACTTTTTCATGGCTCTTCATTGGTCTGAAAATTGCGATGCAGCGCGTCGTCAAGCAAGTTAGACAGTGCCTCTGTTTCAAATAATTTAGCTCTGTATGTCTCGCAATTTGATGTGATAGCGTTACCTTTATTTCCTGTCTTTTCCTGTTTATATTTCCGATCACAGAGCAGTTATGCTTGAAGCTTGCTTCTCCGCTTCCTCACCAGTAAAAACCTTGGTGCATGCCTCTAATTTGTGCCCCCGACAAGGGCAGCTCAGCGGCGTTCAACTAAAGATTCATGCGTTTTATTTTATTTTATTTTATATTATATACACTCATGACGTGGCGCCACCTTCTCGCCAGTGCCTGCACCGTCCCCTGACCAACGACGCATGCACTGGACCACACGTTTAGTCACTAGATGGCTGCGACTTGACGTGTGCAATGAGACACGCACTACGTGCTCCTTTATTCAACCAGAACCATGAAGTGATGGCGTCGGGGAAGCGTGATCCTCTCGCACCCCGGAGGCTTGGGTTTGGTTCTCAACCAGACCGACATTTACCAAATTTTCGTTTCAGAGGCATTAATTTACTTTATTTGGTGTAGCCTCCCTGAGAAATGCAACGTCAATTTGGTCATTTCTTGACGTGCTTTTGCTCTTTCCGGCGTTGGCCGCTTTTCTGTTTTTTTTTTGTGCCATGTCTCTGTCACGCCTACAGATTTTCACGTAATGGAGCTTGATTGTGCTTGATTGTTGTCTTCAGTCGTTTTCATTGTGTTGACATATCATGTGTGAATTGTATCCCTCCCCCCCCTCCCCCTATGTAATGCCTTTTGGGGCCTTTAGGATATTCAAAATAAAAAAATAAAAATTAAATGACTTCACATTAAGAAAAGTGCCGGTCTTACACGCGTGCATGGAGTACATAAAATCAGATTGATTATCCCTCGTATAGGATGGAATTGACGAAGGGGAGGAAAGTCATTAATACTAGGCGCGCAGAATAAGAAGAAAAAGAAAATAGACGGGAAAACGCGCAGATCTTTTGATCTCATCAAGGGAATAAGTGTTCCTGTGGGGGAATAAGTGGATCGTGCGTGTGAACTGTCTTGCTTCACGCTACAGACGGGAAACAGCAAGCTATATGCCCACAATGTGTTATAAAGAGCAATAGTGATGAGAGCGCGTGGATGACATAGTTTAGAAAGAAAAGCCTATTGAGAGGCAATCCCAACGTTGACCTTTCGGCGCACAGCGGGTAACTCAGTCTCGCTTATTATGCAAAGTCGATTTTGCCCCTGATATACATAGAACTTCGTGTGCGCCGAATTGGCAGGTAGAAGACGTGCTTGTTTTAGCTAAGAGTGTGAAAGGCATCCTTCTTAATTAAGCAGCACGTAAAACCAGTTTATTTGTTGCCATACACGAAAGCCCAAATCCAGGAGGAAACAAAAATTTTCTCGGTGCTCAGGCGCGGGCGCCTCCTACGACGCAGAACTTCGAAGCTGCGTTTGCGCGAAGCCGACAAATTCGAATCGAATTGGCTTGTCGGGCTGAAATGCGGTCTTGCGGTGCATGTAAACGGTAGCCGGTCGGGCCGAATGAGCGTCGGAGCGAGTTGGGTGAACGATTCCTGCAAGGGGTGGATTGACTCGTCCAACCCTATCGGCAAGATGCACGTAAACAGGGCCAATTCGATCTGTGTCAGCTCTTCTTTCGACTCAAACCGCAGGCGTCGAATTCACGTAAAC
Source organism: Dermacentor albipictus (assembly GCF_038994185.2). Taxonomy (NCBI): domain Eukaryota; kingdom Metazoa; phylum Arthropoda; class Arachnida; order Ixodida; family Ixodidae; genus Dermacentor; species Dermacentor albipictus. Next base: position 164,814,971 of record NC_091822.1, read on the forward strand.
GAAGCTTGAACGTTCGCCCAACTCTTGAGAGTCTTCTCGTATGTTTTCTAATAGCCTCCCGTTCTGTTCAAGTGACCTTGGTTCGTTTCTTGTTCCGACTGGGTGCCCTCATGAAATGTGAACGCTTCAAGAAGCGAGAGGGCCTCCGTTCTGGGAAGTTTCCGCCGAAAGTGTACACACCACTCGTGCAGCGAGTACTTTCTCGAGTCTGCGCGTATTCAAGCGTCGAAACGTCATGCACTCCGCGTTTCTCTGAATGAGGGCGCGCGTGCGCGACGGATTTGCATTGTCCACCGGCAATCCCGTCGTGTAGGCTACGCCTCAGCTCTTCTGCTGCCGACGAAGCAAGGCGTCGACGATGTAAGGAATGCCTAACGTGGCGAACTCGCCAGAGGATGTGCTTACGTCGGAAGCCTCCGGAATGATGAATTGAATTAAAATTCTGGGGTTTTACGTGCCAAAACCGCGACTTGATGAGGATTGCAAAAGGGTTGGAATCTGGGCCAGTTGGTACATACTTGAACGAAAAACCAGTCAAAAACACAAAGGACAAGAGAAGAAGTTCACGACACAACGACGGGACTATCAACTAGTTGATAGTCCCGTCGTTGTGTCGTGAACTTCTTCTCTTGTCCTTTGTGTTTTTGACTGGTTTTTCGTTCAAATTGATGAGGATGCACGCCGTAGAGGAGGAACTCTAGATTAGTTTTGAGCACCAGGGGATCCTTAACGTGCCCCCGATCCACGGAACACGTGCGCTCTTTATTTATTTATTTATTTATTTATTTATTTATTTATTTATTTATTTATTTATTTATTTTCATTTCGCCTTTATCCAAACGCGGCAGCCGCGACCGGGATTTGATCCGGCGCACCTCGTGCTTAGCAGCGCAGCACCATAGCTGCTAACCCACCGCGGCGGGTTCCGGAGTGATGGCCAGAGATAATAGCGCTCTGGGTAGTCAGAACCGCCCCAGCAAGCTCGATTGCACCCTTCTCTCTCTATCTCTCTTTTCCCAGAACTAGCTGTATGAGGAGTGAAGAAAAAATAGTAGAAGCTTCATTCCCGCCGTTTTTCCCACTGACAGGGGTTTTATTAGAGTGATACTTCCGGGGAACTCTTCAGGGTTCTGCGGTTTTGATCGTATCGTTCTACAAGCTCCCGAGCTCGACCCTTGGCAATAACGCCACTATTCCGATGAGGGGCTAAATACAAGTACACTTGCGTGCCGCGCTATGGATGCTTCTCAAATAACCCTTAGTAGTTTTACTCGCTCCGAAGCTGGCTATCGTCACTGCAATTACTAAATGATGAACATAAATACAAGAACGCTTGTCTAACCCTTTGTGATGTGCTACGGCTTCACTGCTCATCCAACTTGCACAGAGTGGAATGGCTCCTCCAAAAGAAGAAGAAGAAGGAACTTTATTAAAGAATGGTCCGGTAGTTTTTGTTGTGGTGGCCTCAGGTGGCGGCTCGAAGTCCTTGGACTCGGGCGCCATCTTTGGCTTGCCGGACGGCCCAGAGAGGGTCAGCCAACTCTGAACTTTGGAGAGCCGCCTCCCTGAGTCCTCCAATTTCTTTCTTTTTTAATTATGGGGTTTTACGTGCCAAAAACACTTCCTGATTATGAGGGACACCCTAGGGGAGGACTCCGGAAATTTCGACCACTTGGGGATTTTTAACGTGCACCTAAACCTCAGTACACGGGTGTTCTCGCATTTCGCCCCCATTGAAATGCGGCGCCGTGGCCGGGATTCGATCCCGTGACCTCGCGCTCAGCAGCCCAACGCCATAGCCACTGAGCAACCACGGCGGGGTTCCTCCAATTTTGGAGAAAGCGGAGCAGAAACAAGGTTGCTTGGTATCTTCGGTCTCGCCACAAGCTGAGCAGACCGGAGATGGAGGCAGACCTTTGCTGTACCTCTGGGATGCCGTCCAGGGGAGACTGTTCCTGCCTTGTGAGGCCGCGAGATGGGAGTCGACCGCTGGCGATGAGTCGATCCGGGTGAGGCGCCGTAAGGTGCCGCTGCAAAGTCTGCATGTATAAAGCCCCTTAAGCTTCGTAAAGTAGCGCCACGCTTTGAAGAATGTCGCCTCCTCCTCGCGCGCTCTAGCCGAAGCCGACGCCGCGTCGCTATTGGCCTAATAGCATCAGGTGGGCCCTCGCGCCGTGCATCAGCGCCATTTTTGCTCTAGAAGCGTCTACGGAGTGGCGAGGAGTTCATGTTGGCGCCGTTGCTACGCTCGAGCAGTGTAGGCGGCGCCACGGTCCAGGAGGGAGCGTGAAAGAGAGGAGAAAAAAGGAGGACTGAAGGCGGAGGAGGAGACTGTAACTGCTTTACGAAATTTAAGGGGTTTTATACATGTATAGTCGAAAGCCGTTACAGCGGTGCTGACGGGTACAGTGGCGTGGTGTGCTGCTTTTGCCAAGACGTCAGGCTCCTCGCTGTCCTCGACTCCTATGTGAGAGGAGAGCCACTGCAGCGACAGCTTCGAGCGTTGCCAAGATTAAAGCCAAACTACACGTACGCCTGCCTCGAGCGCGAAAGCTCGCGCCCCCACGCCTCACGCATGCGCAGACGGTGCAGAACAGATTGTACGCGTCTAAGCGTGGCGCGAGCACTGATATCTTCTTTAGACAAATATCGGTACTCCGGCTGCCTCACAAAAATACGAAACGATGGCTACCAAAGCGAAAAGGTAAGCCAAGTGGACGCGCGCTGGCGCGCGTCTTTTAGGTTCGAACGGCCATTCCCTCGCGAGGCGCGGCAAACGCAAGGCGCTCAGACGTGAGCTGTCGCGCGCCGGCAGGCGTACATGTAGTTTGGTTTTTTCTGTTATCGGAGCGTCATAAAGATAGATGGCAAGAGCGATGATTTTCTTCAAATGAGTACGCCACCGGTTTGGAAGGAAAACTAGTACGGAAATGGGGAAAAAATGTACGAAACGCTGTTCCCAGTATTATCCTACTATTCTACATATGTTGTCTCTAACAAGAAGGCAGTCAGCATTAAGTAAAAAGAAACATGCTTAATATTGAACTTGTTAGAAATGCTACTTAAGCTTAACAATTATCGGAAGCGCTAATGAAAACGTTGATCGAAATAGAGAATATAACTTTGAACAGATGAGGGGGTTCCTTGTTACGGCTTGCAAGCATTGTTGCGCTCGAAAACTGCGCTTAGGAGCAAGCATCGCTTCAATGTCGAACGCCACTTCTGTGTGTGCGTGATCTCGTATACCTGATCATTATTGTATCTACCCATCTCATAGCAATACTTCAAATATGTAAAATGTCTCTGTCGCATCATCGTTGTACATAACCATTGTGTGCACTGTACATATCAGCATCATTTTATATAACGTGACAGTTACTTTCCATGTAACTGCGTGTTGCGTGTGTCTACGTGGTTATGTGTTAGTGAGTGAGGACTCGGACACTTCTTCGAAAACGTGCCGTGTATACAGTGCTTCGTACTTTGTATATGTGACCGTCCCGGTGGAATTGTGCCGTGATTGTGATTCAGTGTTCATATCGTCTCTTGTTTAATAAACTTTTTCTCAACACGGTCTGTTCAGTTTGCGCGTAAGCAGAAGAGACATTCTGCGCACTTCCCTACGTGCTACGTGCCAGGTGCGTCCACCTCTGACGTCATGACACCTACAGTGTCGTGGACTTTCTCGAAAGCCCAACAAGTCTTCGACGTTGTTCTCCCTATGGCGAATGGTCCCCAGACCGTCGCTCACGCGACGGCCTCAGTAGTTGGCCTCTTTGAGGTCTACGGCATTCAGCACATGGGAGGTCTCAATTTCCAAGTTACCGTCAAAAGCATGGCTTCCATGACTCTAATCTTCGATGGTGGCTGCCTTTTCATCGGTGGCGAGCGTTCTCCTGTCGTTCCCGCCGGCCAGGGAGAATACGCTAGGGGCGTCCAGTTTTTTTTTTTCTTTTTTTTTCATGCAAGTCAGTAGCAAAGCTTCTACTTTTAAATCCAGTGATAGATGTTCATCCAGCTGACGTGCCTAGGCAGCCTTTGTACGCTCTATTTGGTTGTCCGGCATTTTATCTTCTCTTTGCTAAGGCTTTCTGGGGACGCAGAGCCTAATTCTGGGTCCGGGCCAACTACTAAGGAACTGTTAATCGAGCTACTTGATGGTCAGAAGAAAATCGAAAAAAAGGTTAGATAAAATTGAAATTAAACTTAAGGTGGTTGAGGTGTCGGTATCAGTTATTAAGGAAATCAGTAATAAAATATCTGGCTTCGAGAAAAGTGTCCACAGGTTGCAAGACAAATTAGTGGATCTAGAAGAGGGTTCCAGCAGGAACAACCTTGTGGTTTTCGCGGTCAAAGAAACAGCTGTCGAAAGTCATGATGAACTGAAGCAAGCTGTTTAGAGGGCGTGTTTGAGAAAATCTTTGGTGTGCAAGTTTCTTCGTCTGAACGACTACATCGGATTGGCAGCAAACAAAGGTCTAGACCGCGCCCGTTCATAATCAAGCTTCTCGAGCACCGCGAAACAGAAATCGCCGTACTGCGGAATTGTTCCAAACTGAAAAATACAGATTTTTTGCTCTCGGAAGACCTCTCAGCAACCACACCACTCAAAAGAAAGAAATCCTGGGTTAGCGCCTTCTGCATTAGAGCTGCATGGGGGGAAAACCCAACTCGTGTATGACAAAATTTGGATTAATGGGGAGCTATTCCGATGGGATAGCGCAAATGAAAGAAGGATTCCCACAGAGAGACAAACAGAAGACACTGGTCACAATTAATCGTAAGCTATGCTAAAAAGCCCCTCAGTTGCAGTAGCCTTAATGCACGTAGCGTGGGTAATAAATACAATGATATTGAAATTGTCATTGTAACACACAAGCCGCACATTCTTATAATTATCACCCCGTTATCTGTAACGAGGAAGTAACACTACTACTTTACAAAATTCATCGTAAAGATAGAAATTCGCGTGGCAGTGGTGCTCCAATTATCTATCAACAGTCATTACTGGTGTCTAGGTTACCTAGACCTTCATTTGAGTGCAGGTCTAGGTAACATAAAAATACATTTTGATGGGTACATATATTACGAGAGGTCAACCCAGCTCCTCAGGCGCGGCGGTGTCGCCTTGAATACCACGTGACACCGTGACGTCACGACAGAGGAGAAGTGGCTTTGGCTCAACTCTTGCAAGATGGGCTGGGTGGGAATCGAACCAGGGTCTCCGGAGTGTGAGACGGAGACGCTACCACTGAGCCACGAGTACGATGCTTCAAAGCGGTACAAAAGCGCCTCTAGTGAATGCGGTGTTGCCTTAGAAACGAGCTGTTTCTAAGGCTCAGGCGTGCGTCGCTTGCTCAGGCGCACATTTCGTTGCCGCGCCGAACGCTGCGTTGCTCGACGCTCACCGCGTCCAATGCGGGGCGTCCAAGGCGAAGCAGAGTAACGCATGAGTTGTTTCTTCGTCTAGCCGAACCAAATATAGCCAAGCCACAGCAGTTCACCAAGCTAAACAGTGGTTCAACAACTAAAATAAAGGCTAGTATGCTTCGCATCCTGGGCTTAACCTTACCTAAGCCACAGCCATTTTTATGCGAAGCATATTACGAGAGCTCAACCCAGCTCCTCAGGCGCGGCGGTGTCGCCTTCAATACCACGTGACACCGTGACGTCACGACAGAGGAGAAACGGGGCTCCAACTCGCGCTGTCACTCGCGGCGTCGCGGCGGTATATAAGCAGCTGCGCTTGCCTCTGCTAGACACTCACGAGGTGAGATGCCTCCTGGAGACACAGCTGCTCGTTGGAATGACAAGCGAAGGTTACGGCGTGCTACAGAGACTGATTTTCTAGGTGGCTTTGGCTCAACTCTTTCAAGATGGGCTGGGTGGGAATCGAACCAGGGTCTCCGGAGTGTGAGACGGAGACGCTACCACTGAGCCACGAGTACGATGCTTCAAAGCGGTACAAAAGCGCCTCTAGTGAATGCGATGTTGCCTTAGAAACGAGCTGTTTCTAAGGCTCAGGCGTGCGTCGCTTGCTCAGGCGCACATTTCGTTGCCGCGCCGAACGCTGCGTTGCTGGACGTTCACCACGTCCAATGGGGAGCGCGTTGTCGCTGCGCCGTAGCCCATTGTCTTACACCCCTTGGCGGGTCGACGGGAACGCTGTCGCGTTCCACTCTTGAAGGCGAAGCAGAGTAACGCATGAGTGGTTTCTTTGTCTAGCCGAACCAAATATAGCCAAGCAACAGCAGTTCACCAGGCTAAACAGTGGTTCAACAACTAAAATAAAGGCTAGTATGCTTCGCATCCTGGGCTTAACCTTAGCTAAGCCACAGCCATTTTTTTTTCTTGAGCTTAACGAATTATTTTGTTCTAGCAAAAGCTATTCTTGTAATGTCCTCGTAGATGGCGACTTCAATATGAGTTCAATCGACTGAAGTACCGATTTTTCTTAGCCCCTTTCTAGTGCAGCCGAACATTTTGTTGACCTTGTAGCATTCCATGATTTACGTCAGCTAGTAAAAGAGTCGACGCGCTGTCAGAATGATACAGCTTCAATTTTCGATATATTCCTTGTACGCAATGCAGGGCTCAGTCGTGATCCCGCAGTACATATTTTTGACGGAATATCTGATCACAAAATTATATCCTTAGCACTTCAACTTAGCAGTCCGACTGAAAACAAGACAAAAAGATGCCTCGTTCCAAAACATTTGCCGTGCTGAAGAGATCGATATATTGGACGCCATGGATAGGTTGTCGCTGGCTGATTTCATACTTCTCTCTGAATCAGGAATGTGCTGTGTGAATGAGCTGTAGCGCTTCTTCAAGAACTTAGCGTTAAAATGCGTCAAGGACTTTGTTCCCACGAAACTAAGTATTCTACAGCGCACCCACCCATGGATGACGAAGGAGCTAGCGTGGCTGGGACGGAAGACTAAACGAGTAAGGAAACAGCACCGTCAGTGTACCACAGATGTTAATGCCAGTAATCTTTACAGCATGCGTCTGCAACTAAATGTAACCATTAGAAAAGGTTTCAAAAGGTAAAGGAATACTATCAAAGTGTATATGTGAAGAATTTTCTGCGGTTCTCCCCGGCAAGGTCTCGGTGACATTTTTCTTCAAGAAAGCAGCCCTTATCTAGTTTCTGTATAGACGGAGAAAAAGTAACTGATCTAAGTTTGATCACAACATCTTTAAATCAGTTTTCTGTTCGATATTTACGGACGATGACGGTTGCAAACCAAGCTTTAACCTTCCAGTTGATTGCCTGCCAACTGCAAATATTTCAGTAGCTCTCGTGTTAAATTTAAGTACTAAGAAATGGCCTGTAATGGACAAGCTTACCTACTGCTTTTCTCGTGATATACGCCGAGTTGTGCTCGAAATATCTGTGCATTCTATTTACCAAGTCTTTATCGTGTGCAGAAGTTCCGGATGATTGGAAGTACCCAAAGGTATTACCCCAATACCCAAATCAGAAAAGACGTCGCTTATCACTTCGTACAGACCGATTTCATTGTCGCCGACATGTGCGAAAACTCACGATCATACTACATTTAAACATATTTAAGCATATTTACACATATTTAAACATATTTCGGCCTACCTGAATGACAACAATGTAAGTGGTTCCAGGCAGCACGAGCTTCGGAAGGGGCTGTCTACAACAACACAGCTTCTCGAAACTATGTATCCACGAACTCGCAGCAATCCTAGACAGACAGGGGGAAATTGATATGATATTTACAGATTATTTTGATAAAGCATTAAGTCGCTTGTCTCACTCTAAACTACTTCTAAAGCTACAAACAGTGCTTCAAAATGATTCACTGACTTCGTGGATTTCCGCATACCTGTCGTAAAGGCGACAAAGTGTCGACGGCGCGCGCTCTGGCTCAACACCGGTTCGATCGGGCATACCACAGGGGTCCGTCTTCAAGCACCTTTTCTTTCTTATCGTTGTCAGTGACCTAATAAAAGAAGTGAACGTAAAGTACGATTATTTGCAGGTGACTGTATACTATATCAAGAGCTTAATAGAGTAAATGACAAGGGGCGGCTTGCACGAACATTTAATAACGAAAGTAACACCGAACTTAAGAACGCGTTCTTGTGCGGACTAGGCGTTGTCAACGGGTTAAGAACGCATTCTTAAATTCGTAATTATTTTCGTTATTGAATGTAGGTGCGAGCCGCCCCAGGTCTCATTTCTTCACTATAGCCAACTTAGACGCATGGTACGCCACATGCAAATGAATATTAATAGAAGACAAGACTTCACGTAATGCAAGACGTCACTTAAGACAATGAATGCAGTGGCGTAGCTAGGTCGTCTGGCACCCGGGGCCGATAGCTCTTCTGTCACCTCCCCCCCCCCCCGGGCGTAGTCGAGGAAGGCGAGGATATCGACAATTTTCGGGTGTCTTCAGACGTATACGACACCCCCCGCCCCCAACTGGCCCCGTGCACCCCCTCCCCTGCCTCGTGCACCCCCCCTCCTACCCCTACTTTGTCACCAGTGGGACCCAAAGAGGCCTGCGGCATCTTTGGGTCCCACTGGCGACAAGAGTACTCCAAAGGCGCGTTGCAGGTCCCCGAGCCCACAGGGGTGTGTGCCATTGAGCTTGGACCCTTTCTGCACTATCACCAGCGTCGGTCCACATGATGATTTCTTTTTGTCAACATCTCGGACACATCTTTTTTTTTTCGAGATTCTAGCCATAGACAGCTTCGCTGTAAAACTCGTGTTTTCCTCCGACGATAGGCGAGTGAAATGTGCTCATCGCCAGTACAGTGAAATTCCCGACCGCCCACTCCTTCTGCAACATGCTGAATATCATTTAGACGTAACAGGGTTGTTGCTGTTTCTTTTGTGACATTATACGCAACTTCTTTGTTCGCTTGCTTGTTCTTATTGTTTGTAGGTGTTTTCTTTTTCGGTTCAACCAACCGAGCATGTGTGGTGTCTTTCAGCATACTAGTATGAATGCGATTCCTTCTCTACTTCTTGTCATCAATATAGTGTTGTTATCAATATGTTCTGTACAGATTGTGCGATTCAAGGAATATCTGTCTACTAGAATGTATTGATTTCTTGCAATGCTTTTTCTTGCTGTTCACTTTTTTTGTTCGTCTGTATATCGCACTGCCCACTCCTGCGCAGTGCCTAATACTAAGGCAGGCAGTATCCTGTAAATAAATAAATAAATAAATAAATAAATAAATAAATAAATAAATAAATAAATAATACTCCGAAGCTTTCACTGTGTAGGGCATCCCATAGCCCCAACGCTGCTTTGGAACGCAAGACCCCATAATATCGCTCGATTAAAAATTGTGGGAGGCACCGCGCGGGGTCCCCGGTGATGGTACTTTGGTTGGACATAAGTTAGACCCTCACGTGACGTATTCTACAAGAATCTCGACAAAATGTACGTCAGCTAGTCAAGTCGGTTGCGTGCACTCTCCCGGATTTGCATTCGCTCGGCGCATTCGTGGGTCGTTAGAAATGGCGATGCGTCGCGCCGTACCGGTTCAACGCTAAATCGATCGCACCTTCAACTTGCGGACTAAAACTTGTCTGGGCAACGTGCCGAGGATCCAACAAGTTCGTTTTCCTGGTTCTGTAATCTCACTTACCTGCAACGAGTTGGTCGCCGATTGCAACTCTTAGAAGCAATCTTTGGGATACGCTACAATAGCAGAACTCCCTCCCCCTCCCCTCCGCACACACACACTTAACGCCGAGGAAATTATCTCGCTTCCCTATAGAGACCTGCACTGTGCGCGTCGCACGGCTACAAGTGTTTGCGCTACCCCACACGTCATGCAGAACTGGCGTCTGTCACAGGACGTGCGACTAAACGAAATGTGCGCTCAGGCGTCGTGTAGAACGGCTGGTAAACCGGAAAATCGAGCGTTTAATCAAGAGCGTAGTTCTTGTAGATTCTAACCGTGGAGAAGTGCCGGCCATGCGTCCCTGTCTAAAGAAGGCGCTTTTGAGCTCTCTGTGGGGTCGAAACCGGGGCCTCGACGAGATACTTCAACTACTGATTTATGTTGTGTGTCTGTGACTTGACTTGCCTAGTGCGACTCAGTTCATTTGTCATCCTCTTGAACCGTCAGCAAGCTAGGCGCCTACCACCAGATAACCTACTCTCTCTGCAGCTTTTATAAAAGTGACTCTGTCTCTCTCCTTCATATATATATATATATATATATATATATATATATATATATATATATATATATATATATATATATATATATATATATATATATATATATATTGTACTGTAAAATAGGGAGCAGTGGGGCTGTGGCTAAGAGAGAGACAACGACGACGAGAAAGAACAACCTTGTTTTGGTGCTCGGTCGGCTACACTACCTCTCGCTGCTCCAACGTTCTAGTCGCGAACGCTTACTGCTCAAAGTGCTTCGCGACATTTGGTGGAAGGTGCTGGACTTATTGCCAACCTGGAACTTCGAAGCCGAACGATCCCTGTCACATCTCCCATGCCTGAGGAGACTAGCCCTACCGCGCCACCCATGGCACCGCCTCCAGTCATCTGTCCTGGTGCGCCACGCCAACGGGATCCTCCCATATTCAATGGAACTGACGATCATGACGTAGAGGACTGGCTCTCATCATACCACCGAGTGAGTGCCCACAACAAATGGTCTGATGCTGACAAGCTTGGCTACGTCCCTTTCTACCTTTCCGGGGTCGCCCATCTTTGGTTCCGCAACCATGAGGCTGACTTTTCCAACTGGTCAGCATTCCGAACGGCACTTCAAGAAGTATTCGGTCGCCCTGCTGTGCGCAAACTTCGGGCTGAACAACAGCTTCGCTGTCGTGCCCAACAAAAGGGCGAAACTTTTACGAGCTACATTGAAGATGTAGTTGACATCTGCCGGCGTATCGACCCTGATATGACCGAAGATGGCAAGGTCAAGAACATCTTGAAAGGCATCGAAGACGACGCCTTCCAAATGCTCTTGGCAAGGAATCCTCAGACGGTCAACGACATCATAGCGCTTTGCCAGAGCTATGAGGAGCTGCGCAAACAGCGGCTTTCTACGCGCCGAGCTCTCGCTCCGGACGTCGCGCTTTCAGCTCTGAGTGATGGCGTCACTTCGGCTCCTTGCAGTTCAGAACTTTTCGACAGCATCAAGCAGTTTGTACGAGAAGAAGTGGCGCGCCAACTCTCTCTTCTGCCAGTCGCTCCAGCCTCAGAGCCGCGCTTGTCTCCAGATCTCCGTCACCTGATACAAGAACAAGTCGCTAACGCAGTACCACTTGCTCATCAACCGCCTCCTACGCCTGTGCCACTTACGTACGCTGCCGTTGTAGCCAATCCACGGCCTCCTTCTGCAGGTAATCAATCCGGACTTACCAGCGCCTTTCCCTCACCTCCGCAAGCAGCTGCAACATATTCTCCTGCCCACCCAAGCAGCTACTGGCCGCCACAGCAGCCCGTGCGCCCACCTCGCCAATATTTCAGACAGTCTACGCCCGCTGCTCTTAATCAATGGCGCACCCATGACAATCGGCCTATCTGTTATTCGTGTGGCCTACCTGGGCATGTAGCACGGCTTTGCCGCCGGCGTGGATGGTATCCTTCGGATTCTCCGAGGGCACAAAGTAACGGTTTCGACTCTCCGTCCCGTTCTGCTACTGCCGCTCAGCCCTTCGAAGCCTCGTCTCCTCTTTCCCGACCCTTCAATACCCGTCGGTCTCCGTCTCCCCGTCGGCGTTCTCTGTCGCCGCTTATCCGTCGTCCTGAAGCTATCCGAGAGGAAAACTAAGGACCGCAGTTCCAGAGGCAAGAACTGCGATCTCAGCGAACTCCTCAAGACCTCATTTATTTCCTGCGAACATCCTTGAAGTTTATGCAGAAGACATTGCCGTTCATGCGCTTGTAGACACGGGAGCAGCAATATCAGTGATTTCGGACCAGCTTCGTCTTACCCTTAGAAAAGTCGCGACGACTTATTCAGCCATTTCATTACGTACAGCAAGCGCTGCGCCGATTGAACCCTTAGGGAAGTGTACCGTGCGTGTTGTTATAAGCGGCGCTTTATACCATGTTGAGTTCGTTGTTCTGCCTCGCTGCTCCCATGCCATGATTTTAGGATGGGACTTTCTGTCCTCTCATCATGCCGTTATAGATTGTGCCCGTGCTGAACTCGCGCTGTCACCATTCGGCACCAACGTTTTTGAAGATACTGATGACACTTCCAGTCGTGTGTTCGTCACCGCCGACACCGAGATTCCTCCATACTCTGCCGCACTTGTACCCGTTTCCTGCGTTGGGTTTTCCAACTCCACAGTTCTTTTCACGCCGTCTCAGCTTGTTGCTCGCCGCCATCCTTTCTTGCTTCCTTTTGCCCTTCTTGCCATTCGACAAGGTTCGAGCGCACTTTATGTATCGAACCTGTTTCCTTGCCCTGCCAGGCTGCTCCACAATGAGTGTCTTGGTTATGCCGACGAAATCGAACCAAGCTTCCTTTACGATGTGCCTGACGACCCGGCTTCTCCTCCGGTTGACGCTCTGGCCCTTCAAGTTTCTCCTCCCACGCCGCCGTGTGACCCAGCATTTTACCAGAGTATTGATCCCAACCTCACTCCAGCGCAGCACACCCAGATCGTCCATTTTCTAGACCGCTTTCGCACGTCATTCGACCTACAACAATCTCGTTTAGGCCGTACTTCCACTGTTGTCCATCACATCGACACCGGCAACCATGCGCCTTTACGCCACAGACCGTATCGTGTATCCGCCTCGGAGCGTAGCGTGATCGCTGAGCAAGTTGCAGACATGCTCCAACGCGGTGTCATACAACCTTCGCACAGTCCCTGGGCTTCTCCTGTAGTGCTGGTAAAAAAAGAAAGATGGCACAATTCGCTTTTGCGTGGACTACCGGCGACTTAATAAGATCACACGCAAGGACGTTTATCCGCTACCCCGTATTGACGACGCGCTAGACTGCCTCCAAGGCGCTGAATTCTGCTCATCCTTAGACTTACGATCCGGGTACTGGCAAGTGCCAGTGGCTGAGTCCGACCGTTCGAAAACGGCCTTCATCACACCTGACGGTTTATTTGAATTCACCGTGATGCCATTTGGCCTGTGTAATGCGCCTGCCACATTTGAAAGAATGATGGACAACATCTTTCGCGGCCTCAAATGGCAGATATGCCTGTGTTATCTGGACGACATCGTTATCTTTTCACCGGACTTTCCTTCCCACTTACTTCGACTTGAACGCGTCCTAAAGTGCATCGCCGATGCTGGCCTCCAGCTTAACTTGAAGAAGTGTCACTTCGCTGCCCGGCAGCTGGTCATCCTCGGCCATGTCGTGTCGAAAGAAGGTGTACTTCCTGATCCGGCGAAACTACAAGCTGTTGCCCAGTTTCCCCGACCAACGACTTTGAAAGAACTGCGCAGCTTCATTGGATTGGCGTCATACTTTCGCCGTTTCATCCGCAATTTTGCCACTATAATTGCACCTTTAACGCAGCTTCTTCATGGTGACCACAACCTTTCAACCTGGTCACGGGATTGCGATAACGCCTTCACAAAGCTGCGTCGTCTCTTGACGTCGCCACCAATCCTGCGCCATTTCGACCCCAGCGCTCCAACTGAAATACACACGGATGCCAGTGGCGTTGGCCTTGGGGCCGTACTCGCTCAGAGAAAGGCTGGCTTCGATGAGTACGTCGTTGCCTTCGCCAGTCGTGCACTCACTAAACCTGAATCGAACTATTCTGTCACAGAAAAGGAATGCCTCGCTATAATTTGGGCCATAACCAAATTCCGTCCGTATCTTTATGGCCGCCCGTTTGACGTCATAACTGATCACCATTCGCTGTGCTGGCTGTCATCCTTAAAAGAACCGTCCGGTCGTCTTGCTCGATGGGCCCTTCGACTGCAGGAGTATGACATTCGCGTACTGTATCGTTCTGGCCGAAAACATTCGGATGCGGATGCCTTGTCTCGTTCGCCACTAACAGACGAGGCTAGCTTCCCGAAAGCCTCATTGTCCGAGTCTTCCCTTGCTGCCACGGACATTCTTCTGGAGCAGAAGAAAGACCCATGGATTGTGTCCATGCTGCGGTTTTTGTCCAGCCTATCGACACCCACTAACAATCGCGCATTACGTCGCCAAGCACATCACTTCTCCATTCGCGACGGGCTCCTGTACCGTCGCAACTACCTCCCGGACGGCCGCAAATGGTTGCTTGTCATCCCGCGACACCTGCGTTCGGATATTTGCGCAGCGTTTCACGACGATCCCCAGTGCGCGCATGCAGGGGTACTGAAGACATACGCGCGTCTACGCCTTCGTTACTACTGGCGGGGGATGTATCGATTCATCCATCATTATGTCCGCTCCTGTTTGGTTTGCCAACGCCGTAAAGATCCCCCTCGTCGTTCAACCGCCCCATTGCAGCCTCTACCTTGCCCAGCACGTGCTTTCGATCGAGTAGGCATCGACATTTATGGACCTCTGCCAACCACATCAGATGGCAATCGCTGGGTAATCGTGGCCATCGACCATCTTACGCGCTATGCGGAAACTTCCCCTTTGTCCAGCGCTTCTGCACGTGACGTCGCCTGGTTTCTCCTGCGCCACATCATCCTTCGCCACGGAGCTCCCAGGGAATTACTCAGTGACAGAGGCCGCGTCTTCCTCTCCGACGTCATCGAGGCTCTCCTCAAAGAATGCCGCATCATTCATCGCACCACTACTGCGTATCATCCGCAGACTAATGGCATGACCAAGCGCTTTAATCGCACTCTTGGTGACATGCTGGCCATGTACGTTGCATCCGACCAAACCAAATGGGACCATGTCCTACCTTTTCTGACCTACGCTTACAACACCGCCACGCAGACTACCACGGGATTTTCGCCCTTCTTTCTCCTGTACGGACGCGAACCTTTTTCCACAATAGATACTATCCTTCCGTACCGCCCTGACTCCACGGAAACAACTACCCTATCCGAAGCTGCTGCACACGCAGAAGAGTGTCGCAAGCTTTCCCGTATATTTACGTCAGAAGACCAGCAACGCCAGAAGCACCATCGAGAAAGTTCCAATGCTCCTGTATCATATGCTCCTGGCTCGCTAGTGTGGCTTTGGGTTCCAGCCTCTACCACTGGACTGTCACCGAAACTCGCGTCGAAGTACCAGGGCCCATACCGCGTGATCAAACAAACGTCTCCAGTCAACTATATTGTGGAACCCCTCGAGATACCTTTGGGTCATCGCCGCCGTGGACGCGAAATTGTGCATGCCCAGCGTCTCAAGCCCTACTATGATCCGCCTGTGCTGTCCTACCCGTAGGTCACCGGGACGGCTTCCTTTTCCGCGGGGGAGATAACTGTACTGTAAAATAGGGAGCAGTGGGGCTGTGGCTAAGAGAGAGACAACGACGACGAGAAAGAACAACCTTGTTTCGGTGCTCGGTCGGCTACACTACCTCTCGCTGCTCCAACGTTCTAGTCGCGAACGCTTACTGCTCAAAGTGCTTCGCGACAATATATATATATATATATATATAGCGTGGCGTGTTATTTGTTTACACTATACAGAATTTTTTAATTCACCTGAGGCAGATAGCGTAATTCTAGTCATTAAGCTGGATTACACAAGCGCGCGGACATCTCTCGCACTAAAATATCGAAACGCATTGTCCACAAATTCGCAATACTTAACTGATTACCCGTTTTTAAATAATTATTTAATGGCGCATAGTGCACTTTACGAAATGCAGCCGGTGAGCTTGCAAGGCATATCCACGTGATCCTGAATATGGATTCAGGATCACGTCACGTTTCGAGATATTCATTCCCAATGTGTGCGGCAATATACGTGGGCGTTCCAGTTACTATCGAACACCAATGAACATCCCGGTGGTCTGATAAAAAAGAAAGTAAGTGGAACAACAGTGCATCTTTACCCCGAGTTTCACGGCGCATGTGTCGGCCCCACGCCGCGATCCTGAGTATTCGTTCGAAGTGGATACACGCCTTGCAAACTCATCGGCTACAACTCGTAAATTTCTGTATGTCCCGTAAATTAATTACAAAAGCTTAATTTTCAAGTTTCTGTTAATTGGTCAAGTATGCAGTTTGATTTCTCGTGCGAATAATGACCGCCGCACCAGCTCAAAGACCGCAATTACGTTATCTGCCGCAAGCACACATATATATAGAACGAGAAGAGGGTTAACCGAGGTGCCCGATTTCTATTAATCATATCATAAGAAGCCAGCAAACAAGGACACCAAGGACAACACAGGGAGAATTTCTTGTACTTAGTAATTCAAATGAAGAAATTATAAATTAACGGAAATGAAAGTGGAGAAAAAAAGAACTTGCCGCAGCTGGCGAACGATCCCACGTCTTCGCATTACACGAGCGATGCTCTAACAAATTAAGCTACCACGGCGCCGTTTTCCCATCCACTTTCTGGGGTACTTATATTTTACTGCTAGAACTGACCCTGGGAGTGTTACCCAGCGCCACCACTCACAAACCTTGGCGGCGGATGTGAAACGTCCTTTCAGCAAAGCATCGAACTCTTGCCTTTGGTTCGAGTTGACAAATTCGACTTCGCCCTGCTATCTGCTAGACGCCTGGTTAGCTCAGATGGTAGAGCGACTTCCCCCGAGCGACTGCAAGGCGGTGGTCCCTGGTTCGAGTCCCAGACCAACACGAATTTTTCAACTGCGAGGCTTTTCTTTCAAGGAAACCATATGGTTTTCCTTTGTAGCAATTGCTATGAACGGTTGGATGCCGAATTTGCCCTTAATTAAACCTAAACTAACGGAAAGAATTTTTCTTTAATCCATCGTTTAAAACCCGGCCCTGTTCTACCCTTCTTATCGTATCGTCTTCCATTTGTGCCACAGCCTGCCTTTTCTGGACAACGAGGGCTTCCGTTTCCGTGTAGATAAGATAGGTTCAAAATGTATTAGTGCGACTTGAGGGGCGGAAGGGCAGACAAGGACATGTAGTTGCAGCTGTAACTCTTTATCATAAGCGTCAATTACAGGGCAGTGGAAGATGCTCTTACCGCCCCACTATTCTCTTCCCCCCTTCACTGGGGGCTGCAAACCTTAAACAGCCCCAATTACTGGCTGCATCTAATTCTGTACATGCAGTATACTGCCGCAATCTTATCATATAGTAGGATTCACGGCGGTATCCGGGTATGTCATTATTGAAGTGCTTCAGAAAGTAAAAGCGGCGGCGCACAATTAAGGGGCAAGAAAGGACCGAATGCATCTGTTAGCTCTTTGCTTTGGTGGTTATGTGTTATTATTGAACGTTCCAAGGAGATTCGTTTTGTACAAAGTAATGAGCCATGCGTAAATAAACTTCGAAATTTTAATCGCAACAATCACTGGTTTATCTTGTATGCCTCCCTCAATGCACAGTTAGCTCGGCTTCGATACCGAGCCCACTTCCATTCCTCTCCCCTCCCCCCCCCCACCCCCAGTGCGGGAAAATGGGAAGGCTACGCCTCGCCTCTCTATTACAATACAGGAAAATATTGCTTCAATGCGACACCAAGAAATGAATAGAAAGAAAGCATTACAAAGGACGCCACTACGAAAAGGTTCAGTTCGCATGTCATATTTCTTATGCCCCTGCGACAGCAATCTGCACTTCGGAGGGTTGAACTACGCCCCGCCTTTTTCGAGTCCACCTGATAGGCCTTTGAGCCAAAATTCATGAAAAGCTTTATTTGCTTGCTTATTCAAAGTGCCTCAAGGGCTCCACATTCGCAATATTGCATGAACAGGCTATAGAGCATAGCTACATATAGAACCGGTACATAGAAACAACACGATCACATACTACACCTCCCATCTGCCAGCAGTTTTGATAGGTGGTCCCTTATCTAGTCACTCTTCATTGCTTCAGGCATCATTAGATTGATTGATTGATTGATTGATTGATTGATTGATTGATTGATTGATTGATTGATTGATTGATTGATTGTCGCTACTAGAGCTATGAGAGATGCCGTAGGGGAGGACACTATTAATTTTTCACAGCCTAGAGTTTTTATTATGTGCACATAATGAAATTCGGCTCCCACGGCTGGGAATCGAGCCCGCAACCTCGTGCTCAATACCAGAACGCCACAGCCACTGAGCCAATGTGCCGAGTAAGTTTTCTCATCATCACGTTGCTTCAGCCTTCATGCAGATATTTCGATACTTTGCGTAAAGATTTGTATTGGAAACTAAGTATGCACGCTCTCTTAGATGTTCAGTGTTATAACGCATGTGAATTTGAATTGTGCAGATTAAGTCACTAATAGCGGAAACGCCCCACGGGGTGTTCATGACATTTGATCTCGGCCACAGCACTTGCTAGTTCTACAGGCATTGTAAATAAAGTTTTCTGTGCTTGACGGTCGTCTAGTTTTCCTCGTTTTTTTTTTTTTCATTGCCGCGAGAATGTTGGTGCTTCCGGGAACAGAAACAACGCGGAGCGCTTCATGTCAGCTCGTACAGAGACAGCGAGATCTAAGTACATCAAATCAGTTCCCTGGAAATCCGCCATGTGGCGTAAGTTTGCTAAAAAAAAAAAGTTTCACCTATCTGGCAGTAGTAAGATGCTACAAAGAAAACTCACGACGGTTTCTCAAAAAGTGAGATTCGCAGTTTATTTATTTTTTACCTCGAGGCTTTGCTACCGATAGATCCGTATGCGTTTCCGTTGTAGCTCGGTGCTACACTCGTATTGATGACAACGCTTCCATCTCACAATACAAACTGTGCGTCAATCTTATTCTCGAACCACGAACTTACATGTTCGCATGGCGATTAAAAGATAAATCAACGAGGGAGCGAGGTAGGGCCTTGACCTGTCGCTCCAGCCGCTTAATCACGGTCGGGCGAAGCTCGCTGTGTGTTTGGAATGCGTCCCGACCGACGACATTTCGCAAACCTTATCGTCATGTGCGCACGCGTCCTTCGCGCGAGACGTCGTGGCCTCCGCATGCATTAGCTGTGTGCAGGCAGAATTCTCGATGTATCGCTGCGTGGCAATAAAAAAACGCGAGGATCGCTGCTTAAAAGGCAACTTCAGTCCTGTTATCTCCGCATACGGCTCGTAAATGGCCAGTTCTTATGGCCAGCAGAGTCAGACAGAACAACGAGAAGAGGGCCGACACATGACTGACTGACTGACTGACTGACTGACTGACTGACTGACTGACTGACTGACTGACTGACTGAGTGACTGACTGACTGACTGGTTGACTGATTGATTGATTGATTGATTGATTGATTGATTGATTGATTGATTGATTGATTGATTGATTGATTGATTGATTGATTGATTGATTCCAAAACCATGAGCCCGGGCTCTCGGACAAGCCCATGTAGAGGACTCGGATCACCCTTCCATTCTGCTTCCATGAGAATGTGGCGGCAGGTTAAGCGAACCCGCGACCTTTTGCTCTGCAGCAGGATGTCCTAGCCACTGAACCACCACAGTGAGTGAGTGAGTGAGCGATTGAGTGAGTGAGTGAGTGAGTGAGTGAGTGAGTGAGTGAGTGAGTGAGTGAGTGAGTGAGTGAGTGAGCGAGTGAGTGAGTGAGTGAGCGATTGAGTGAGTGAGTGAGTTAGTGAGTGAGTGAGCGAGTGAGTGAGTGAGTGAGTGAGTGAGTGAGTGAGTGAGTGAGTGAGCGAGCGATTGAGTGAGTGAGTGAGTGAGTGAGTGAGTGAGTGAGTGAGTGAGTGAGTGAGTGAGTGAGTGAGTGAGTGAGTGAGTGAGTGAGTGAGTGAGTGAGTGAGTGAGCGATTGAGTGAGTGAGTGAGTTAGTGAGTGAGTGAGCGATTGAGTGAGTGAGTGAGTGAGTGAGTGAGTGAGTGAGTGAGTGAGTGAGTGAGTGAGTGAGTGAGTGAGTGATTGAGTGAGTGAGTGAGTGAGTGAGTGAGTGAGTGAGTGAGTGAGTGAGTGAGTGAGTGAGTGAGTGAGTGAGTGAGTGAGTGAGTGAGTGAGTGAGTGAGTGAGTGAGTGAGCGATTGAGTGAGTGAGTGAGTGAGTGAGTGAGTGAGTGAGTGAGTGAGTGAGTGAGTGAGTGAGTGAGTGAGCGATTGAGTGAGTGAGTGAGTTAGTGAGTGAGTGAGCGATTGAGTGAGTGAGTGAGTGAGTGAGTGAGTGAGTGAGTGAGTGAGTGAGTGAGTGAGTGAGTGAGTGAGTGAGCGAGCGATTGAGTGAGTGAGTGAGTGAGTGAGTGAGTGAGTGAGTGAGTGAGTGAGTGAGTGAGTGAGTGAGTGAGTGATTGAGTGAGTGAGTGAGTGAGTGAGTGAGTGAGTGAGTGAGTGAGTGAGTGAGTGAGTGAGTGAGTGAGTGAGTGATTGAGTGAGTGAGTGAGTGAGTGAGTGAGTGAGTGAGTGAGTGAGTGAGTGAGTGAGTGAGTGAGTGAGTGAGTGAGTGAGCGATTGAGTGAGTGAGTGAGTTAGTGAGTGAGTGAGCGATTGAGTGAGTGAGTGAGTGAGTGAGTGAGTGAGTGAGTGAGTGAGTGAGTGAGTGAGTGAGTGAGTGAGTGAGTGAGTGAGTGAGTGAGTGAGTGAGTGAGTGAGTGAGTGAGTGAGCGATTGAGTGAGTGAGTGAGTTAGTGAGTGAGTGAGTGAGTGAGTGAGTGAGTGAGTGAGTGAGTGAGTGAGTGAGTGAGTGAGTGAGTGAGTGAGTGAGTGAGTGAGTGAGTGAGTGATTGAGTGAGTGAGTGAGTGAGTGAGTGAGTGAGCGATTGAGTGAGTGAGTGAGTGAGTGAGTGAGTGAGCGATTGAGCGATTGAGTGAGTGAGTGAGTTAGTGAGTGAGTGAGCGATTGAGTGAGTGAGTGAGTGAAGAAACTTTATTTGGTCCATTATAGACGTAAGCAAACTCCACGCCACCTGGCTAGGCCCACTCGGGGACCATCAGGTGAAACCTGACGACCCTCTCGCGAGGTAACACATTTTACACTAGTAAACACCATCTGAGTGAGGCAATTCAAATCGCAATCACAAATACTCGGCGACACCGACGCGGGTAATTTAATACATCAATGGTGTCATGTTCCTCTACGAACACGCGACTAAGCAATGAAAACACGGTTTGAAATATCATTAAACGCAGTTCTCCGACAAAGCATGGAGCATAGCCACCGCTGGTCACATTCTTTATTTTTCTCTTGCTTCTTTTTGTGACAGCGCATTCGACAAGCTCTCTCGAACCTCGCAGCCGATAAACGGCGTGTTACTGCATCCACGCTCATCTTGTCAGGAGAAAGTGTTGTTCTCTGAATACTTGTTTCTAGCATAAATGTTTTTTTACCGTGAAGCTATATACCTCTATCCCGTAATGCATTTGTCGTGCGCATGCTCAAAAATGTGGCCTGATCCCTAAGGTAGTGAAATACCGGGCCGACCCGCGGGAGAGATGAGCAGGTTTCAAGCACCCGGCTCCTGATAATAATATGAAATAATAAAAAAATTAAATAAATAAAGCAAGATGCATTGTTTCCAGTCTATGACTATACTTGAATCGTTTGTGCACAGCACATGCATCATGTGCACGAAGCATTGCCCCTATCTGCAAAGGACAAAAAGTATGTGAAATCACACACCCTGAACTCGCTAGAGGACAATGCCATCGACCGTAGTGATGTATGTGCCCCACTAACTAAAGACGGAATGTGATATCCGCAGTGTATATATCTCCAAGTGTGATAGCGAGACTTTCATGACCACGCTCTTTGCACGGGTTAACCGTGGTCACACTCCCTGTGATAATCGTTGGAGACTTCAATGCAGACATTTCAAAACCAGACAAGAAATGATACACTCAGGTTGTGCTAGAAAATGCCACATCAATCCAAATAACTCTATGGTCAACAACGGTGATGTATAGATTTAACTTTGGCTAAAATTCTGTCTAAGGTTGTAAACGAACCAATCACTGTATGTCGCAGTAGCTCGGTGTTTGTATGCCGCAGGTTCAGCTCGGTGTTTTCCCTCCATTCCGGCGTCGAGGTCACCCGCGGCGCACCGTCAACTGGAGCTGGAAGCGTCTCATGCTTGAAACGTACCTAGGACGCCGAAATCTCACATGTGGAGACAGCCAGCAACAGTCTGTGGTTGCTGGCGCGCGCGCACGGGTAGCGTTAGTTCGCGGATGGAGACGTGTTTCCTGAGGCCAGCTTTCTTAATTAAAATTATCAAGAGGGCGCAATCCTTGACCTTTTCACACGCATATGTGTTCTCTCACATAGAACTTGCAAATTTTGATTTTGTAGCAGACGCGCTCAATTTCTTTAACCTGCTGTCGTCTGCATTTTTATTCCAGCGTGCTTTTCATTTCTGCTTAACTATTGTTGCTTTTTTTTTACACAGGAAAAATATGCAGCCCAACAACAGCCACATAGCCAAAAGGCAAATTTTGACGCCAACTCGAACAAAAAGTAGCCCAATTTGGCTATTATTAGCCCAATATGGCAACCCTGCTGCGCGCAGTGTCTACGTCGGTGGGCGTCGGTGGAGTCTTGTGATACGCAGTCCATTTTAGGCCAAGCAAGAACAGCTTCGCTGTTAAAAGTGTGGATGTCGGAAACGAAACCCTATTCGCAATATTATCCTACTATTTTACATATATTGTCTTCAACAAGAGCGCGGTCATGATTAAGTAAAAAGAACCATGCTCAATATTGAACTTGTTAGGAACGCCAGTTAAGCTCAACAATTGGCGCAAGCGCTAAAGAAAACGTTCATCTAAATAGAGAATATTACTTAAAGCCGGATAGGGGGTTCCTTGTTATGGCTTTCAAGCAGTGCTGCTCTTGCCAATTTGGCTTCGAAATAGTGCTCTCTGCTCATTCAGCATTCCGTGGCAATCAGTTTCTTTGCAACTGTGTTTACTGAAATTTTTTCTAAACACCATCAGTTTCTTTGTAACTGTGTTTTCCCGTGGGTGTATGAGGACTCGGACACTACTTTGAGAACGGGCCGTGTATACAATCCTTCGTTTCTT
Source organism: Dermacentor albipictus (assembly GCF_038994185.2). Lineage (NCBI taxonomy): Eukaryota > Metazoa > Arthropoda > Arachnida > Ixodida > Ixodidae > Dermacentor > Dermacentor albipictus. The sequence continues at coordinate 164,838,027 of NC_091822.1, forward strand.
ATATATGTTATCCTCCTTGTGGAATTGTGCCATGATTGTGACTCGGTGTTCGCATCGTCTCTGTTTTAAATAAACTTTTTCCAAACACAGAAATAAATTCAACAAGAGCGGACACTGCCGTAGAGCCCAGCGGCCGAATCGACTGTAGCGCACCAAGCGGACGGTATTAACTCCTTCCGGTTTCGGTTTTGGGCGCGCGCGGTTTGAACGCTAGCTTGCACGCACTACGCCAGCAGCGCTACTTGGCGCCTTTTTTTTTTTTTTTGCGGCTCAGTCGCACGCAGCCTTTGTGCGGAATCGTTTATTTAATTAAAATGATTTCGAACTATATTCACAAGCCTCCATCGAATCTGTGGCGCGTGCGATTTCATAAAGCAGACGCAAACCGCCTTGCAAAAGTGGAAATGTTCATTTCGCTGTATACATAAATGCTCGTTCCGGGTTTTTTGTGCATTCATCTGACGTTGTGGCACCAGGTAAGCAGCAGTAGTTCCCGTACGAAGCTCCACCGGACGGCATCAGCTGAAGAAAGTAAATTACAAGCAAGTGTCAGTTGGGTATTTAGCCTTTATAGGAATAATGCGTGCAGAAGGGAAACGTGCGAGAGTGGTAGATGGGAGAGATTGCAAACAAAAGCAATTCGCTTCTGCATACATGGCGTCAAAAATACCAGACTCATTCCAAGCCGTACTATAACTTATGAAGAAAACATCGGATTTCCAGGCATTCTCCCATCCGGTGGCATTATTTCCTGCACTTTTAAGAGCTTAAATGAACGGGCGACTGCGCGTTTCTAGAAAAAAAAAAAACTTGGCCACAGCCAATGCGATAGTACGCGACATACACAGAGGTGGCCACAACACAGGCTCTCACCCAGACCACGCTAGACACTCGCAGAATGCCTTCTACTCGCACTCGAGAGAAATGCGTGGGTGCAAAGCCTGTTTTCAGTCGCTCAGAAGGCAGAATTTTCGAGTTCTTGGTTTTGAAGCTCCTCGGCGTTATCTTTTGCGGGTTCTGTCGGCGCAAGCAACACAGTCCAGTCTTATCACTCTTGGCAATCGCTCGTCGCGTCTTCGACAAGCGTGAAAAAAGAATTAAATTATGGGGTTTTACGTGCCAAAACCACTTTCTGATTATGAGGCACGCCGTAGTGGGGGACTCCGGAAATTTCGACCACCTGGGGCTCTTTAACGTGCACCTAAATCTAAGTACACGGGTATTTTCGCATTTCGCCCCCTTCGAAATGCGGCCGCCGTGGCCGGGATTCGATCCCGCGACCTCGTGCTCAGCAGCCTAACACCATAGCCACTGAGCAACCACGGCGGGTGGACAAGCGTGAGTACCGAAAGAAGGTATATGTTGCGGAGCCATAGAGAGCGTCGCGAACTTATCTCACTAAGATTCTGTAAACGCCAAGCTAATGGTATTTCCAACTGGTCGCCTCCATCCTCCGAAGCAGAGGTGGGCACATCGGGCGTTCCCCGACCTCAGTGGTAGAGGACAAGGGCGCAAGTCGAACGTGCGACTCGCTCTCGGAGGACGAAATGGCAGATGCGAAGCCACGTGACTACTACCAACGTCTGATATTTCGCCTATCCAAAGCTCCCGGCGCTGCCGGGAAAAACGACGGACGCGCCGGCGGGACGACCGTTCGTCGAGACGCCAGCTTGCAGTGGCCTAGGTTGCCTAGGTCACGGTGGGCCGTCGCCAACAGCAGCGACGCGACGCGGCGCTGCGATGACGTTTGCAATCTTGACGACTGCTCCGATGACAGGGCTTGGAGCGCCTCAGAGCGCTCGAAGATGGAGGAGAGCAATCGAGAAGAACCAGCCGAACGCAGGGCGCGCGCCCTCTTTCGACCAGCCGAAGACAACGCCGCTCGCGAGAGCGCTCAGAAACGACCAGCCGAAGATGGCATAAGTGTCATCACGTCCGGCTTGCTTTATTGCTGTCTCACAACCACAGGCGCGGCGAGCGTGCCTCAGAAGCATCCCAAAAAGTAACGAATTACAATAATTTAAGGGGTCAGGGAATGCGTCACGAACTTGTCCCAGTAAGATTCAGTACACGCGAAACTGCAGTACACGGCCGAGCTGCGTTTCCCCAACTGCGTCACAAAGCCAGGTGCGGCGAGCGTGCCCAAAAACTGCCGAAAAAAGTTATAATGACGTTGGGGCTCATACAAAGCGTCGCAAACATCTCCCAGTACGAGCCTTCAACTCAAATTAACTACGCCAGGTCGGCCGAGCTGTTTTCCTCTAGTTACATCACAAGTCTCGGTTCCGTGCCGTGAAGCCACAATTACTTGAAATGCGTCGCACAGTGGCAAACAAAATTTCTCACCTCGCCGTAGTCCAGTAGTGCACCGATGCCGTGCCGAAGTGCAGAAGGAATGCAAGAGTACGCCGGAAGTACAACAAAAACGCTACATCCAAAAGAGACGGTTCACCGAACAGATGAACTTCACATGCGCATCCGGCCTCGCTGGCTTCGGTGGCCTGTCTGGCACATGACGTATGCATCTGTCGCGCGTGGCCGTTGTTAAGAATGGCGAGCTGCAAGGCAAGATTGCCACCCAGTTACGACCGGGGAACAAGACACGCATCCCTCACTCTCCGTCGCTTCAGCTAGGATGCGTTCGATGAAGCGGGCTTTGTGCTGACACCGTCGCCTGATCCTCCAGCCCCATCGCCGTTGTGACGGAACGAGTTCGGCGGGCGAACTATTGTGCCCGAGCTCTCCAGCGAGGACCTGATCTGCTACGCGTGAGCGGGCGGCCGCGGGAAAGCCGTTTTTTGTTGCTTCCCACGCGCGACCGGGACGCATGACACCGAGCTACCCATGGCTCCGAGCTTCCCGGAACGGCGCCCCTCTGACGTCGGCGCCGGACATCGGAATGTGTGTGCCTATGTGTGCGTAAACTGTTCTGCGGGGCGGCGGCAATGAGTAAACGAACGTTCGCACCACCTTGTATCGCGGGAGGACCGAGTGTATAAAAACTGCTGTGGTGCGAATGCTGGATACACTTCTCTTGTGCAGTCATGTTGGACTGACTCTCTTTTTCTCAAGCAGTCATGTTAGACTGATTTAAATACTGTAAATAAACCCATATTCCTCGTTCTCGATGAGAAGCAGTTCTTCCCTTCATCAACGTCCTCAGCGTGGATAAGTTGGACGACGGCATGGGCCAGCTACCTTCGAATTCATGCCGGACTCCAATCTTGACAACGGATCACGAGCGATGGGATTGAGCCCCCAATCCTGACACCGTGCAGTTAGCTTCTTCCTAGGTAACGCAAGAAAAACAAGTCGCCAAGTCGTTGCACGCTGTTTCTCATCACAGTCGCCATGGTGGCTTAGCCGGCTTAGGGGATATGACACTGCGCTGCCAATCATGGGGCCGCGGTATCAAATGCCGGCCGCGAAGGCCGCATTTTGACGGGAGCGAAATGCAAAAAAGTACGTGCATTGGGTGCACGTTAAATAGTCCCACGTGTTCATAATTATCCCCTAGTGCACCACTACGGCATGCGTCGTAATCAAATCGTGCTTCTGGCATGTAAAATCCCCGCATTCAATTTTAGAGCGCAGGTCTTAGGCTTCCGTTCCTGCGTTGAGTATCAGCGTCCCTCGGCGTGACCGAGCGAACGAGCACAGAGAAGGATGAAAGAGCGAATGTGGAGCGCAGCGGGGTTGAAAGGCGGCGAGAGCGAAGAAAGCGCGAGGAGGAAAGCGGGGGAGGAGGGTGCACCGGAAGCGTGAGGAGCAAAGCGGAGTGCCACGCGGGTCGTGTTCCACGGTGGTAACCAGGCATGCGGCGAGCGAGTCCACCGATACCATATGTTGAAACAAAGCGCTGGCGTGAGCTTCGGTCCCATTGCGCATGCGCTAGTTTGCCTGCGCCGCCGCTACTAGAGAATGCGCTCCGCGCGATCTACGCGTTGCCGCGTTCACGTTTTCTCTTTGAACAATGAACGACGCAGCCGTTTGGAATGATTCTTGTGCCGCTGCTGCCAATCGAGGTGCCCGAGCAGAGGCTCAGTGCCGCCTCCGAGCAAACCCCTAAGCAGCCGCGCTCAAAATTCACGCCGTGGAGTGCCGTAATCTTCGGTAATCTTTTTCTTACTACTGTGTTGTTTGTTGTCCCTGGTTCTTCCCTTTCATCACGCACCAATTAAGCCAGATTTAAATGCTTCACGTGTCTTGAACATCTCCAACAAAACTGTCAGAGCAGCGCATGATACCGTCCCCGTCACGCTTGCTGTCTCATTCGGCGTTGAAAGACTTGCGACAATCCCCGTCTACTGAGTGCCCCTCTTAACCTCAATCAAACTTTAGGTATGTGCAAATACCACGTAACTGGACAGAACCAAGGAAATGTTGTTTGCCGTCACTTGGAGATACTCGTATTGTTTCGTGAATTCCGCCTAATCTCATTAGTCCCAAAAAATTAATGAAATTCTAAAATATTATAGTTAGATAAAAGTGTCAGTGAGAATTAATGAAATTCTTAAATATTATAATTAGATAAAAGTGTCAGTGAGAAAATAGTAGAGCAACATGAAAAACTACCGATACAGCTTTCTGTTGCTCAATGCATGCTACGTAACAGTATTTTTCCAAGCAGGTGAGAAGCCCCCGAATAGATGGAAAGTGCCTCGAGCGGCCATTCACGCGGCAATTTTCATGTATTCGCTGGCTTCTTTCATGCTTAGAAAAACACTTTTATGTAGCACGTACTGAGCAACGGAAAGCTTTATTGGGAGTTTTTCATGTTGCTGTGAAGTTTTCTCATTTACACTTTTCGTCTAACTGATGAATTGAAGTTAATTGATTGAACTCATTCTGTAATTACGTGGAAACCAAAAAAAATTATCATAGCATTTCCAAGGGACGGCAAACAACATTGACTTGGTTCTATCTAGCTACGTATCATTTGCATATTTTTTAAAGTTTGGCTCAAATTACGTGAGACACCCTATATGCCTTACCACTGCTTCGGCTGGAATAGTCGTTCGTAGGAACGCGCTCACATATAGGCTAGTCTTCGGATTGCACTTGCGAAAGGAAGCGTCAGATTTTTCTCTCGTGCGTAAGCGTAAAGTAATGGCATCCTGAGTCGTAAGCACATGTACGATACGTGAAGGCATTCCGACAGCTATTACCGATAAGGAAGCAGCGAACAGTCGGTCACGCCTCGTCGCTCAGCAATCATCCGCACGCCGCCGCGCAAGCAGTTAACCACAGTTCCGCATTCACAACAGCTATTTATCATTGTCATTTGAAGCTGCACGCAGACGTTTCATAAATCACACCTGTACTCGACCGATAAACAGAAAAATTTGAAAAGAACGCCAGTGGGGTGCTGAGTGTAATGCCTCATATACATAGTATTTTTTCTTTCAGTGTTGCTGATCGATGGTCGGAACCAGAGTTCCGCATTCAAGGCAACGCCGAAGGGTACTCGTCGACTCAGCAAGCATTGTTCGCGTTGAAAAGAACGCGGTTTCGCACTGACAAAGCGCTCGAAACACGTGCAGCAAAAGTGCCTGAGTGAAGTAAACACGTTAAAGTGGTTTCTATTTGCAGACACAAGCTTGCCCGCATAGTTCATTGTGTCTGAACTGCACTATCAGTTGTTCACCTTGCATGCAAACTACCTCGTTCAAGAGAGGCTCATTCGAAAATTCATTTGTGCAACTGCCCGAGGTAAATGGCTGATTAAGGGGTTCCTTGTGTGCACTGATCTCGAACAATGGCGTTTCGTTTCTAAGCGGCAAAATTTTGTCGACAGACCGGCGAACTACATGACGGGACTCCGGAGACAACAAGAAAACAGTACCGAGCTCGTGTCACTGTTGTATAACGGACAATATGAGTTGCGCACAATGCATGATAACGCCGGTGAAATGTATTCCGTCTCAAACTTTGCGTGCCGTAAAATGTTTTTTCGCTGATGTACATGATCTTTCCTGCTCCTTTATGACCGATCCCATCGTCCCTTGCTCTATTGCTTCTCTTCGTTTTTCTTACTTCAGAAACAGCGGCAAGCCGAGCATGGTTCTTGCAGACGAATTTATTGACTTTCTATCCCCAAACTTCACCATTTCCTTATTGGCTAGGCTGCCCAATTATTTGTTCGCTTGGCTTTTTTGCGTATGCAATATATAAGTAGAGACGGATACTGCAACCAGCGAAACCGCTGGATTGTTGACAGTGGGACAGCATATTCGCGTCTTCTGCATGGATTCGTGCAAGATATTCCTACCAAAGGTGTCCAGCACTCGTCACCACTTTAAACCTTGCTACAAGGGCTCAGATTTCATAACCAGCACCTGTTATCATTCTGAGGACCTTGTGGTGGCCTCAACATAGCGCGTCTGTCATGTGCACTCACCGGATAGGTTGCTTGGTTCCTGCAGTCGAATCGCGTCTTATGGACTTTCTATTCAGGCAGGTGAGGAAGATAGGAGTACTTATGAGTACTGTAAGGCCAGAGATTGAAAGCACGTGTGGTCTTGCTTTTCAAAAAGGCCCAAACAAACATTGTGCGCATGGCTCTCGGTACTAAACGCGAACCATCTTCAACGCGGTCATTGCACCACTTTTCATTGGCCAACCATAAACCGATGGGCGCATACGTGAACTAACGTATACCGACTGATGGGTGCAATGCGCTGTCTTGTCTTTGACATCATCTCGACTGCAGTAACCAGTGCAGATCGTTGCCTCCGCAGTTTTTCCATATTGTCAGTAATAAACGCGAACCATCTTCAACGCAGTCATTGCACCACTTTTCATTGGCCAACCATAAATCGATGGGCGCATACGTGAACTAACGTATACCGACTGATGGGTGCAATGCGCTGCCTTGTCTTTGACATCATCTCGAGTGCAGTAACCAGTGCAGATCGTTGCCTCCGCAGTTTTTCCATATTGTCAGTAATAAACGCGAACCATCTTCAACGCAGTCATTGCACCACTTTTCATTGGCCAACCATAAATCGATGGGCGCATACGTGAACTAACGTATACCGACTGATGGGTGCAATGCGCTGCCTTGTCTTTGACATCATCTCGAGTGCAGTAACCAGTGCAGATCGTTGCCTCCGCAGTTTTTCCATATTGTCAGTAATAAACGCGAACCATCTTCAACGCAGTCATTGCACCACTTTTCATTGGCCAACCATAAATCGATGGGCGCATACGTGAACTAACGTATACCGACTGATGGGTGCAATGCGCTGCCTTGTCTTTGACATCATCTCGAGTGCAGTAACCAGTGCAGATCGTTGCCTCCGCAGTTTTTCCATATTGTCAGTAATAAACGCGAACCATCTTCAACGCAGTCATTGCACCACTTTTCATTGGCCAACCATAAATCGATGGGCGCATACGTGAACTAACGTATACCGACTGATGGGTGCAATGCGCTGCCTTGTCTTTGACATCATCTCGACTGCAGTAACCAGTGCAGATCGTTGCCTCCGCAGTTTTTCCATATTGTCAGTAATAAACGCGAACCATCTTCAACGCAGTCATTGCACCACTTTTCATTGGCCAACCATAAATCGATGGGCGCATACGTGAACTAACGTATACCGACTGATGGGTGCAATGCGCTGTCTTGTCTTTGACATCATCTCGACTGCAGTAACCAGTGCAGATCGTTGCCTCCGCAGTTTTTCCATATTGTCAGTAATAAACGCGAACCATCTTCAACGCAGTCATTGCACCACTTTTCATTGGCCAACCATAAATCGATGGGCGCATACGTGAACTAACGTATACCGACTGATGGGTGCAATGCGCTGTCTTGTCTTTGACATCATCTCGACTGCAGTAACCAGTGCAGATCGTTGCCTCCGCAGTTTTTCCATATTGTCAGTAATAAACGCGAACCATCTTCAACGCAGTCATTGCACCACTTTTCATTGGCCAACCATAAATCGATGGGCGCATACGTGAACTAACGTATACCGACTGATGGGTGCAATGCGCTGCCTTGTCTTTGACATCATCTCGACTGCAGTAACCAGTGGAGATCGTTGCCTCCGCAGTTTTTCCATATTGTCAGTAATAAACGCGAACCATCTTCAACGCAGTCATTGCACCACTTTTCATTGGCCAACCATAAATCGATGGGCGCATGCGTGAACTAACGTATACCGACTGATGGGTGCAATGCGCTGCCTTGTCTTTGACATCATCTCGAGTGCAGTAACCAGTGCAGATTGTTGCCTCTGCAGTTGTTTCATATTGTCAGACAGAGAGCAGTTGGCCTGCAAGCAGTTCATGTCGCAAAGCTGGCACCTGAAACCAAGTATTGGGAAAATAATGATTATTTCAATTTCTTCAATTTCTTTTTCGCTTATTAGGTGGGCACATGCTTTTGCACACGTTCCTTGAGTCGTTCGTAACCGATTATAATGCGCCCCAACAAAACTTAAGCTCACTGCTCGCGATTTACTCTTGAACGTAAAATCCGCCTTTATTCAACGTTATATGTAAACTCATAAGATTCCAGCTGAAAGTTACAGGTATACATCCCGCTGCCTGGAAGTCTGGTAATCGTGGAAAATAATTTTCTATTTCTGTTCATCACTAAAACCTGGTAGTTCTGACGTCACTGCTTATTCTTTCGGTATTGACAAATCCCTAGCTGTGTGCGCTCTTGTAGCGTTCGCATAGGCTTTAGACCAGGGAGGGCAGTAATTTTTCATGGCACTTCTCTTGATAACCAAAAGTTTGTCCCACTGTTGAGCAGTCATTAGTAGGAACTGCGCTTGATACTTATTACGAGGCTGTAGGACAGAGCTCACGGGGCGACGAGCCATGTCAGTGCGAGGCCCACCACGTCCGTGGCGAAATTCTGCGAATCATGGTCAACTGTTCCTGCTGACCTGTTGCTTATCTTCTTGATACACTTCAAGCTAGACCACGATTGGTGACCTTCCAGGCCAAGAACCCGCCGCTCTTCTGTCTCAGGAATCAGCGATAAGCCAATCTTGAGACGACAGGCGGTGTCGCAAACTGATTTTCTGCCCGGCGGTTTGTTGGCAACGTCTATGTAGCGAGATTTCTATGTCGATATCTGGAGTCCAGCGGACTGCACGTATTCGTGTGACGCATTGAGACTTTTCTGCAGTTGTTTACACTGTATCTCAAGGTATCTGTGAGTGGACCACAGTGTGACGTCCTCGGCATAAATGAGAAATCTTATATTATCAACGTCCTCTAGTTCATACGCTATAGGTTTGAAGGCAACATGAAATAAAAATTGCTGGCTCTCCCGCAATCGAGAGTAGTAGTAAGCATGAAATGGCAACAGCCAAAGCAGATTGGTTGGAGATGATACTAGCCACACTATTACAATGTTTGTCGCGAACGTTCGTAACGGCACACCCCACCACACCACACAGCCCCACATAGCACCCCGACATGCTGTGCGCTAGTCCATATGGACGCTTCCCAGCTAGCTGAAGAAAACCGCCTGAAGGCTGCACGACAGGCAGTGAAAGACGTCAGGGAGACAGAGCGCAATGCCCGCCTGAAGGAGGTGACGCAAAACTCGTGCCGCGGAACTCACGGACCGCTGGCGTTCACAAGAGGCAACCTTGTCTCAGCACTAAAGGATCACAATGACGTGTGTGGCGCCCTCTATCTGGCTTTTGAACGTCGCCATTGGAAATGGCAAGCAAAACTTCAGCGTACTAGAAGTTCCAGCTTGAGTAATATTGTGAACAAACATTATAAAGAGCTTGGAAGCAATATATTTAAACATTTGTTTGGGCACTAACTAGCGTATGTAAAGTGGTCCTATGCAAAGTGTTGGGGACCGGAGACAGCACTTTCTTAAGTTTTGACTGATTGCCCGGATCTCGTTTTGTTCTCACAACTTGGCCGGATAACTGATCCGGCTTTTGGCTCAAGGTCACTTGAAGGTCGCCGGCAACGCGAGGTGAAAACTTTTCAAGCGTAAGAACGGTGCCAGAACGGACGCTTCATGTAAAAGAACTGGACTGCTGCCCGTCTACAAGTGTAGAAAATGTTCGGCGGGTTAAGAATTGATCAAGCTGTAGACTATGAAAGATGTACATGGACACCACATTTTATAAGTCACTATTGCAGGATCTCTACGAAATGGGCCTGCATGCTTATATTTAGTTCCATACTGACGATATGCCGCGTGGCAACCCAAGCAGCGAACAAAAAAGATCCCTAGCGCTCCCTTCAGTAGCGCTTTTTACGTTGTGTGCCAGCAAGCCTTGGTGGAGCACGGGAAACACGTTGAAAGTTGCATGCTGGTTCAAAGCGAGACAAAAGTTACCCGCTTGTAGCTGAGTGCTCGCTTGTGTGGTCATGCAACAGTTATCATGTACCGCTCAGAATTAACTCGGCCTTATTTTCTATAACGCCAGGGACCAGTGTCTACAGATGAAGACAACGCTTCTCTCCAGCGACGCAGAAATGAGTGACGCATTTTTTGTCGTATTCTTTTTGAAAGTAAATATGTTATGCTGACCATGCTTTCTTTTGTATTTATTATGTTCTCTGCAGTCCAATGACGCTGGTCTGGTCAGGCAATTGATAGCGGGAAAGCAGTAATCTATCGTCGCTCTCGGCTCAACACAGAGCGCTGGAGCAGGCGCAGCCTTGGGAATTCGCCCTTCTTGCAAGCGTTCTTGAAGTCGTCCAAGTCGATGTTGTCCGCCAGCAGGCAGCCGACGTGGTGTCCTCGAGACAGCTTGTCAATCTGCGACGTTCAAGGGGCCCGGCGCGCCGAGTCAGCGTAAAAGACGTTACTGGGGCGTAAGAAGTAAAAAAACAAAGACAACGAAAAACGAACGACAAGTTACGCAAAGGCCCCAAGGGTCTTACTGACGGCGAAAGAGCGCGGTAACCAGATCATAGCGGGGAGGGATAACATAAAGAAACTATCCATCGTATACGTCCTTCGATGTCTGCGCTCTCCCAGATTCTCTGCATGCCCCTTCTACAGGTTAATTAACAGTTTTACAGTTTGTCGAGTGTGACGTAAACAATAATCACATAAGGCGACAAGGGGGAACCTAGTTGCGCTCCTCTTAGTTGCAAGTAATCGAGAAATGCACATTCAGCTGCTTTCTTATTATAACCTTGAAAGGTCTTGCGCCTGCATGTAGCTATTCTTGCTCAAACTTAGCAGTTATAGATTACATGATCTTTTGCCCACATCGTTAAATAGAACTTTTAGCATCCTTAGTTCCCTGCCTCGTCCGCGAAAAGAAAGAAAAACGTATTTGATTATCTAATCTTAATCTAACTCAATTACCTCTAGTAAATCAATGAACGGGGCTAATTGGTGGACGTTCATGATTGTGTCGCGCTTAGTATTACAATGATCGAAGAGAAAAAAATGAAGTGTTTTAGTTATCTCGTCAGTGTAATACTAAGCGCAACACAATCATGATCACTTACTTCGAATAATTATGAGCTACTGACTTCTAAATGCATTAAGAGACTTCTATCTTTTCTTGACCAAAGACCCAGCAGGTCACAGAAATCGCAGGCTTTTAGTTGTACCTGAAAGCTCTAGTAAACTCCTGGAGAAGGCCGACGCTCAATGTAAAGCGGCGCTTTCTTTGAGCTGCTGCTGCGCAACTACAAACGCACCAAAAGCAAAGTGTGTCGACCTTCGTCGCAGTCATGCCGACCTTCTCCTTGTTAGGACAAATTGCACCGAGAGCCCCGAATGCACACAACGAGATGTCGCTCCATCAGTAACGACGGGTGCAGAACTATGCCGTTGACATCTCTGTCTCTGCGATAGGCGGAGACGCACGTAGTTTATAAGCAATGAAAATATAATTATTGCTTTTTATGGACGAACTTATCAAACAGGTCTGTATGTCTGTATGATACAGATGTAATTTTCTGTTTTGCACAACAATAATTACGAAGAAGAGGGTGATGTTTTCTCTCGTTAGAACCCATTCAACACCATGTAACAACCTGAACGTCTTTCGTGCGGAGTGTTCATGACCTGGATATCCCAATTTTAACGCCACGCACTTGCTACCATTACGTGCCGTTCTCTCATTTCGTGTTCTTAGATTTACCAAGAGGACACGCTATACTTCTGGTTTTACAAAGCTTGTTATGAGGTACTCTCGGGGGATGTCTGGAGAATTGCGATCTAGTGCTGCACAAGTTGAAATTAAATCTTCGCTTTACTATAAGACAATTACTTGAAATATGGTAATTTTGATCCCTTGATCCCGCGACCTCGTGCTGAGCACGAGGTCGCGGGATCGAATCCCGGCCACGGCGGCCGCATTTCGATGGGGGCGAAATGCGAAAACACCCGTGTGCTTAGATTTAGGTGCACGTTAAAGAACCCCAGGTGGTCAAAATTTCCGGAGTCCTCCACTACGGCGTGCCTCATAATCAGGAAGTGGTTTTGGCACGTAAAACCCCAAATATTATTATTACTTGAAATATGTCAGATTTTGAACGCCTCTTGGGTTGGCAATTCTGTTCGGTTCTTAAGGCATTGCCACTAATCAACGTTGAAGGTGACAGAAATGAAGGGGTGTCGCCATCCCACTCTTCTCCATACCAAAGGATGATTTCTGCTGCAGATACTTGTCCTAGCAGCTCAGTCTCTTATCAAGTGAGCACTGCCCCAATCGAGGATCCCACCTCCTTGATCCCGTCGTCAGAGGTCAAGCATTCGCCGTGACACTTGAACACCCCTACGCGAACGTAACAATGACGTGAACCCCCAAAAAGCGAGTTACCTTTATCTCCATCGACATGTCGTCATCGAAGCCGAGCCACGCCCCACCTACGTGCACGTACGTCGAGAGAGTGGCATCGTCGAAGTGCCGGTGAGGATCTCTGTACTCCTCGCAAAGCTGATGTGCAAGACAAGGGTGAAAAGAAAAAAAGAAAACACGTGACATCGAAAATGCTCTACTGTTATGATTACATGTTCTTGTGATGTTTCGAAGTGGTAACAAACTTGGTTAAAACACGTTGGCGGGCTAGTTGGTTAGAATTCATGGTAGAGTGTATAAGCGCGACTGGGCGAGGACGAAGAAAGAAACAGATACACAGACACAGCGCTTCAGCGGTTACACAGCACAGCACACAGCACACAGTGGTTACAAACATTTGTTCTTTTTCTAACTAGTTGCAAGCAAACGTCGCGCGTGGAGAAACCATTCGGCGTGGCACGATGTTACAATCTATGAAGTACCATAGCTCAGTCACTCAAATTTCGATGTCACTTTCTCGACCCTTTCTTTGGACCATTTCGAGCATAAAATTCTTAGGTCTAAATTTTCTCGCGTGACTGCAGTTAAGCCTGCCACGAGCAGTTTGGGGCGATGGGAAGGGCGCTTGAGATAAGATACTGCATCTCGGCGGTGAACAACGAGGTGTTTGATAAGACACTCTTTGTCGTACTGTTGCCATATAATTGTTTCGTACAAATGAGATTCCACCACAGCTCTTGAACATTGTCCTCCGCGTAAGTGACGACAAAGTATTTCATAACGCCGCGAAATGGGACGAACCTATTCCGCGGAATCCCCAGACAGCAGCTGCTTAGCCGTTTGTATACATGACCCTTCGCTCCGTGAAAAAAATTACGCGCCTCTTTACGACGTTGGCACTAATGAGGAAGTCTTAAGCTAGCCAGTGTTTAACGGCGCTAGATTAACAACAAGGGGACATTTCAGAAGTATCGTACAGTACAGTACGCGTACGTTTTACGACTGGTTCGAACATACCATACACTACGCACTAGCCTACGCACACGTATTGACGTAATCGCTCGTTTATTTAAAAAAAGCACGTTGCGTTATGCGCATATATTCAGATGTAAAATCTGTTGAAAACGGGCTCTTGCGACACTGAATCTGTCTACGTTAGCTCATATGTAAATGTGCGGTGCCATTAGGCGCGCTTATCTGGCGTAGAGGTTTATATAGGGAATTCCTTGACCTACCACTCCTATACAAGCGTAGCCCTTGAACGATCTCGAAAGCAGCGACTGCTATCTTTTTTCCTGTTAAGTACAGTGCACGGCGATTCAAAACCCGACACTCGCATGATATACCGGTGCTGCTTTTTTTTTCGCACCACCGGTTGTCTCAGAGGACACCTATCTGATGCATTGCGGTATACGATGGAAGCGAGAGCCTTTCTGAAGCGTCTCGACTCTGTTTGGCTCTCGAGCCAACACCCAGTGTTCATCGGCGGCACTTGCAAAGCGCCGGCCGCCATGCGCTCCGAGTATCCCGTTTCAATCGCTGAGCACCGTGCATTGACACACCACTGTGGAATATAATAGAATCGCACTAGCAGGCTGTCAGCAGCGCGATAAATGCGCGCCTCACATCGTCGCGCGTATGACGGTGTATGTTAAACTGGGTTTCCCGAACACAGAAGGACAAGCGCACACACCTCCGAGTAGGAGAAACCCGTGTTGACGTTAGAGGATAACGATCCAACGCCGGGGTTGGACGGAGCGTCAGCGTCCTGGTCGGAGACGTTAAACTTGTACACGGCCAGCGACACGCTCAAGCAGACGTGATCGCGGTCCGGGGACAGCAGCCTCAGGCTCTCTGCCAGCCGCATCGCGTTCTCCTGAAAAGCGGAAGAAATGTTATGTAATAATAACAATATTTGGGGTTTTACGTGCCAAAACCACTTTCTGATTATGAGGCACGCCGTAGTGGAGGACTCCGGAAATTTCGACCACCTGGGGTTCTTTAACGTGCACCTAAGTCTAAGCACACGGGTGTTTTCGCATTTCGCCCCCATCGAAATGCGGCCGCCGTGGCCGGGATTCGATCCCGCGACCTCGTGCTCAGCAGCCCAGCACCATAGCCACTGAGCAACCACGGCGGGTGAAATGTTATATGTTATGAAATTTTAGACAAAGGGAGGGGAGGAAAGAAAAGCACTAACGGTGGTGTCACTCAAAAGGACGTACGTCTTGTTGGACGAGTTGGTCACAATTCATCTTGGGTAGTAGGCGCGAACACACACAGAAACACGGAAGGAGACGGGACACTGTGTGCGGACAAGGCGAATGTGCATCTGTGAACTAGAGCCGAAGGATGTCGCGTTGCGATTTCTTTGATTTGATTCTTTTTGTTGGCCACTTTCTCGTACCAAACACTGAGCGCGATCTTTCTCGGTGCAGTTCCGGTTTGGACGCCGGCTCTGGCGTAGCTCGTTAGTCAATCTGCTGGCGTTTACAATTAAACGGGCGCAAGGCAAACATCTCATATGTATCTCGCGTCACTGTCAATTCGAACCAATGATTTGTGCGTTTGGGCGAAAATGCCGATGTAAGACGATTGTTACTCGCACCCGTTGCTCTGAAGACAGTTTGCGGAAGACTTGACGCGCAGGTCGAATGGATAACAACTGAATACTGGCAAGCGCAATTCCAAGACGGGACAGAAGATAGACACAGAAGCACAGAACAACCGATGCATAGCTAATACAGGCACCATGATACATCGGTTGTTTTGCGTAGCAAAAAAAAGCAGGTTTTACAAATGATACTGTATATGCTTCTTGATATGATGCATTGGTTGGCTTGGTGGGCAGTGCGCTTGCGCGATCTTGGTCTGCTGTGTACTTAAGTAGGCGAAATCTGCAGAATAATATTTGGTGGTGGCTTAGCTTTTGTCCAGTGCTTCTGTGCCCATCTTCTGTCCCGTCTTAGAATTGCGCTTACCAGTATTCAGTTGTTAAGCGTGAACCAACAAGCCCAGCAACCAATTTTGTTAAAGTCGAATGTAATACTTGTAACATTACCCTTTACGCGTAGACGTCTTCTTATAATGAAATGGTCACAACCAAGTGTTTGTACCATTTGTAACATGGTCACCCACTGGTTAGATTCCACCAGTCGTAGCAAGTAGAGAGTAGGAGGCTTCGGTTTTTTCGACCGATTACTTCGAACCGCAAAAGAGAGAACTAGTTTTGCGCGCATTCACCTGACAGGGTGTTCAAAGTGAAGCGTACTCGACATTAAGCGATGACAAAACTGCTCTCCCCGTAAGGCCCCAACATCAGTCTCGAAGAATGGCGTCCAAAGGAGCGGCTAATATATTTCACAGGGACCACCTGAGGGACAGCCTTCACAGATACAATGGGGATCAACACGATGACAGCGTATACAGTTACTGCACAAGTCGCAGGGTCCATCCTGCTGCCCATAACACATGAACCACCAAAAAAAAATGATTATCTAACGAGCAGAAAATGTTGAAATTTTCGTTCTCCAGAAACAGACATCAATTTCGCAACAACAGTTCTCTCTTTCTCTTTTTTTAATGGTCCACTAGTTCTCTGACAGTCTCGTTGCCTGGATGGCATTTATACGGCGTCTACCAGCTACGAAATCGCACCAAGAGCACTGTAGTCGACTAAGCACGACCTCATTTGTTCATGCGGTATTTAATGTATGGGCGGCAAGGACATTTCGAGCCTCCAAATCGCCAGCGACTCTGGCAAAGGCTCATACCGCACTCTAGTGCTCTCTACGAGCGTGACGCGAGCTGCATGCGGTCTATGCGTGTTTTATTGCTATATCGTTATTATCATCGCGAACTTGGCCGTGTAGGCGTGCGGACTCACCACGGAATAGGACTTGCGGTTTGGCGAAGCAAAGGGATTTGGAACCGAGGTGCCGATGCTGCGTACGTTGCGTGGGTCGTGGCGCAGAAACACCTTGTGCACTGACCTGCAGCAGGCACAAGCGATTTGCATTCAAGTCATCACGGCTGCCATCTTGAGGTATACTAGCACATCGAGAAACAATAAATGTGCCACCACGACAGGCGCGATCTTGCGTCGATGGACAAATCGATAGCAGTGATAACCCGGTGAAAAATTCCCACTGTAAAAAAAAATCTGAATAACGTACGAGTGATGATACGTTGCACTGGGTGACGTCATCGTGGCCGCCATGTTCGAGCACTAGCACGGCGAGAGGCTGCATTTGCGAATTCGCGTCAAAACTATCTACAGTATAGTAAGTACCTATAGTATGTATAGTAAGCCCCTATAGTAAGTATAGTATAGTACCTCACTTGTATGAAGGAAAAAAATCCTACACTGATGTCCACACTTACTGCGGCATAACAGCAAAATGTCAACTGCTTTATGAGTGCTCTAGCGCTTCTTCACGAGCGGTGAGCGTGGCGTCTTATTATTTTTGAACATCCTGCAGAGCGTTCAAATCTCAGTCTGCCTCACAGCCAGCAGTCGCGCTGTCACCCTGAGCGCAATATCATATCGTACACCTACAGTAGCCAAAAGCCACGCCCTAATGGTATGCCCAGCTGTGACAACGAATGATCTGTCGTGTCTGCGCACAGGCTGCCTCGCTCCGGAGTCGTCAGAGTTTATGGTCAACGTAGAAAAGAGGAAACATAAACCTGTCTAGTTCTATCTTGTCCTATTTTTGAATTCTTCCAATTTTTTTTTATTATAGTAACAGTAAGATTGGCAAAATCGTGAAACACGTTTAGTGAGCTGCTTTATCTATACCGGACATTGAGGCTTGTCCATCTTTTTTACGAGACGGCCAAGTAATATAACGTTCTTCATGTGGCCTTCCGTTTTCTAGCTTCCTCTGCTAGTCTTTTAATAAACGGTTGATATAAATAAACCTGGCTAGTCGAGTACTGTCAAGGGGTGGTGCGAATCTAACCTGTATTGCTACAGTCACAAAGAGTAACTTCGCGACCAGCCTATAGAACACAAATAGAATGAACTGCTTGTCCTCTTGCCAGCTTCGACGAAGTTTTGAAAATTGCATCGCGCAGTAGCTTTCCACGAAAGAGAATTACATGACGGACGGTGATAAAAGGTCTTCTCGGTATATATATATGAACACTATACAGGAAGCGTACTTCGAGCAAGAGACTCGAGCATTACACGACGGATTCACCGGTTTTCGTCAAGCCACCGATATCTCGAGCAGCATGGGGTTCGGTCAGATATTTGGAGGTGTACCATCCGAGTGTAGTCCGAGTTTATATGTAAATAGCTGACGTCCCACTTCAAGCGATGCATCGTGGGGTGAACAAGGGAAGCTTCAACACCGAGCCAACCTTTCGTGAAGGGGCTTGTCTTCGTGGACTGTCTCCAAGGACTCCTTATCAAAACGTTGGCTCCAGGTTGATGTATTCCTTGCTCGCGTACGGTTTATCTTACTACTACCCCTTTGTCCTAGTTCACGCCACAAACGAAACGCTTTGCAATGTCTGTAGTAGGGAATTCTCCCAAGCTCCCCCTCTACAGCCGTCGCCACTTGTACCACTCCCAACACGAAGAGCAAACACGACAATACTGCTGGTAAAAATTCAGATGGCTCAACGAAAGGCTTGTCTCTTGCCGTTAACGTACACTCGTGTTATGCTTCTGTGTCTTTTTCTTTTTAGTTTTATTCTTGTCTCTACCTAAGTTGACAGATCCTCGGTACAGTACTGTTTTCATACGCCATGCAAACGATCGCAGCACTGAAGGTTCCCGATAGCCAGTGCTGCTTGCTGTCAAGTTAAGCCCTACACGGTCGAGACAACGTACAAAACGAACAAAAAAATAGCAAGAAGACGTCGGCGCTTTTCATACCGCGGCTGGTCATCGACGCTTGTAAGGCCACATTAACCGGTCCTTTAGTACTGCCACTTTTTCATTGTTTCTTTGTCATATCAAAACGAGCCGAATCAGTCTTGTTAATGAGGGCGAGCCATCCGAGAGGTCTGTTTAAGAAGACCGTGGCGTTAAGGTCTCGCGCTTCCAGTGAGGCCCGCAGCATATATAACGTTTCGTGTTTATCCTAAATCACGGCAGTGCCCGTACGCATCACAGACAACTCTTTGCGTACAATTACGCCGGGAAATTGATAACGCCGTGAGCCGACGTTCTCTTCGCACTGCGCACACGTGTACGCCGGACTAGTTATATAGGCGTCGCCACGAAACGAGTTAATTTGCATGCGAAGGTGGCCGGTCTGGGGGGCGTCCCCCGCTTATGGTAAACAGCGCCGGAGACATTCCGTAATTTATACGCATTCGAGAGGCGAGCTTACATACGCTGGCCTCCGGCCGCCCACCAATTATCCACTTAGCATTCAGTGCCGAGCATGACGGTGCGATTTCGAATCATCATTCTTCTCTGGGGACGCCATGACTCGAGCTAATAAGTATCAAAGCTAACGATGGCATCTTGCAAGAACTTTTGCAGCTGCGAGTCATCCCGAACCTTTTATATTGTTTATTTTGTTTTATTTTGCTCGTAGTCGTCCAGACGAGTCAATTTGGAGCCCCTTCTGCGCCTGTGGCATTCTCTATTTCTTTGGGGACGTAGACCTATAACGACTGCAATTGCAGACTGTGCTAGAAAAAGATCTACGTGACTGAGTCGCACTTTGAATCTATTTCCTGCCGTGTTTTCTATTAAATGACTGTTACGCCACAGGCGATTTCCCATCTTAACCTCACCTTGCATGACGCACCTTGCACCTTGCTTAACCTCACCTTGCATGAAATTCCCAATTAGGTACGCTACATGATTAAACAAGAAAAAGGCCTTTGGCCAAGCAGTCCAAGCGTGAACGTGAAGTTAACCTGCAACGACAAATAGCAAAAGGGGTGTAATAACAGTAATTTTTTTAGACCGAGTCTTATACGAATCGAGTAGTGCCAGAAGCGAGTCGAATACGAGTCGAATATCGAGCACGCTTTTAATAGTTCTGGAAAAATGAACAACCGCTTCCACAATTAATGTAATCTATGTTCGCATACTATAGTATTCACAAGATTAGCAAGCATCTGTCATTACAAAGCACGTTACGAAGCGTCGTCTATTAAAAAAGCAAATAAACGGAGCACCAGGAAGAAATAATTGCAACTCATTTGCGCACGCAGGACTCTTCGGAAAGTGCAAGCGATCGCTGTTCAGCCGGTCAAATCTGGCTCCTTGAGTGACGTATATATAGCCCGCTCCACTACGCGTACGTCCTCGTGTTTCATGCCTATATACACGATGCCCAGTGGCATGAAAGTTGTCATATCTCGCTCCAATCTTATGTCTCGTGGCGCACATCTAATGTTTCGAAGCATTCGAGAAATATTCGACCAAAAAATTTTCGCACGTACGAACGGCGATGCATTCGATTCTAAGACCGAATCGAACAGCGCACTATGCAATTCGTTGTCGCAAAGCTTCTGATTTTCGCGTGTGCCTGGATAGCAGAACGTGTGCAGTATCTTGACATCTCGGCTTGAGGGTAAAAAAAAAAAAGGAAAACCGCCAGTGTTTGTTGTAGTGTGAAGCGTACTGTCTGTCCAGCTCAGACTACACTGTATGCGCACAACTGTTCAGCGGGAACGCTGTGTGCGTTTGTGCACACGATGCTCAGGCCGACAGCGGAAACGCGGAATCCTGCGCTGACTGCAGAGCGGACTTAACGGAGCGTGAGGGTTCGGCCGCTGGGCTTAGTCGTTGTTTGCGGTGAAACGCAATTGAATTATGGAGTTTTACGTGCCAAAACCACATTCTGATTATGAGGCACGCCGTAGTGGGGGACTCCGGAAATTTCGACCACCTGGTGTTCTTTAACGTGCACCCAAATCTAAGTACACGGGTGTTTTCGCACTTCGCCCCCATCGAAATGCACTCCGCCTTCCGCCCGGGCGCGGCATTAGAACTAGACTGAGACGGTGCATACTGCCATGAACAAGTTATTGCAAAACTTGATATATATTATAGGGCGTTGTCACACTTAATAAATTACCTGTAATATTTAACTAAAAGACGTTTGCTGCCGACAGATAAGTTTTTAAAAACGCATTTCTGTAGCTCTTGCTAGATATTTTAAAGAAGTATGTATCAGAAACTCGCCAAGCTTATTTGAGTCATTATTGCGGCTATGTTGGATGATATGTTGCCGTTCGTGCGTATAAATTGACTCCAGCAGCGTTCATAATTGCATTTATAATTCGGACAGGGCTTAGCGTTGCCGATGTAAGCACCTCAAGTATACGGCAGCATACTTCGAATGTGATGATTGCGACTTCTCGACAGCAACGCTCGCGCGCATGCGCCACGGCCGACCGCGCATACCCTAATTTCTCACGGTGACCTTTTAATGCCTCGTGTCCCTTACAAACATGCAGTTTCGGGCACACTGTGACGCGTTCGCTCAACACGCCTCGACTTGCCGATTAGGCGCAATCAAAGTGGGTGAAGTCCGCCTGTGACACTATAAACAAACGCGTGATCGATGACGTCATCTAGTTGTCCGTCTTCCAGCGCAGCTGCCCAATGCTCTAACCATGAGACACGATTGCGCGCGCTTCTCCGTTGAGTAGACAGTTTTAGTTGCACGTACGTGGAGGCTTTGCGTACGTAGAGCTTCTACGTGTAAGCAGTGCGCATGCGTAGAACGTAGCGGCCGCGCGCTGGTCTCACGGACGTACGTGAGATTCAACTGTTTGCGTGCGTTTCTTGCGCACGTAGACAGCTCCGCGCAGGAGTTTGGCGAGATCACGAACAAGCGATAGCGGGCCGTGCACGCGCAGACGGCTCGTATCGAAACACGGCGACAGGATTGAATTGGCTACCGCCGTGTTCACATTTCCCGATAGATGGGGCTACGGGGCCCCTCTTGGCGTGCGTCGCGTACGTGTAGCTAAAAGCGTTTCAGATGGCGTGCATGTGAGGTACTTCGGCTTTTCACGTTTGCTTACGTGAAGTCTCTACGTGAGTGTAACTAAAACTGTCTAATGTTGCTCTTTGAAACGTCTGGCGCGTTCGTCACGCGCCACTTCCCATGCAGCGTACTTTCCCTCGTGACCGCCAGCGTTTTTATACGCTGGTTAGATGGAAATGCCTTCGGGATCGGCACCACACCTTTAAGCCTGACGACGACACTTCCAAAACGGGTGAGGTCCGCTTGCGAAGCTATCGCAATAAAAAGTATTTTAGTGATCATTCCAACGGGCACAGGCGTCATCCGAAACAAGCAACAGCTGGCTTTACGACGACGCTGACATACAAGGGTAACAGGCGACGGAGACGGGAAAGGAAAAGATGGCGCGACTACGATGACAGGATAAGGACAGCGATGATTACGGTCCGACTGCGATGAAGTCCGATTGCGATGAAGACGGTGAAGATAACAACAACGATTATAGACGATAACTGATAAGGTTACGACAGGATTACGACAACAGCAAGTACAACGATGACGACGGAACGGCAGTGACAAAGACGTGAAGATGGTGACCACGACGAAAATAACGATCGAGATAATAGAAGCCAAAAACAGAAAAGGCAAGGACGCCACGACGACGACAACAATGGCTGCACGACCACAGCAGTGACATCGCGACAATGACGACGATAATGACGACGAAGGTAATAGACAACGAGAACGGATAATACGAGGATGGCACGTACGAATGCGTGACGGGGATGACAATTACGATAAAGACGAAGTAACAGACGACGACGGATTGAAACGACGAAGAAGGCACGAAGACAAGGAGATGATAATGACGACACGACAATGACGAAGTCATGACGATGACGACAACGGCCGTAACGACGACGATAATGCATGGATGAGGACTGAAAAGACGAAGGCAGCGCGTCGGCAATGACGTAGACAACGGTGATGATGACGGCACGATAATTACGAAGGCGTGGTTTTGACGATAGCAATAATGATGAAGATAACGTACGAAGGCGACTGGTAAAAAGAAGACGGCACGACGACGACAAGAAGAACGATAACGACGGCATGACATCACGAAGGTACGACGATGACCGCGTAGGTAACAGACGACCCCGAAGATTGTGAATACATGACAACGCCCAAGGCGCGAGGACAATGGCAATAACGGCAAATTTAACAGATCACAGCGGCGGCATAGGGGAGGGGGGCATGATGATGACGACAACGATGATGACAGCATGACGATGACAAACGCATGACGATGACGGCGATTATAACAATAGATAACAGACGACTACTGAAAAGAAAAAGAAGGAGTGACTACGACGACAAGGGCGACAATGACGGCATCATGACAATGACAAACGCATTGTGACGATAGCAATAAGGACAAAGGTAGCAGACGATGACAAAGGCAGCGACGGCACGACGTCGATAATAAGGACAGCGATGATGGCGGCAGGCAAAGATGGTGCTACTACGATGACGACGACAACGGCGACAACGCGACGAAGGCACCACTGCGATGAGAATACGACGGCACAAAGCCGCCACGGCGGCTCACACATCATGTATACGAGCGATCCAAACTCGAATCCTGGGGAAGGACAAGTCGTTGCTTTCTGACAACAACTGCTTCTGTCATGAAAACATGATGGCAGTAGCCAAAACGATTATTCAATTGCGACCCACGCCACGAAAACTCCCTAAAGTAACAGTCATCTCAGCAAAAAAAGTACGTTAGGCATTGAGCTTACCCCGCGAGTTCTGCTAGGTTCGCTCGCAGAAGTCCGGTTGCGGCGACGAAGTCGATGAGACCAATAAAGTGATAGCCCGGCATGTAGTCTCTCGTCCCCTAATTGAAGGGAAGAAGAAAAAAGAAGAAAACGGCAAGGTATTCGGATGCGGAGAATTTAATTTGAGCCGCAAGAAATAAAGTGTTGGTCGCCACTGCTGCTGTCCGGTAAATCTTAAAACACGTCGTACCTCCGCGTAATGGTTCTTTGATTCCCATTTTCAACATCGTCAAATCTATCGCACTTTCCTTTGTGCTCCTGTCACCGTCGCATGCCTCTTCTTAATTAACTTCTCCGGCCAAGATATAGCTAATCCGCATTAACGTTCCGATGCCAGATGAGCGAACAGAAAGAAGGCAGCCTTTCTAAAGCGCGACGAAGGGTGCTAGTTGGAGGCTGTTCACACTTTCTTGTAGCGCTATGTACAAACCGAAAAGACGAAATGATGGCTGCAGGAAACATGGACGACACCATTCGTTTGTCCCTGTTTTCTGCGCCCAGCATTTCCTCTTTTCGGTTTGTACATATCGTAAGAAGAAAGTATGAGTAGCATTCCATTATATGTTTTTTTTCCTCATTTAACGTTTCTTTTCCTCGCGTTGCATCTGCGCTACATATATGTGATTAAACCAATTAAGTCACTAAAACAAGGAAAAAGATATGGACGTTCCGTCAATGCCACTCACACTACGGTTTGCGTGGGCGTTAAAGTAGTAGAGAGAACATGAAACAGACGCCGACCAAGGGGAATTTCTTTTTTTTTTTTATCTGACGTTTCAAGGTAATGTACTTGTAACCTTCTAACTGAGATACAAGGTACAAGGTAATGTCCCACAAATGTTGAATCAGTACAACACAAGCAGAAAATATGCAAAATGTAGGTACTACGGTTGGAAATACGCAACACAAGGCCATGTAGTATTTAAAGGAAACACTTGTAAGTGGTTATAAATACACTGTAATTGCAATATTTGCTCGACTGTGGCGTGTAAAATTGGCTGATATGATGCACTGGGGCCCGACATCCACGCATAAAAGTAATTTGCAGGCTTTCATCGCATATCTCAGCCGTAATCGATAGCTGAATAACGAGGTGTAGAGGAGGACCATTCTGCACATGAGGTGTACGATGATTCAGCCACAATTCCACTTACCAACTCAGTCGTGTCTGAACTACCGAAGTGAACCGTCTCTCGTGTCTACAATGCCACGCATTGTAAGACTGGGCAAAACCGACGTTTACTGTCACGTTTCGCTTAAAGACACATTCACCGCATATCGCCGAAACCTGAGATACGTGAGTTGCGTTCCAACCCCCTGCTTTATTTTCGTCGCCCTGATCAAATCGTCCGCGCTCCCAGTTTTGCGTGCGCTCAAATAAGAGTGAAGCGCTCAAGGCTTTATCGAACGGCTTCTCACTCCGCCTGCTGTCTGGGTGTGATCCGATCAAACAAACAGATAAATGGAACCCATCAACGACATTCGGATCACGTGGATGAAGTGCGTGCAGTCGCGAGAATCGCCTGAAAACGTGTTCCACTCCTTTACGGCACAGTTGTCTTCTGTCAGAGCCTCTACCACAGTGTAACGGTCTCTGCGTTGCAAACTCGGGATGATCCGCTGCATCAGTCTATCTTTTATATATATATAGCGCATTTATCCCACTTACAAGTGGATTTACCCCACCCGCCCCGGCAGGAAAAGCCTCTGGAAGCATCCGTCACGTCGCCTACTCCATGACAAGAGCGGATGAAGACCAAGAGGCCAAGGCCTCGGAGCTGAAAGAAGGCCTACCCTCCGCGGGGATCCCGGAAGCGGGAACAGGGAATTCCCGCGAGAAGAAAAGAGACTTCCCGTCTTCGATGCGCGGCAAGGGAAGGAACAACCCCCCCCCCCCCCCACCACCACCACCACGCTCCACCACAAACTTTTTTTTTCGCCTTTATTTCGTTGTTTCTGTCTTTTCTCTTACGTTGTGGCGCCGTCTTGCCAAACGGTCTCTTTCTTTTGTCGTTGTCTTTTCTTTATCCAGACTTCCGGACGAAGGCTCGGCCAGACACACCGAACCCTGAAGGAACGCGCAACCCGCGGCTGTGTCCATCACTGCGTGAGGCCGTCACCGCTTTCCTTTTTTTTTTTTATGCGAAGCATACTAGCCGCACAACCACGCTCTTCCTTGCTGCGCCGCGCGCGGCCGCGTAGCTACCATATGACGTCATAACAGCTGCAAAAGCGGAGGCTCAACTCGTGCGTTCGCTTGCGGCCGCGCAGCTACATAGCCGGGTCTCAGCTCGTGCGCTCGCCTGCACGAGTTGTTTCTTCGTCTAGCCGAACCAAATATAGCCAAGCAACAGCAGTTCACCAGGCTAAACAGTGGTTCAACAACTAAAATAAAGGCTAGTATGCTTCGCATCCTGGGCTTAACCTTAGCTAAGCCACAGCCATTTTTTTTTTTCTATCCATAGTCGCTCCTTCCTCCGCCATTCACCGAATGCGTTGCCGTCCCGCGTACAGGTGAAGAGGAGAGCGTACCTGTGCACACTGCACTCGACATCTGTAGTGAATGTTCAGAGGAGAACGGCTGTCAAGTTCGGGAGGATGGGGAGCTGGGTTGTATGTTTAGAATCCCGGGACTGGACAGGTTACATAGTAACGTTCGTCGCTGTAACAAAGGACTACCGAGCTTACAGCAACATTTGGCATTCCACCGAGATGTGTTTGCTTGGCTACCTTCCCTGCTTATTGCGCGCTCGCTCGGTGGCGACAGTCCGTCTAGAACGGAAGCGAAGTGTGAAATACACGCTCGCACTCGCCTAGAAACTAGCATGTTAGCGGGTTCGACTCCCAAGCCGCAGCTTTTGCATTCCCAGAATGCCAGAATCAATAATGAAGTGCTCCACGGGTTTACATTTTGGTGGGCGTAAAAGAAACGCCCTGCAGACAAAAACGAGTTCGCAACGTTCTATTGCGGCGCATCGCATCGCCCAAGTGCAGCTTTACGACATAACGTCTAATTAATTAACTAATAAGCCGGTTACTTAGTTCATGGTTTTTCAAGCTACAAACTGACACTACTGCTGTAATGCCGTGAGAGATGCAACTGAGCATTCTGCGCCACACTGGTGTTAACAACCAATTAATAAACATTCCATGAAAAATTAATAAGTCGTGCAACCTCATCAGTAAATCTTACTCGTAGACGCACCTAAATCTAAGTATACTCCGCCCCAATTGCATGGCAGGAGAAGGCGACAGGAATTGAACCTGGGATCCCGTGCTTCCAATATTCAGTCAGTGAGTCGGCAAATCTAACAACGCATTAATCAATCAGTCGCGATGTATCAAGCAATCCAATTGATCAAATGAAATAATCATTCCGTCATATCAATCAGTCAACCTTACCTGGAGAAGCGTGGCGTGCGAGCGGAAGTCGTAGTCCGTCGCCAGGCTCAGGTCAAAGGCAAGTCCGGTGAGGCTTGCCCCTTGAATTAACGACCTCGCCTTGGCAGCGAAGAATGCGAACACTGGGAAGTCCGCGACCACGGACCGCAGCTGATTGGCATCGAGGGCCAGGAGAACGCGGGGTCCGAGCCTGAAGCGGTCATCACTGTCCGCCACCTCGCTCCACGAACCTTGGAAGCAGAGAGAGACCGCCTTTACTCGACGCTGCCTTGGAGCGCCGTGTTCTTCCACAAAAGGCGAAACCAATATTGGCCACGGATCGCTGCACCGGCCTCAAGGAAGCCACTCGTCATGGAGGCTACCGCACGAGCAACGGATGTCTCCATCTGGTTGCACAGATAAAATGCGTTCTCGCATACGCTTAACCAGCATCATCGTCATCGCTCTAAACTAAGTGAACAAAAGAAGTGCTGGGCAGTTTCACTTGCAGGAGCGGCAGCCAATTCTAAAGTTATCGTCATTTTTCCCGAGATATAAAAACAAGAAATGTGTTATAAGATTACTTGACTTCGAGATGACGACATTTTCTTTACCTTGTAGCTTTAGGATAAAAGCCTCACTTATGCTTTGCGTATGGTACAAATGCACCAAAAGAGACAGCCTTCGTCTTTATTTTTTTCCTTTTTGCTAACCATACAAGCTGATGCAACTACAGCACAACACAACGAAAACAACCAGACTTGCATGAATCGGCCTACAAACGAAAGTCACCATCATTCATAATAGTAGGAATGTTAGCCCTTCCTACTTGGTAAATTAGAGGAGGAACGTACCTCTGAAGACCGCTCGTAAGATGTTCTTGCTTGAATCGTAATGCACCGAGTCATAAACGACGAAGTAACTGCAGAGGGCTGGAGGAAAAGGCCCCGAGTATGTTGACCCGACAGAGCAGTATAATGGCGATTCTGTCAAAATAAAAACAAAAACAAAAAAAGAAGTCAGGGCAGATCGGAAACCAAATACGCGAGCTCGGGTTGCACAAACCAGAGTCTTAGTTGTACGATAGCTGCTCTGACATGATTTCATTTCATTTTACTCACCTATAGCTAGTAAGCCTTACGTAAGCAGGACACATCAAAGGAGACGTTTCACGTGCAGCTTGGAATTCTACTACTGACTGCGTACGACCACCGTTGAAATTGAACAATTTTGCAGCAAATTCCAACAATAATTGCTGGGCCATCTATCCGACGCATCACGCTTCGTATTGGACGCTACGTCGTTCAATATATGGTACGTTGCTTTATTGGAAGGCGAAAGGCAGAAGATGAACAAGGTATCCGCACCTGTCTCTGTATTCAAGTTATGTTTCATTCTTTTCGCGTGTGTTCGTAGTAGAAAACAACAGCAAATAGTGTGCCACAATACGAGGTTGGCGCCGTATTAGTCCGGTGTCTTGTGCCGGAAACAAACATTTTATGCAGGGTGCTGACAGAACTGGTCTCGTCTTTACCAAAGGCAATCGGGCTTACAGCCGAGACTACTCTCGCTAGGACAAAGTTCACTATGTGGTGATGATAAGATGGTGTATTTTACAACACGCATATATTGCCACATCAAAAACATATTGTAAGGACAGCAAGAATGTATCAGAATACGAGCGCACTTTTCGTCGTTACAAAGGGCATTTTTTTTTCCGACTTGGTTAGCCGAACCCACACATTCAGGAATGTGTCCCTTTTTGAACACGATATCGAAAGCGTACAAATAATTCCATTATCGTTAGGACCTTCGTCTTTAAAAGTCGACAACTTTTGTGACCCCCGCCTTTGCCGTCTCACCTGTTTTCGCTCTCGCAATGCGGTTTCTCTTCTCTTCTGCTGGGTGCTCCGAGAACTGCTCTTCGTCGCCTGTGGGGAAGACTGTGGGGCCCGCCTCTTCCGGAATCGTCGGACCACCGATGTGCCTCGCATCCCACTCGACTCCGAGGTCATCGACTTCGGCAGAAGCAGCCGAAGAATGGTCGCCGTCAGCGATCGTTGTTATCGCTTCGTCCGCATCGAGCAGCTCTTCCTCCGGGTCCACGGTGGTATGGACTCGATCTTCACCCCGTTCACGCCGCTCCTTCCTGTCGAGGAACTCGGTGAACTCGTCGGCGATGCGGTCAAGTTCGCGCAGCAGATTGAAGGAATCGGTCGTCGTCGTCGTCGTCGTCGTCGAAGAACTTCTTCTGAGCGTTGGTGTGAAGTCCCTGGGATGCCCCTCCAGTGACGGAAACGCAGGATCTGCCCGCGTCGCCTTGTTTCCCGCCGTGACCTCTTCTTCCGGCGCTGTGTCCTCCTGAAAAGGCTCTGTGTTGAGGTCACCATTCTCGGCCACGCGGAGCTGCCTGAACTTCCCTGTCCCTTCGGCGCGCCCCCAACCAGCGGACGAGGCTGAGGTCGAAGCCTCCACGTTGAGCAGCGGTCGCTCGCTGAGCCCACGTCCACCTTCGGCGCTGCTTTTGCCGCCTCGAGCCGTTTGACGTCTTAGAAGGGTACGGTCGTAAGCAAGATCGTCTGCAATGTTTGGTCGTGTTCGTTGTTCGCCAGCACTTACCCAGCCTTCAGTCCGTTTCGGATTGTTCAAATCTAATGGCTTCGCAGACCACGCGTCAGCGGTATGCTCAGCCTTACCCTTCGTACGTGCAATTCGGTACGTCTCCGGAAATAGCGCTTCTGGACTCGACGACGAAATACTTTCGTCACTTACGGTCAGATTCGGCAGGTAAACGCGCGTAACAGAGCCATTAGTAAGTAAGTGTTCGGTCTTTGATCTCGGAGGTGGGCTATCTGTCTTTATTGGATACACGCTGTCGCCGGCAAGTATGCTACCGACTGTTCCACGAACGCTGTTCGGCGGCACCAAGCTTACTGCAGGATTACCAGTTTCATTAGCAAATGAGTGAGGCGCACTCCCTGCTCCTGAAACTTTCATTCTTCTTCCGTACCCTGAAGGCTTTGTTAAAGGATACAGCATGCCTTCGTCGTAGCCAAGCGTTACGCTGGAGAGGCCCTCGAAGGCTGCCCGGTTAGATTCTGGAACGGCTCGAGCTACGCCAAAGGTAGCGCCACTGACGTCGGATTTCGGCGCAACCAAAACGTCACCGTCATTTTTGGACCACCTGAAATTTTCTTCGCTGTCTTCCAAAATACCAGTTGCCTTCAAACCCGGCAGATTTAGCGTAACGTTCGAAGTGGGCGTAGTTGCGTAGGCCGCGTTCTCGCTTCCTCGTAAACGAAGATTCGGACTGACCGCGGGGCTTTCGGCGTCGACGCCTCTCCGTGGTTCTTCGAGCGTCCAACCTTCGAGTTCGGCGGGATCTACGGAATCGTTATTCCCGGAAGTGCGGGAAGTCCACGTGACTCTTCCAACGACCTCACTGACCCCAGACCCAAGGAATGTGCTTCCGGTTTCCGTGTACATGCCCTCGACCGTTGGCGCTTTTTGAGGCGCCGAGTCTTTCCTTTGTATTGAAGGACTATCCCATTCTAGTTCCGGCTGCGCCTCCTGCATTCTTGCGCCTCCCATCGTCCCGTCGTTCGATTCATTTGCGGATAGCGCACCGATCGGTTCGATCTCGCTACGTGGTGCTTCCAGGGAGGAAGGGCTCACCGGAGTTAGGCTAACACGCTCCTGAGCTCCGTTTTCGCTGGCTCGACTCGCATCAGGGGACGGCGTCGAGCTGGCGATCGGACCACCTTCGTGATCTTTCCACGCGGCCGACGTACCTCTCATTCTAGAGGCTTTTTTGCGAGCCCCAGCGCCGTATGTCGCGTAGACGTGTGCAGTTCCCGCCGCTGACCCGAGGCCTGACGTGTCGTTAAACCAGTTCAAGGCTTCATTCGAACCGTTTGCAGCCTTCCAGAGTATCACGTTCGGCTCAACGTGATCGTAGTTGGAAGACGAAGCGTCGTTGTCCCACGATCCTCCTCCCGGCCGGTTTAGACGGTGCCTTTCCGAGTGCGCTCGAAAATCGTTCGAGTGCGCTCGAGTGCGCCCGGCGTCGAGCATGACGTGGTCGTCGATCTTGCCGTAGTCGACAATCGTCGTGTCCTCTTCGAAGGATTCCTCCCAACGTGGCGACGTGCTGGACGCCGCTGAAGTCACACTCGTCGGCGGTTTCTCTTCCGAGCGAGGCAGCCTCGAAGCCGTCGAAGACCCTGACGAGCGACGCGTCGTCGTTGTGTAGAGGGCCTCCCTCACCTTGTCCACGAAGCGGTCCCACAGGAAACCGGCGCGATTCCATGTCGAGTTTGCTGCGGGATGCGTGGAGTTCTTCAATAAGGCCAACAGCATGCGGCCCCTGTGGGGCCTCTCTGGTAGGATGGACAAAGCAGAAACCTTAATACTGTGCGTCAGGAAGCTGGAAAGTCACTAAAGATTTATTTATTTATTTATTTATTTATTTATTTATTTTATATCTATTTAGTTAGTTAGTTAGTTAGTTAGTTAGTTAGTTAGTTAGTTAGTTAGTTAGTTAGTTAGTTAGTTAGTTAGTTAGTTAGTTAGTTAGTTAGTTAGTTAGTTAGTTAGTTAGTTAGTTAGTTAGTTAGTTAGTTAGTTAGTTAGTTAGTTAGTTAGTTAGTTAGTTAGTTAGTTAGTTAGTTAGTTAGTTAGTTAGTTAGTTAGTTAGTTAGTTAGTTAGTTAGTTAGTTAGTTAGTTAGTTAGTTAGTTAGTTAGTTAGTTAGTTAGTTAGTTAGTTAGTTAGTTAGTTAGTTAGTTAGTTAGTTAGTTAGTTAGTTAGTTAGTTAGTTAGTTAGTTAGTTATTGTGGTGTTTCGGTAAGAAGAGACTCGGGAACAGAAAGAAGAGAAGAAAGATGGTCGAGATAGACGCTTTTAAATAAACAAATTTATTTTAACTCGTATATTACGGTTGGCGCAGCTGCTTACCGGAACACACAGCCAGCCAGCCAGCCACAACAGAATGGAGTACAGGTGTAATATAAAAAGATATACATTCACACGTAGGGCAGAGACATGTCGGAGAAATGAATGAAGTACAAACTCCTCGGACGCAGAAGAAAGCAACACAACCAAGGCCCATCACAAGGCAAAATTAAGAGCAAACACAAATCAGCCAAAGCAGTTTTCAGACGCAGCGGTAAACATACACAACTCTGCGGTTGAAAAAGTAAAAGCCGGCAGACTGCTTTCCTTCATGGCCTGTCTGTGGAACAATGTAACGAAAGAATTGATCCGTTGTGCAACAAAGAACGTGAACAATACAGCGCTACGGGACGTTATGCAGGGATGGTTCTGGGAAACGTTTGTGTCATATAGACATTCGGTGTGGTAGTAAAGTTTTTGAAAAACACACGATCGCGTGACCTTTCACCTAACCGAAATTATATGTGGACAATTAAGGCTAACCTTCGTAGATTAAAGGCTAAATGTACGGTAGTATGGTACTTAAGATGCTTACTCATACCGAAGGTGGGGGAGAGAGAGAGAGTCAGTGCACTCAGGTATTGTCACCTTCTAGCGCTTTTTCTCTTATACAAAAAATACCCGCCGTGGTTGCTCAGTGGCTATGGTGTTGGGCTGCTGAGCACGAGGTCGCGGGATCGAATCCCGGAAATTTCGATGGGGGCGAAATGCGAAAACACCCGTGTACTTAGATTTAGGCGCACGTTAAAGAACCCCAGGTGGTCAAAATTTCCGGAGTCCTCCACTACGGCGTGCCTCATAATCAGAAAGTGGTTTTGGCACGTAAAACCCCATAACTTAACTTATACAAAAAATAGCGTGTTAGTAGATCCTTCTTGGCGAGTGTAAGTGCTGGTCCGACGCATACTTCGACGCATACGCATACGCATTCTACGACGCATACATTATTTACCGTCCAAAAACAAGGATGTTCCTATTAACGATGATATCATTCTTAATAATTTAAAAATAGAGATAGTAAATTCCTTTAAAGTACTAGGTGTACTTTTCAATGAGAAAATGACGTGGGATGACCA
This sequence comes from Dermacentor albipictus, assembly GCF_038994185.2. Taxonomy (NCBI): domain Eukaryota; kingdom Metazoa; phylum Arthropoda; class Arachnida; order Ixodida; family Ixodidae; genus Dermacentor; species Dermacentor albipictus. The sequence continues at coordinate 164,870,995 of NC_091822.1, forward strand.
CACAAACTACGTAGCATCTAAACTGTCACGTGTCATCGGATCGATTTACACTCATAAGAACATCCTCCCTATAAAAGTAAAATTGCTCCTTCACAATTCATTGTTCTGTTCGCATCTAAATTATTGTCATTTGGTCTGGGGGGGAACATCCTTGGCGAATCTACGAAAATTACACATTCAGCAGAAAAGAATGCTCAGGATAATATACAATGTAGCATATGACCACCCATCTAAGCCGCTCTTTATGAAAGACAACATAATGCCAATTCATGATCTGTACGCATACCGCCTAATAACTAAATACATTACAGAGGTCAAAAATAACGTCTCGTTCATTGCACAACTGGCATCACTGCAGAAAAGAAATTTAGCCTACGCAACCAGAAACACCGATATTTGGCACATACATTCATTCAGAACAGGTTACGGACAACATATGCTCAGAAACACTCTTCCACATCTCTTAAACTTGTGCCAACATTACAATTTAAATCTCCAACGCACCCGGTCAAAAGATTTGCGTCATTTTGTTTCACTTATAAGTGAAAGGGCGGCACTTTCTGTCTGAAATGTACGACATATTATGCACATCACTTTGTTTTTTGGAATTGTACATTTTTGTAAAAATTGCCATTTGTAATATTCCTTTTTGACTGTACTGATATGCTTGTACTGTTTGCCCTTTTTTTTTTCTAAACATGTATTGTATCGGGGAGGCGAGAGCCCGTCAAGCTGGATATGTAGCTTTTTCTCTCCTCCTCCCACATCCTTGAGATGGAAAATAAAGGCATTATTATTATTATTATTATTATTATTATTATTATTATTATTATTATTATTATTATTATTATTATTATTATTATTATTATTATTATTATTATTATTATTATTATTATTATTATTATTATTATTACTACTACTTCCACCTTCGGGAGTTCTCGCATGACCCGGTGGATTCCACTCACTTATGCAAGCTTCCTCTCACCATTTATACGCACTGCGGCGAAAGCTAAGGTTCGTGCCACATGGCAATCAACTAGAGCTGGCTTCGTGCTTCAGAGAAGCAAGGGCGGCTTTGCCCATTGTGCATCGCTAATACTTTCGTGGAGCTTCGGTTCAAACGAGCGTCGCGCAGAGCGCGATCAGCGGCGGACAACGGAGAAACACTTTTTTTTTTTTTACGGCTCTTTGGTTTGCCGCAGAACTTTTTGTTGGGCTAGTTGGTGCATGTTACTGAAGTACTAAAGCGCCAAACAGACGACACAAGCGCTCGTCCATGTCTCTTCTTGTGTCGTCTGTTTGGCGCTTTAGTACTTCAGTATCTTTGTTTTGGTCGACTGAGGCGACCTCCATAGCTTTGGGTGTAGTGCGCGGCGCTGATTAAACGTAGTGTACATCGGGCGCAAGTGAAGTCTACGTATACTCCGTCAGGGTGTACACGCACGAGAACTTAAAAGGTAGCAGAAACACTTTTTTTTTGAAGAACACGGGATGAAAACGTTCTCGGTCTGTAGACAATAGTGCCCCCATGAGCATGCGAGCTAAGTCATATTCACGACGCGAGCATCAGGGAGCCTGTAATCTGCCGCAGTAAATCGCTTGCTCTCACGCGCGGCTATCGAGGACCTTGCTCCGTACGTTACGTCAGCGATGACGCTTCAGCCAGCAAACCATAGAAAGTTTCCCACAATAGTTACTAGAGGGCGCTAGTGTCGACGGCAGCTGAAAGCAGAGTGGTTCAGCCAACGTGGGAGTGATGGTTGCCAGCACGTGGGGATTTGCCTAAAATTCCGTCCTTCTGGCTTCGAACGCCTTCGCGACCTTGCACACTGATCATTCCCCAAGAAAAAAGGATATTGCGCTTTATATGAGTATAAGAAAATAAACGAACGAAATTGCCCGACGACGGGATTCGAACGGAGAACCTTTGACAAACATACAAGTCCGATAATGGCAACCATCGCGCCTCGGGCGCACATCGGGACGGGCAGAACCGCTGCAATTAGTCGTGGTAATAAACGTTCACGGAGTCTTGTATATATCTGCATTTCCCAAAACGACAGATTGCTTTGCAATTTAAGCCGATAAAACGTGGTACACGAAGCCGGAAGAACGTTCTCAAGCCATAAGCCCGAAGACCAGACAAATCCGTGCCCTAAACTATCATTCCCACGGGCACCGAAGGATCGCAACGCCAGATCTTCCTCTAGTAATTATTATCGCGCGGAACTTCGTGGGCACGACGGGCCACGGACGCCAGCCATCCACCGATCATTCACGGCCATGGATTACTCGCTGGCAAAGACTCGCTTCTGCAAGCGCGCCCTTCCGTATCTTCAAGGAAGCTCGAAATTGGCGGTTGTGTACGCATCGCACGCCCGATGTTTCACCGATCTCTTGTCCCTCTCGGGCTCCGTTGTCGGACGCCAGCCGCGGAAGGTCGCATAGCGGGAACAAGAAAAGGATAGGAGCGGTAGGGGTCGCCGGGGCATTTCTATTCGCGCCACAGCAACCTGAAGGGAACGGATGAGTCTGTGCGCAACGGGGAAGGAAACTTCACGCTCATTACGTCACCGCTAGTGCACATCACTTTCGAAAATATCTTTGAGAATACACTTGCGAGGGCGCATCAGAACGTTCTCGCCCCTATTTCTTATTGGTCAAAATAAGGTGCGCACAGGTTTACCAATACACGTACCGTTCTACGTACCTTAGACTATTTCTTCCACATGTTCCCCGCAACGGTTCGTGCATTTGTCCCGTCGCAGCTCCTAAATCCGTCTCATCGCAGTCGCCAGTAAGCAACGCACGCGGCCTCCCCCGCACGCTCATTGTCATGCAAGTCGTCACTGCCCTTTTACGAACTCACGACACCGCCATCTAACACTTCTCAAAGCGAGACGCATTTCCCCATACGTGGGCTGCATTTCCCTGTGAGTTTCGACGGGGCGTTCGTTCCCTTACTTCATAGAAAACGAATCACATTTCGTTGCTCGTACGCCATGGGCTTGGAAGCACAACCGCCATCTTCAACAACTGACAGCAGCGCCGCACCACGGAGCTACCGGAAGATAAGGCCGGGCCGGTCCAAGAAAGGTACACCGCTGGGAATGGATATGCTGACTCCGCATTTACAGCCGTAATTTTTTTTTAAATATAGGGGCAAAGACTTTCTGATTCCCCCTCGTACTTAAAGCTACCGCACTCATTACGGTTCGTTTTTCATCTTTCATGAAAGGTGTGTCAATGTCCCTTGATGTATAGATACTGGCAATAAAGTCCTGCATAAATGAGCCGCGAGCACTCGACTGTTTCTGCAGAATGAACACTGGAAAGCCTACGTCGGGGCGCCATATGAAGAACATTTTTGAACTCTAAACGGCGCGTGCATTAAGTCCTTACTTCCTCATTTGATGCCCTTAAACCAGTCACGATATCAGACTTGCCCGTCCTCAATGGTTATCTTTTTTAGATTACTTAAGGTTTCGCGGGTGAACACTCCAACAGCTCCGACATAACTAGGCAGATCTGTAGTGCTTACCGTCAGCTGCAAGGTGTAGGGCTGTCCCTGTAAAATAACAGATTGTTTTTATCGCCACAGCGTCAGCTGAAACGCAAGTATCCGAAAGCAAGCCTTTGGCAACCTTCCACTTATCATTAGTGCACAGAAAGTCGGAAAAAAATAACAACTTCTCCTACGGAATGTCGAAGACATGTTGGCTCTGGAAGTAAAAATCAGGTTTATTGTGGTGCAATACAGCACCGCAAAGCGCGCCTTCCTCGAGCGGCAAATCGTAATAATCGGGCGTCGTTATGCACATCAAGGCTGGCTTAGTTTCGCTAGTTCTTTAACCTAACCCGACTCTTGAAGCTCTGCCGGAACGCTCGAGAACGACCAGCCGAAAATAGGGAGTTTTAGCGTGTTCGGCATCCCGTTAAACCAGCAGAACATTTTGTTGGGCTATTTGGTGCATGTTACTGAAGTACTGAAGCGCCAAACAGACGACACAAGAAGAGACACAGACGAGCGCTTGTCCGTGTCTCTTCTTGTGTCGTCTGTTTGGCGCTTTAGTAGTTCAGTCCCGTTAAACGCAGGCAGATCGGGCGGAATATCATGTGAGCAGGGGCGCAAATGTAAGCGGCCCCCACTCACCCGGCATTCCTGCATGGAAATTTGCAGGCGCAAGTTGGAATCAGCTAGCACAAGACAGGGATAAGACAGGGACAGGGCTAGCACAAGACAGCGAAAACCGCCACAGCTCCACATCTGACCGCAGGGAGAGGCCATCGTCCTGGGCAATGGAAATAAAATAGGCAGATGATGATGATGATGATGATGATGATGATGATGATGATGATGATGATAGCTTCCTTTCCCCAACTACCACGCGTTAACTTAGTTGATTAACAGATCTCAGTTACTTTACCATAGCCACTGATGCCGATAAGGCTGATTGGCTATGGCACGCTGTTGATGAGCGCTAGGTCATGGATTCGACGCCTGGCCACGTCAGCCGCATTTCGATGAGGGCGGAATGCCAAAAACGCTCGTCTCGCGCGATTCAGGTCATCCTCATCAGCCTGTTTTACGTCCACTGCAGGACGAAAGGCTTCTCGTAGCAATCTCCAATTACTGCTGTCTTGCGCCAGCTGACACCAGCTTATGCCTACAAGTTTCCTAATTTCGCCAGACCACCCAATTCTTTGCCGTCCTCGACTTTGGTCTCCTTCCATTAGCAACTCCACAGTAGCACGCGTTCGATATCTCTAATAGACCATCGGTTATCTGTTCTATGCATTACACATGGCCTGGCCAACTCTATTTCTTCCAATTCCAAATATAGATATCATTTATATCAACTAGTTCGCTCACTAATCCGCACCCCTGCGTTCCTATCTTTTAACTTTACGCGCATTATTTTTCATTCCTTCGTTCGTTGCATGGTCCTTTTTTTTATCTGGAACTTATCAAACTCCTAGGTGTAATTATAGGGTTTTACGTGCCAAAACCACTTTCTGATTATGAGGCACGCCGTAGTGGAGGACTCCGGAAATTTCAACCACTTGCGGTTCTTTAACGTGCACCTAAATCTAAGTACACGGGTGTTTTCGCATTTCGCCCCCATCGAAATGCGGCCGCCGTGGCCGGGATTCGATCCCGCGACCTCGTGCTCAACTCCTAGGTGGTCAATACGGCGTCCTTCATAACCCATCGTGCGACTTCGGATTATGTTAAGCGTCATATTTTAATTTACCTTGCGCCTAAACTATGGCTTGTGCGTTGTTTGCATGTCGCGCACGTGTTAGAGTACCGACAGCGGGAGAAAAAGAAGGAAAGCGGCTCCGTGCGCTCACCTGCGCGACTTGCGATCCTGTAGACTCCCACGATCGAGAGCGCCGTGACAGTTAAAATGGACACAGTGCACAGCGAGCAGGCAACCTTTTTGCGTCCGTGCCTGAAAACAGGGGAGTGTAAAGGCGGTTACGAACACCTCCCCGTCCGAGTTCACTCAACAGTAAATAATAAACGGGTATGACGTGGCTCAGAACACAGAGGCGTAGACTTTGTTCGTCCCTCAGAAACGCCTATTTCTCAGCGCCGTTAAAGGTCACCTCATCAGGCCTCGTTGGAACGTTTCTTTTTGTTGCAGATTTCTTTTTTTTTCTTTTTGTCGGTACAGAATGTAACAGAGGCGCCCGCGCAACTTCATTGCGTCACGCTCTGCAGCCCGCGTACGCGTGTTAGCAGATCGGTAGCGCCCCCTGAAGGAGCTTCCTTTACAGTGAACAGAAGCACAGACTTTGCGTATAGTCTGGGACACATGCGTAGGCCAGAAGCGCGAGGCTAGAGAAGTATTGTGGGTAGCCGTATGATAGGTCTGGTTGTCCGGAGCGCGATACAGTTATCCCTGTATGGCCTTTACTATGTACTACTGAGCATCAAGCGTTTCTAAAAACCCTTCTTGAAAAATCTGCGCATGTCTGGGTATGGACGTAAACAACATGTCTAACCTAGAGCCTTCAGCCAAGGCGCCAGGCTGTGACGCGGACGGTTTACGCTTGCACAGATAATGTCATCGCTGGGTCTCTTCGATTTGTCGTCTCGGACTGTCCAGTGCTGTCCAAGACGCTGCATACGCAACGCTCGTTGGCTGAAAGCACCGACCCCTGCAGTCCCAGACCTTCAGGCAGCGATAATCGAATCCCACTCCCCACCACACCCCACTGCGTCCCCCGATAAAGGCAGAACAGGGGCGCTAAAATGTAAAGTTATTCCAAACTTTTATATTCCAATACTGCAATCAGCCCTCCGCGATTGATCAAAAACTTCTTTGAGCCACCCACACTTTGTCTGTCACGCGACGTCACCAAAACCGCGACAACTCCACATCTGATATGAGTTGTACAGGCCTAATTAGACCAAAGAAAAAAAATGTAATTATTTCTGATTCGACGCCTTTTCGCCATTAGCCCTCTGCTATTGGTCAGAAGTTCTCGGGCTGTGCCCACTTCGCCTGCCTACCACGCGACGTCACAAAACCGCAAAAACTCACCGTGTCAAAATGACGTGTACGTGTTAAAAATGTATTATTATGCCAAACAAAACTGAATTTCTTTCTGAATAGCCGGAGACTACCCCGTTCCGAAAGTAGTAGAAGATGGCTGCCCGCCGATCGCTCAGGCACTGGCTACTCGCACCTGCAGGAGAGCGCGGGTTTATTTGCGTATAATAAAACTTTTTGCGTGGCCGTGCAACGTTTTCGAGCACTTTGGGCACGTTTACGACGTCGCTGTGCCAACTCTTTTTTTGCTGAGGATGTGTTTTAGCGGCATTCTTAACCTTCCGTTGCACGCCGCTGCGATTTTCTACCAGCCACCGCAAGGTGGTCGAAAAGGGCAGAGGGAAGCGGACCAATCGCAGGCCCCTCTTTATCCGGTTATCTATTTTCACTGCGCTGGCTCAGCCCCATAGAATCCCTCTCTACTTGAGGGTGTCCCTCGCCTTTCGTCAGCCGATTCGATAAGAAAAACCACTCAATGTAGGCAATGTTATTCGCTTTGAAAGCGAACAAAAGTAGGCTCCATTAAAGGAGCAGGGCGCTTGATTGGGCTGGTCCGACAACGCTTCGGTTAACCACTCCATGCTTGCGTCGGCGGTTACGTAAATTTGACGTCAGGAAATTGGAATAAAAACACATTGGAATCGTTTTACGTTATAGGGTCTCAGCTCTATGAAGCGATCACGTGATGACTTGACAATGCTGTGCGAGAGTTCTAAGCTGGGCTTGTTGGTTAGCGTTCAGCATGGCGAGCAGTGCAAACGACGGGACAAGACCTATGCGAACAGGATGACCATGTGCTATCACGACAGCGATGAAAGCAGGCCCATCTGCCCTGATCGTAGAACTTGCCCCGTTGACGTCCGCGCTGTTCGGCAGGTCGAACAAAGCTCTGCAGGAAAGCGGCGACCGTAGGGGCCTCGGCGTTGCGCCGGGCTCTTGCAACACGGACAAACACGCTGTTCTCTCTAAGAAACTGCCACAACGTGCTCAGCATACATCTCCATATACTTACATGCCGTCGTTCTTGGGCATCGTTGGAAATTTTGGTTAAAACGAGGCAACGATTTGCGCCTGCGGTCACGAAAGCAGGACAAGCGTCTGTTGTTTACTGACGTGGAATATGGGTGAGGGTGATGATGATAATGATTTACTCCAGAATCGACACGAACCCCCCTGTGGGCGATATGACAAGATTTCGGCGGTTATTAGCAGCAAAAATTTAAAAAAACAAAAAGCAAAAGTTCGTAGATCAAATAAAGAATGCGTAATGGAAGTATGTAAAAAGAACTATGAGGAAGCAAAGTAGTGGGGTAAAGGGCATTGATGTTGAAATCATTTTTTTTTATTTGTCTATCTGAAGTATGAATTTTATAATTTATAAATGTAGATATGAATCGTGGGGATATGGTAGATAACGAATAAAATCTAGAGAATCAGTAGCAAGGTAATCTTCTTGTTTTGCAGAAGTTTTATAGATAGCTCCGCAATTGTTATGACTGTAGTGTAACAATATTGTAGCGTAGAACAATATTTTAAGAGTACAGCAGTATTACATAAACTCATCCCAAGTTTGAGAAGGTGAATATACAAACTTTTTAAGATCATCAAAAGTCACATGATATGCGACTGAGATATTCAAATATTTATATCTTTTTCCTTTCTATCGTGCTATGACAAAAACGAAGCTTAATAAAAGAGTACAAGGTGAAGAAGTATATTTTAGGCCAGCGCACTTTTTGTAGGAAAACGGGGAGGGGCTGAGGGAAGGGCGGGGGATGTGACAAGTTTTCTTCGAGCTTCATACGCTTGATCCAGTGGACAACACTGCCTAATTTTAAGTAGTTTTAAGGCAAATTTATCATCAGGCAGCTTCAAGGTTTCTATCCATGTGTATGCGCCTCCGTCGACCGTGTTGCGATGTTATTCACTGCGCAACAAAATAGTTAGTTAGTTAGTTAGTTAATTGTTCGTTAGTTAATTGTTCGTTAGTTAATTGCTCGTTAGTTAATTGTTAGTTAGTTAATTGTTAGTTAGTTAGTTAGTTAGTTAGTTAGTTAGTTAGTTAGTTAGTTAGTTAGCTAGTTAGTTAGTTAGTTAGTTAGTTAGTTAGTTAGTTAGTTAGTTAGTTAGTTAGTTAGTTAGTTAGTTAGTTAGTTAGTTAGTTAGTTAGTTAGTTAGTTAGTTAGTTAGTTAGTTAGTTAGTTAGTTAGTTAGTTAGTTAGTTAGTTAGTTAGTTAGTTAGTTAGTTAGTTAGTTAGTTAGTTAGTTAGTTAGTTAGTTAGTTAGTTAGTTAGTTAGTTAGTTAGTTAGTTAGTTAGTTAGTTAGTTAGTTAGTTAGTTAGTTAGTTAGTTAGTTAGTTAGTTAGTTAGTTAGTTAGTTAGTTAGTTAGTTAGTTAGTTAGTTAGTTAGTTAGTTAGTTAGTTAGTTAGTTAGTTAGTTAGTTAGACGAACGGACGGATGGATGGATCTTTCAGTAGGCATTTGTTCACGTCAAACCAACAACCACAGCTTGTTTTGCCAGAAAAAAGGGAGAAATGAATATACGCGTCGTCGGATAAACAGAGGGTCCGGGGTAATAACACATTCGTGTCCGTAGCAGCAATGACTGTAGGCGATCTCGCAACAGCTCCGCCCCGCTAATTTCGTAAGAGCGCCGCTAGCAGCCCGTCTGAATGCGATTCGCGCGAGATCTAGCACCTTTGTCGAGCCGCATCCAAGCGTAATTTCAAGGGCATCCGCACGGCGAGCAGGAAGGATTCCAGCGTTCGCCATAGTCTTGGTCATTATTACGCAACATCGTCTTCCGTCGCACGACAGCGGAAGGAGGAGGAGGAGTCGGGGACTGTCGTTGGCTGACATGTGTGGTATAACGCCCGACGAGGTGCGAAAAACGAATTGCACTTGTAGAGAAATCCTGCCGACCTCGTACGCAACCGCTGCACTCCAGCATGTGCGACAGCGCAATCGCCCCCTTGACACCACCGTTATCGCCGTCATTGACGTCATAGAGAGCATTTACCCTACAGACAGTAAACGAGGTCATCTCTGTATTGATTGCTTTGTATGAACGAGTCTCTGCATTGGCACGTGCCTTAGTAACTTCTTTGTCGTAGTTATCACCGTTGTGTTGAGCTTTCAGTGGGTCACAAAGTTTGGTTCGCGTGCCCCAAAGAAAGCTTTTGTCGTTGCCGTTTTTGTTGTTGCGTAATATATTGGCGATAATTGTATTCGTTGATTGTTTCTATCTCCACAAGTTTTGCAGTATTTCTTGCATACCCATGCCCTAGAACGAAAAGCTTCTATTAGTCAACATCAACTCGTAGTTTGTGATACTAGAGCGAACCAGTGACGAGGCCGAGTCTATGTTTCAACAAGGAGTGCGGGACTTTCATTGCCAAGTAGCGAATGCGTTAAATTTTCCTTCTAAATTAAATGGCCGCCATGATATCAGGGGCGTCCATCGAGGATTGGGAAAGCAAGTCGAGGGAGTCACTCATCGGTTGAGTCTTCGTGTAGCCTACACTAGTGAAGGTTTGTTTAAGATCGGGAAACTCAGTGCACCACTGTGCACCGTCGAAAGCCATCTCATACTGATCACGTGCCTTGTCCATGCCGCGGTTATACCGCCGCGTACACGGTTAGCTGCAACGACTTCACTTGATATACGGGGACAGATACAGACCGGCTATTTTTCAGCCATCTGGAACCGAAGTGAGGAATTCAGAGATACGAAGGCCCTTACGTCAGTACTTACGCCAGTCCGATCTTACAGACGTTAGCCGACCTTTTGTCGCCTAGAATTGATTTGTTTGTTTTTCCTAAATTTGTTTCCATTTTATTTTTATCTATTGTCTTGTCCTTTCGATGCCATTTGAAGCGCCTCATCTGAAGTAGCAAATGCCTGCACATATGAGGGCTGAAATCTACAGCTTCAATTTAACTTTCTCTCTCTCTTCTTCTCTCTGTAATACAGGAATCCATCTCGCTCTATTCTATTTATTACCATCCTCCTTTCATGATCGGCCGATCGTGGTGATAACGCACAGACGGAGCGCTGACGAAGACCAAAGACCATTGACGAAGCGCGAGAAGCTATATAATTTGAATAGAATCATTAAACTATCCCTGCCAAAGTCCTCCTCGTCCACCCCAGTGTGGCCATTGGTCGTCAAGCCAGCCAGATAGTCCTCGACGGCAATCGCTTTTCATGGCAGCGGGCCGTGATCGAGTTGGGCCTGTGGATAGAACATCAGCTCTAGTAGGCGCCCGCCGAATAGGCGGTCCCCGCCCTGCTGCTCAAGGTCCAGAAGTCATGCAGTTAGCCGCCTGTTGCTCCAAAGCAGACGATGTAAGTCACAGTGAGGCATACACCTACACCAGCGCTGCTACATTGAGGTTCCCTTACGCGCTGCCCCCTGGTGGCTCACGCAGTCTCACCTGGACTGTCTGGAGTTAAAACACTAGAAGGACATCATTTGCCGGCTGAGCAGTCCGTTACGGGCTTCCGCAGAATTGGTTTGCCAATTTCAGTGGGCCTGTGCGTATCGAGCCGTCGAATATTTAGACCTCGCTCTGCGATACACTAGCCTCTTGGTTAGCTGACATGGTAAAGCGACTGCCTAGGAAGGGCATTAATTTAGGGTTCAATCCCCGGACCAGGACTAATTCTTTAACTGTGGATCTTCTGAGAAACCGCAACGTGTTTGTTTTGTAGTTTTGCCACAACTGGGTGGATGACAATTTTCCGTTTCAAAAACAGCTACCTGACAAATAGACGGTGCACTGCAGGTTGGAGCACACATGTTATCGGGGGCACACCCCAACGCACAAGATGTGTGCCTAAATATCGCCCGCGTTTCCAAAATCCCAACGCAAGTCAAGCTGGTGATGTCGTGTCTCTCCAATCAAGCGGTCCGAAGACGCCGTTAACTCTGCCTAGCCAGTCCGACCCAGTATGAGTTTCGATGTAGTCCTAATGCGAAACGAGTTAAAAAGAAGCTGCCTGAAACTGGGTCTGCTGTATCCGTCATTTCCGCTCACCAACAAGAAGGCGAGGACGAGGAAGGTGGCCCGAAGGCGTCGACGCAATAACGAATACGATTTCACGTGATGACGTCTTCAAATCCCATTTGTTATCGTGTCCACGCCTTCTGGCCTCCTTTCTTCGTATCACCCTGTCCAAAACAAAACATTACCCGCTTTACGACCGCTGTAAATCAAACTTAACTTTGACAAGCATCCCGCGATGGTTTCTGCATAATCTTTCTTTTTGCTGACTTTTTCCAATGCTTCCTGCACTGACACTTATCTTCGTTACTCATTTCTGTGGAGCCCGCAAGGACCCGGAAACGATACGAAGATGAGCATGTCAAGGAAGAGAAATCGCGAAGCGTTTAATGGCCGTTGCTGCTGCCCTGCTACGTCCGCGAGACGCGCCCGTGGCGCGCTAGGACCACTTCTCCCCGGCGATCGCCGACGAGCGCGAAGTTCGTCGTCGTGGTCGACGACCCCGCGAGGTGCGTGGTGTACTTGAGGGCCTCGGCGAGCATCCCCTGTAGCGAGGAGACCAGCGGGAAAGGCCGGTCGCACACGCCCCGGGGGTCGTCCCGCTGCACGTCTTCCACGTAGACGCAGTCCGGCGCGTACGCCGCCAGCAGCTGCGGGATCTGCGCGATGCGCGATGCCCGCGTGAGTCTTGCAAAAAAAACCGCAGAGAGTTGAGCTATAATAGTTGGCGGGGATTCACGCTATAGCGGAAGAATTCAGCGGTGATTCGGCGGAAAGTGCGAGAGGAAGTGCGTTGGCAGAAACGTCGCGCCTCTTTGAAGTTCCGGATGCGTGACGTCAAGCGCGTTCAGCACATTGCAAAGTGTGTTGCTCAGGAGATATCACTCGACACCACACGTCCTGCCCCTCTTCGAAGAGGGAAGGGCAACTGTTGGTGTGTGTGTATATATATATATATATATATATATATATATATATATATATATATATATATATATATATATATATATAATACAATTTTTTTTAACTTTCGCCACTCCTAATGCCAACCATTAAAGCCACAAGATGAGGAAAACAAACACCGGCTGTCAACTAAAAGGTCGCACAGTGACGGGAAAGGAAGACAGACACAAAACTTGTCGGCGAATTCCTGAGCATGCGCAGGTAAGGTTAGCATGTGCCTACTTCACAGACCTTCCTGTCAACTGACAGGTCACACAGTGACCTGTCAGTTGACAGTCGGCGTTTGTGTTGTCCGTTTCCCTCTTGTGTGTACATCCACACGCCTAACTTCTTTTTTGCCAATTTAAACCCGGATAAATCGCTATGAACTATCCTGTGGGAAGATTAAGGACACTGTAGAAGATTGATTGATTGATTGATTGATTGATTGATTGATTAATCAGATTGATTGATTGATTGATTGATTGATTGATTGATTGATTGATTGATTGATTGATTGATTGATTGATTGATTGATTGATTGATTGATTGATTGATTGATTGATTGATTGATTGATTGATTGATTGTGTTTAACGTACCGAAGCAACTGGAGCGCTACGGGAGGCGCCGCCGCAGTGAAGGGCTCCGGATTTATTTTAACCGCGTGGTATTATTTATGGTGCATCTACATTTGTGTTCACGAGCATTTTGCGATTTGTCACCGTCGAAACGTAGCCGCCGCGACTGGGAAGACGCTAAAGAACAATTTCGAGTTAAACCTGATCAGCAAGTTACACTTAAACACCGAAAATGGCAGCGATATTGTGGACGAAAACTAATTGAGGATCCCGAAAAAAAAGACGCAAAGAAAAAACATTCGTGGCTTCTCCACATCGAATTTCCCGCGCTTCGATGACGTCATCTGGATAATGCCAATGACCAAAGGGTGAACGGACAAAGTTTAGAGAGTAACGCCTGCGCCAAAACGGTCGAAAAGCGAGAAGACGTTGTGAAATCCGTACGTCACACAATAGAGCAGGCACCGGGGTATGGATGCAAAATTTGGCAGAAGCTTTATATTCGTTCCATATTGAACTTCAGAGCAGTATAGCAACGTAGTGCAGTGAAGCACACGCAACGTACGTACAAAGCGAATATGCGCAAGTGTTTTGTCTGACCAACGTGCCCTACTTTGACGGTGCATCTAGCAAACAAAAAAGGCAATGGAGGCAGCAAAGCCGGAAGCTCCCTTGAGGCCTCCGTTTGCACATATTTTTATTTTCAATCATAAACAATCTCACCGCAATGCATATCTGCACTACCGGTGAAGTTTACCAAAGCACGTCTGTTTTTTACGGAACACCGTGTACGACACTTAATTGAAATTGAAGAAGCAAAACTATGGCCTTCACTTCATCCGCTTATAAACAATATTTTCCCGCTAAATGGACGAAACATGAGCCGTTCAAAAAATGCTTAACTAATCCAAAACTGGTTTACTATTGACATTCAATTCCCCTTTTAAGAGGGCCATAAAAATAAACATTCATTTTCGATGGGTAAATTCAACTTTTGAAAAGCTCAATCAGGCTAGCTTTACTTTGAAAATAGGCTTTATTGTTTTTCAGCGGCTATTGTCGCCCTACCAGTTGACAGCGCCAATGGACGTAAGAAAACCGCAACCTACGCGATATCTCGCCACAAAATCGCACGTGTCTTCTTCATAAAATTAATCATCTCACTCGAAGCTTACGTAACGGCTTATTTATTTATTTATTTATTTATTTATTTATTTATTTATTTATTTATTTATTTATTTATTTATTTATTTCACTCTCTTTCTCGTTCTTTCTTTCTTTCGTTATTTCTCCTCTTTTTTTCCTTTACTGCCCATTTAGCTCGAGGAAAACGTTTATTTGAAGGCTGATGTGCCAGTTCCTAGCGTGCTCGCTGTAACAAGGTGGTTTCAATCCCGAAATCACTTACTTAATATCCTTTGGTAAAGAATTGACAAGCGAGATGCAAACAAAAAGAAAATGTATGGTTCGCCAATTTACAAGTGTCCGATACCGTTTCTTTACACGACACAAACCCTGCGTGTATGTGCACTGCACTAGGGAAGCTGCGCTGTATCGCGTGACCACGATGTAAGGGTCCGATCAAATGGCTAGGTGTAGGCGTTACCGGCTGCGGTGCGTTCGCTCTTCGGCTTATCTCTTTCCCCAGCGTAGGGTAGCAAACCGGATCTTCCCCTCTAGTTAACCTCCCTGCCTTTCCCCTTTCCTCTCTCTCTCTCTCTTCGGCTTACGCAGCTATCTATTATCGCTCGGTGCGGATTCGTGCGAAACGTTGCCTTAACGGACGTCACCTTCTGCTCCAGCGAGTTTCGGTCGTCGTAGGCCACCCACTTGGTGTTGTTCACGAAGTACCAGCTGGCCGTCATGTTGTCGTAGGTCCTGGGTAACCTCCGGTACGTGGTGCACAACTGCGCAAAGGAAGGTTTCTTGGTGTCCATCCACAATACCGAATCCTCGTTAGGCACTGTAAAACACCTCTGTAAGGGCCGCGCACCCCCCCCCCCTTGACCCCCAGCCGAAAATTTCACAAAAGATATAGTTCCAACCGAAAAGCAATTGCGTTCGGTGCAACTTTTCCGTTGCTAAATTTTGGAGAAGCAACTGCGTTCGCGTTCGAGCGAACTTTCGCGCATCGCTACACAGTTGGCGAGAGCAGACGATCGTGGCAGGTTTCGTATTTCACAAAAAAATATTGACCAAATGGCCCGGTCTCGTGTGAGGGCCACACCTGGTCAAAATCAAGAAAAAAGTAAGTGCGGCTCCTACGCGAGTCTACAACGTAATTGCGAGGGGCGCCTCACGTCTGATCCGGACACTGCCGTGCGGACGAACCGCGCTAGCACGCCGACACCCGTTGCCTCGTTGGGAAGCAGCAGCCTGTACTCCATGCCCCAAGGGGTCAGCGTCCAGCAGACGCCGCGGTGTCGAGACATGCCCCGGATCTCCATCGCCAACTCCAAGGCAGCCGTCTGCAGCGCGACGCGGAAATATAGAGAACAGCATTTCCAGATGTGTGAAGTGATATGAAAGAGAATGGAAGAGAGAAGTGCAGTGCCGTAACTGTCTCTCACAGGAGGACACCTCAACAGCACTGCACAGGGAAAGGGGAGTGGGGAGAAAAAGATGAAGAGAAAGGAAAGGAGAAGGCGGGAGGGTCCAACCCTCGTGTGCTCGGGTACGTGGTGTCGCAACGTACCAAACGCCTGCTGACGTAGACGCCCCTGCGGGGGCATTTCCAGATACTTAAACTGCTGTGTTTGCTGTCATCGACCTAATTATGACGGCAGACGACATAGGTATACAGCCTTTGAATATATTGTACGGTCTGCTCCGCGAGTTCAAACTGAGCGCGCGATCTCTGAGGCCATGTTTCGCTGCATATGTATTTGGGCTGTGTGTTGCGGTTCCCCTGGCGTTCGTGACCCTCCTAACTTTTGAACGGTGAGTACAGCCAGGACGTTCCATTCAGGATGTTCCCAGGACGTTCCATTCCTCGGGACATTTCAACTAATGGCATACTACAGAAACCCCTTAAATATAGCCTGCAGGGAGCCCAGATACAAACAACCGCTCTGAAACAAAACAAACAACAGTTGTGGATGTCAGCGTTGTGGTATGTTCACCATTCGGATGTCCGCCAATTCGGTCAAAGTCGTCCAGAAGAAAAAAGAAATGATAATCATCCGTTTTTAATCATCTGAAACAGCTATCACCGAAACATGCCGTGTAGTTACTAACGTTAATTATACTGTGACGACAAGACTGCCAGCCGCAAGCTCGGGCGTACCAGCGAGTACTTCCTCCTGGTCAGGTGGCGAAGAGCGTTGGGCACCGAGGTCTCCATGTTCGAGATGGATTGCACGCTCTGGTATATTACGGTCGTGTTGAACACCCTGCGCGCAAGAAGCCGCGAGCCGCTCATCAAACGCGAGACAGGAATAGAAAGAAAAGCGCAACAGCCACAACACGGAAGGAAAAGCGAGGAGCAAAATATACGGCGATTTCGTAGGGTCCCGCGCGTAATACCTCTCAGCCTCTTCTTGCCTTCGCGTGTACACGGACGCCCACGAAATTTCACCACGAAGATAGATTCGGGAAAGTTGCACGGCGCAGCAGCAACTTCCTGCTATGGAGTCACGCCCGCCCGCCGAGCAATTTACGTCTGCTCGCGAGTCAAGGACAAAATGGTGGCAGCTTTCTGGCGCGTCCTCTGACCAGCGCATTCTGCACGAAAGCCCCAGCTCACGCGAAGCCGAGCAGTGTTGTGCTGGAAAAATAATTCCGGAAACATTCTTTATAAAGCGAGGCTGTCTTTTTTTATTTGCGAACACTCCCAGGGATTTACTGACTGCAACTGCTGGGTGCTCCTGTCTTACCGAATGATGCACACTTTCGAAAAGAATTAACTGCATGCAACCGATGGTGGGTTCAAACCTCGGTCCTCAGTGACCCGCCGCGGTGGCTTAGCGGCTATGGTGTCGGGATCACGAGGTGGCGGGATCGAATCCCGGCCGCGGCGGTCGGCCCACGTCCCGCTGCATTCGGGGGCACGTTAAGAGGAAGCTTTAGCTCGGGCCCAACTCCGACGCGGCCTATTCAAGTACATGTAAAAAGCAAAAACGTTTTTATGAGATAACCCCTAAATCGATTTTGATGAAATTTGTTGCATCTGAAAGAGAAAGTTAAATTCTAGTGACTGTTGGAAGCGGAATTTCGATTTAGGGCTTGAATTTCCTTAAAACGATTTTCAAATATTTGACCGTTTGGAAAATATAGAAGCACGAAGTTTACAAATTCATAGCTCTGCATCAAGTACAGATATCGTGGTTCTGTAAACGGCATCCATTAGATCATTCAAAGCGGACAAATTAAATATTTCATTTTACATCTTACGTGAATTTGTTACGTTGGTTACAACGGTTTTGCAAAAGTTGTATTTCCCGATGATTAAATTTTTTTATATTCATTTGTAACATATAAATTTTGTCCGCTTTAGATGTACTATTAGTGCAATTCACAGAATTGAATTGTCATTTTTAGTGGTTGAGTTACAGAGTTGTAAACTTGACAGTTTCGTTTTTTGAAAGTTTTTGATTTTTGCCAATTTTTAATAAAAAATTGACGACCTAACTCAAAAATTCGAAACCAACAGTCACTAGATCTTAAGTTTGTCTTTTAAATGCAACAAACCTCGTCAAATTTGGTGCAGTGGCTGCCGAGAAAAACGAATTCTCCTTTTACATATATTTAGATAGGAGCACTCGAGCTAAAGCTTCCTCTTAAGGATCCCAAGTGGTCGAAATTAATCCGTCATTTGCAACAAAATCGGCCATTCGCAACAAAATATTGCGTTAAGATGTAAAAATTCGCAATGCTTCACGCATACCGGCACAAGCCGATTGCCTTGCTCTGTTCAGAAAACTACGAGTCAGAACGCCTCAAGCCACGAGCGCGAAGATACGTGGACTTCGCGAACAAAGACTTTGCGGTGAAGTACATGGGCTTCGCGAACGCGAATTACATTTACTGTACGGTTTTTCTCATTGCATCGGAGGGATGCCAGCGCCATATTTCGCTTTACTAAGTATTGTAGGAGACTGTGTTCTTTGCCTGTGTGTCTAGAACAATGCGTTTTTCTTTCTGATGTTCACCACCGCCGTGATAGCTCGTGCGTGTCTCTCAATATATGCAAAGAGGCTTCCTCAACGGACACAAAGCGAAACGCACGAAAAAAAAAATTACGAAAGCATTCTGACGTCTTCCATATCAAGGATTTTTCATATACGTTTTGCTGATGTTTGACAGGCAGCTACACCTGCGAATAATTTTTTGACCGTCTAGATAATGAAATAAAGGTTCACGAATCACAGGGTCAAAGAATGATTTGCACGGTCTCGACCCAAAAAACACTTGACCATTATTGAAGGAACTCTTACCTGAGCAAGGAAAGCAGGTCCTGGAATGAGGCCTTGTAGAGCACATTGTAGTCGAAGAGGGAGCACAGGAACTTCGTGTCCATTAGCCTCACTCGCATATCCTAAGAAAAAGAATCGTCCACGTAAGAGCTTCTGGCTTTCTACGCACCAGGAACCAAATTCAGAAAGTTTCTCGTTCGTAAGTGCTCTTTCAGATGGACCGGTTGCCTTCGTCAACATTACATAAAGTGTCACAACTGACCCGCACCTGCACTTTGCGGGGTCTCACAAGTGATCTTGGGGCAAAGGAACCACAACAAAGTAGTGCAGACAATCGCAAGGGCACTTACTGCGCCTTTTATACACCAGTCTAGACAGCTGGACCACAGTTAACCAATAGAACGGGCCGATGGGAGCTGACGAATCGAGAAAGTTCGACTCATTGCGACAGGCTAGCGAGCGGATATGTTCGCCCCCATGCTTGAAACCAAGGCCTAATCGTTCGCGTGTTCCACTCATGCGAACGGTGCCACGCTCGTCTTTTCGGTGCCCCGCTCCGAGGCCTCTCTCGGGATGGTCCCGCGAGAAGTGTCGGCCCAGTTACCCGAAATGTTCTCGCCGCTCGTCGACCCCAAGCCAAAGAGGAAGAACAGGCTACTTCATTTTGCGCCCGAGTAACCCCGCCGTTAGGTGGCGCCAGCAGCGCAACACTCGCGCCATCTCTCGTACTTGTCTGCAACCCCACCGACCACCGCTTGCGCCCGATTACGCGGGCAAGCCGAATTACAAGAGACACGAGCCATGCGGGAAAAACAATATCACGGACGCGTGAAAGTTCGAGCGTCCCCCCGAATTGAACAGTTCTGGCGTAATAACGCTTGCGTGAATACGGGCCCTGATAAATCCAATCACTGAGTGCGTACGTCGCCATAGTTCTGAAGCAGGTTAATCCCTACATTACCTGTCCCTGAACTTCGACTGGCGTAGAGTGGTTATTTTTGCTGTTAACTTTAAGGACTGTGTTCCTCTGACAAAGCGCTCAGTCGTAATTTTTACCCCATTTATATACCGTTGCACAGGAGTGAGCAGCGTAACTTAAGGAACCTTCAGCATTGGTGCTGTCTTCTTCCTTGTGCGTCTATCACGTGCAATAATTCATGGATTTTCTGTGGATCAAGAATAGTTTTCAATGCGCTGGTGAACCCGTTAACAGCCAATGTCGAAATCGTCATGTACACATGAAATCTTAGCACATTCACAAGCGCACCAGTGGAAAGAGAATAGAAACGCAGATGCAGTACGGTTGGTTACGACTAGCCGACAGCCGTGGGCGTGTCACGTGGTGCTGTGTGAAGACGCCCACGCCGTAACACACTCACTGAAAAGTTGTTGTTTTTTCTTTTCTTTTGTGCGAAAGCGTCAAATGGCCCAGTAAAGTTTCGTTCGTTCTCCGTCCTCGCTTCACCGTTGGAACTTGAAGCTTCTCGGATGATGATCGGCAGTTGTTGATCAAACGCAGGCAGGAAACGATGAGGTCAGAAGTATTTATACGTAAACTTTTCTATATACATGGCAGGTAAAACAAATACATTACAAACTTGAACAATTGAGAAACAAAGTCTCACTCTTCTACTGTCTCAATGACTGTTAGAGCCCAGACTCGTTTTAACGTACATAGTACGGAGGCTCACTGATCTATCAGCAATCCTGATTTCAGCCAAGTCTGAGGGACAGCATGTCGTCCCGATTTTTATAGCCCAAATATACAAAGAAAAAAGGCGGTAGGGCCGTTGGCCCGTCCCACAGGTTCAGTTGCCAATCAGAGTCAACCGTTTGTTAAGCCACAACCCACAGGGATGGGCTTACTCTTAAAAATAAACATATTGGAAAACAAAGCTCTTTTCCTTCTTCGCCAAAACTCCGTTGCCCTCTCATTTCTCCGTAGTGAGTGACCGGCTCAGCAAAACACGCCAGGCCCGAACAAGTTATCGCTAGACCGTTTCAAATCCCAACGGCGTCTAGGCTGCAAATGTCTCGGAAGCAGGGGCACCGGCACCACGAAGTGCCGCTGTACTCAAAGTTTGGCCGTCTGGGAGACGGATGACCCTCCTTGTCCTTCAAATTTATTGTCTACAAGACAAAGTTCTTTGAGTGCGTGTTTCCAAGACGCCGTCGTGCGAATGCACTCTTTACGTGTGCACCGCATTCCTACAGCGTGCACGGTAAGCTGGCTTTCGACACCACACAGGCAGTCGCACCCAACAACAAGGCTGGCGATTACGTTCCGGACGCGTAGCAGATTAGGTCCATGCTCACTGCATGCGGCACGGGGACAGAGTTGCTAAGTCCTTCTTAACCTCGGCGGCGCCTCCAATTAGTCAGGGACTCGGGCGCCAGACCCACAATACCTTTTGTACAGCGGTTCGTTTCAGGGCTGGTCTGTGTGACCCGTCGGCGGACTGCCAACATCGTGCGCACAATACTGACTTCCTGGAATCGGCACACGCCTGCCTGGCACCTGCCGCGACGCGTCACCCAACCCCGCGCGTTGCCTGTGACCCCACATAACACAGCAAATGTCGCCCCGCTGACATGGGGGGAAGTGAACCCCCTCTCTATACACAAAGCACGAGGCCGATTCGTGAGACTTAAGAACCCGAACAATCAGAGCGACCTTACAGGCCCTTTAAGCGAAAACGTCTTGCGTCTGTCGTCTGCTGTCGTCTGCAACAGCGAAACAGCACCTAAGCTTCCACTGTCATTGGTTGTGACGCCGCGTCACGACTCACGAGCGCGCCTCGACGGAGCAGAGCGGGCGAAAGGGAACGCCTTGTGGAGCGTTAGCGCGCCAGGTGTTGCGTGTGAGAGGACGGCGTCGCCGCGACGCCACGTCACCCTCGCTCTCCCTCCCCTGCGTTATCCGCGCGTCCATGGCCCACGCAAGCTCTCGCCCGCGTTCTAACTGCATCATCATCATCATCATCAGCCTGGTTACGCCCACTGCAGGGCAAAGGCCTCTCCCATACTTCTCCAACGACCCCGGTCATGTACTAATTGTGGTCATGCTGTCCCTGCAAACTTCTTAATCTCATCCGCCCACCTAACTTTCTGCCGCCCCCTGCTGCGCTTCCCTTCCCTTGGGATCCAGTCCGTAACCCTTAATGACCATCGGTTATCCTCCCTCCAAATTACATGTCCTGCCCATGCCCATTTCTTTTTCTTGATTTCAACTAAGATGTCATTAACTCGCGTTTGTTCCCTCACCCACTCTGCTCTTTTCTTATCCCTTAACGTTACACCTATCATTCTTCTTTCCATAGCTCGTTGCGTCGTCCTCAATTTGAGTAGAACCCTTTTCGTAAGCCTCCAGGTTTCTGCCCCGTAGGTGAGTCTAACTGCACCTCGGCCAAATCAAAATGCACCAAGCGTCTCAGCGCGCTCGCTTGCCCGCGAGCAGCTCATAACTCGCAAGAACGCTCAGTGGCTTCCAATTGGACATTAATGCTTTCGCATTCACAATTCACAAGAAGTGATTAGGTGTCGTAAGATTATTTTCATTAGTAGGTATCTTCGCGGCGGGTACAAACAAAGTACTTCCGTCGCAACAACGAATACGTGGCATTTGAAGGACTCCTTGTTACCAAAGAACCGACTCACCCATTCATTTGCTAAAGTCCAACTTATTAAGGCTCATTCATTCATTACCGCTGATTCATTAAAACTGCGCCGCGCCCGGCGCTGTGTAGTTTTTGTAAGCAGTCTCGAAGCGACTCTGCGAATAGCAAGATCTGTCGCCGGGCTCTGGAACAGGGTTTCTTTAGCAGGTCAGGTGCTGAGAAGGGGAGGGCTCCGAAAATAACTGTTCCATTTAGTTAACCTCAGATGCTTTGAAGCGTCTGAGGTCCGGTTTGGTTAGGCATGCAGCGGTAAGGACTTTTGGGAACATGCGATGTGCTCAAAAGTCGCTATAAATCCACGTCGCGGTAGCCCCGCTGTTCGTTCCCGAAACCGTTTTAATTTTCTCCCGAGCTTTTCTCTCCGCCGTAGGTATTATACACGGTGACTAACCAAAGAGAGTACTGCGTGCATACTGGCCAAGTTTGCACCCCTTCGGCAAGGATAAGCAATCACACGAACGGCAGATGCTGAGAAGTTTGGAGAAAGAAACAGGCAGGAAAGGGAGAATGGCGCTACATTCAAACGTGGTAGCTGCAAGGTAGAAATAACGCACCTATATATAACATATAAGCCCTAGAAGCTCACTTTCGAAGTCGTATCACACGGCGCTGTAGCGGACTAATAACTCATGCAGTCAATAGGAAACGCCGAAAAGGGAACAGACATGCTTGTCCAAGGTGTCATTAGCCAAACAATAAAAATATGCAAATGCCCCGTAGCTGGACAAAACCAAGGTAATGTTTGTTGTCTCTTGGAGATACTCACATTATTTTTTTCGTTCCACCTAATTGCATAATTAGTCTTATTAATTGATTAACTTCTCCAATATTATAATTAGATGAAAAGTGTCAATGAGAAAATTGCAGAGCAATATGAATAGCTCCCGATACAGCTTCGTGTTGCTCCATACGTGCTACATAAAGGTATGCGAAAACTCCACTGGAGTTGCCTAAGTGCGTGTAAACATAACCCCAAATTTCATTTGGCCCACCCCCATATTTAAGAAGGCCCACCTCCAAATTTCAAGTTGGCCCATTGGCCCACCCCCGAATTTAGGTTTGGCCATCCCTACATTTCAAATTGGCCCACCCTGAAATTTAAGCTGGCCCACCTCAATATTTCAAGTTGGCCCACCCCCAATTTATGTTGGCCCACCCCCAAATTTGAGTTGGGCCAGCCCCTAATTGCAAGGTGGACATGCCCCAAATTTCAGCTGGCCCACCCTTAAATTTCAAGCTGGCCCACCCCTAAATTTCCGTTCGCCAACCACAAATTTCATTTGGGCCACCCCTAAATTTCAACTTGGCCAACTCCCAAATTTCAAGCTGGCCCATCCCCCAATTTCAAGTTGACCCAACCCAAAATATCAGTTGGCTCACTATAAGCTTCGCCATGCATTTTCTATGGCGTCCCATTTAAGTTGTTCATTATCGCTTATAAAGCTACCAATCATCTGATTCACACTATGACACTGATTAAATTTCTTCGCAAGTTACACATTTTTATGCAGCTACAAGGCATTAGATTTTTCGCATGACCAACAAGGGTACTCTCCAAAGAATGCTTACGCATTAAGAAGCGCTTTATACGACCTAACGCAAAAATGAAAACATAATGGTTCGACGGTGGTTGCCAGAACAGGCTAGCTGACCTTCATTTCAATAAGCATGACATGATTTTAGCTCCCGTTGTCTGCGACCTTCAAGTGACCTTGGGCCAGAATCCAGAGCCGTTAACCGGGCACTCAGGTGGGAACATTCGGGCATCGTTGCGAGAACAAAATGAGATCATCCGGGCAACCAGTCAAAACTTCAAGTTTCAAGAAAGTGTGGCCTTTGGCCCCCAACCCTTTGTACAGGTACGCATTACACATGCTGCACTCTCAAAAAAGTTCACACCCTTTGGGGCGCATCTTGTCTCACAACAATAATGACCATCTGTCTTGCCCGCATTTCCTTTCTTTAACGGCGCGAGCCCGGTACTCCCAAGTCACGAACGGCATGCGCGTTATCAGCGTGACATAGCATTCTGGACAGGAAAGTAGCGAGCGCAGCAGTTTAAAGAAAGGAAGCGCAAGCAAGTCAGATGACGATTATTCTTGTGGGACAAATATACACCCCAAAGGGTGCAACTGCTTTAAGAGTAGTTACTGGCCAAAGAAGTTACAAAAAGTATTGCTTCCGAGTTCTTCCTAATGTTTGCTCACGAAATCACTCAAGCTGTAACTTCAGTGATATAACTGATTGATTGATTGATTGATTGATTGATTGATTGATTGATTGATTGATTGATTGATTGATTGATTGATTGATTGATTGATTGATTGATTGATTGATTGATTGATTGATTGATTGATTGATTGATTGAGAAGGCGCACCCTGAGGATGTGCCTGTAGGCCATGATGTTTCCGCGCGACACTCCTGCCAGGTCCATGCAGAGGCCGTCCAAGTTGATGCGTAGCAGCAGCCGCTCCACCTTCCCCACGAAGGCGTCGCTGGACGGGTTCAGCAACCGGAACTGCTCGATGTTGCGCCAAGTCATCAGGCCGACGATCTTGAACGAGGGCCGCTTTATCTGCTGTGCCTTGAGCGCCAGGAAGGCGTCTGCGAGAATGAATTTCATTCAATAGTGTCCGCTTTTGGCCTGGTTGGTTCCCAACTTGAGCAGAAATGGCGCAAGAGAACAAGCCGCAGCCGCCGTTGTCTGTCACTTACTTCCTGTTCTTTTGCGCTGTCTCTGTTCAAGGTTCCTTCCTCGTATACTTCAGCGCGACCCTCGCAAAAATCCTGGTGATTGCGAATTTAGCGATGGTGCTCATACTTCGACCAAACCGTCCGCTGCAGCTAAAGGCTGGACGAGACCTCTCCTATGACCTGGAACCCCTCCGAGGTTGACCGGAGATGATGTTATTCTCAACCCTCTTCTTGACTGACGCTGAATTACTAGTCTATAAGCCCACTCACGAAACCACTCCTGTCTTTTTAAGGCTGTGGTCATACCAGTTTCGCCATTTTTGATCAAGAAAGACTACTGCTGTTACGTCTACGGGACGTTTGCGACTATTACCACGACGTAATAACTCCAACAGTGCGCAATACTTGCCATACGACCGGACCGTGAACTTGATCCTCACTTGATCAAACGACACCGCGTCCTTGATCATGATCTTGTCGCACAGCTCAACGGGATAGGGGCCAGGGTATGTGGCCCCTATAGAGCACATGATGTGCAGCTTCTGTGGCAAGGTGTGACCTAAAAGAAAAAAAAATAGCATTTAGAAATTTCTACGAAGTTTGTGTGGGCCGGGGCTACGTGTCTCTGAGGGGGATGTTTATCAAACAGTTGAGCTGTCAATGGAAACTTATCTAAGGGAAGAAAAACGATTGCAGACACAAACGCTTGATTGTGTTATTCATCAGGGTGAAGCTCGAGATGAGCAACAAGGAATACATCCTTCAATGACCATTACATCAAAAATTCGTAATACATGATTACACCACAAATTCTAAATAACTTGGCAAAACAGCAAATTGATTGTAGGCTATTTGACATCAAGAAAACAGGGAGTCATATTAAGTGGCTCACTTTCTTCTTTAGTTTGTTACTTCCGGGGTAACCCAAGGTTCTGTGTTGGGCCCAATGGTGTTCGTTAGTGTTCATAAATGATATTTTAGACATAACCAATTGCAATGTCAGAATGTTTGCCGATGATTGTGTTTTGCACACTAATTTGAATGACGAAATGGATTCCACATAGCTTCAGGATGACCATAGTCGCATAGCGGTATGGTGCCTCAAGAAAAACGTATTACTGAGTACTAACAAGTGCGTCCGCGTCAGCTTTGCTAAAGAAGTCAATAGGTTCACGAATCAATACGTTTTAAACAATCGAGTTATTATGAAGGAAAACCTTTAAAAATATTTGGGTGTCATGTTTTCTGAAGATTGGATATCAAGAGAACAAATCAAGTGTTATTACAGGGCCGGAAATTCTGCAACGAAAGCTGAAGCACATGACCAAAAAGTTAATCAGATCGCATACCAAGCCTATGTGATACCTATACTGGAATATGCTTCCCCTGTGTGGGATCCGTTTCACAAGGTGCATATTGATGCTTTGGAGCGTATTTACTCGCTTGCAGCAAGATTTGTTCTGAGGAAGTACGACCAGTGTGAAAGCACCTGAGACGTGAAGACGGACCTTAATGGCAATGTTTAAACGATCGAAGGCATAATCTAAGGCTGAAACTTTTTTACTCAATTTATAACAAGGAAACGGGTATTAATGTTTGAACTTATGGTCAGCCAGCGCACTATCTGCTCTCCCGTTTGGACCTCGAAATAAAATTCGACCATACGACCCCAGGTCCGATCTTCTTAAGCATTCGTTTTTCCCAAAAAAGCTTACTGCATGTAATTCTTTATCAGCAGATATTGTTGTTTTGCGCAAAACTGCGGATTTCTTTTATGAAGCCTTGTGCTTCCCGCAGTAATACCGACAAAGGCGCTGTGGGTAATTTTTTTCAAAAGAAAAAAAGAAAATGTTGTACCTACTAGCCCGAACATCTGCCGGTTAGTAGCGTAGAGACAACTCATAAAATATTCCCTAACCATTGTCATCATGCTCACTCATTGTCACAGAAGTGTTTCAAGCGAAGAAAACTCTTTTTCTTTATTTTTCTGTAATATGTTCGCGTTTTTTTCCAGTACGTGCAGGCAAACAACCCCATTTTATGCCTTTCATTTTCTTATTTAAAAAGTTGCCATTGATTTCATTTCACACAGGTTTGCTCAACCCTTTAAGAAGCTTGATGGCTACTTCGAGCTTGGTGCTGGTAAGGGGGGGTATCTATCCCTGAGAGGAATCGTTCTCGTTGATTAAAGCTTAATAGGAATGTTCTAATATCCTTTGCAACTTGTGCCTATGCAGACATCTGAGCTAACAAGTGAAGGCACCTTCTTCGCAAGCATAGGTGGCGTGCAACTAAAGCTATATGTTTTCTCGCATGACTTCTCCCCCATCGGCACATCCGTGAGGCAACAAGCGAGCGAGTGAGTGTAACGATGTCACTTTAGGCACAGTGAGGCGAAATACACTAGCCCAATGTTGTCCGCAGGCAACCTACCTTGCGCTTTGGAACTGACGGTTCCGGTCGACGACGTGAGCTCGAGGACATCTGGAGCGCTGTTGTGCGGTGTTGTTTCCAACCTCAAGCGCCTTCTCGTAGACGCCCTTGTGGTAAGTTCTTTGGAAAGTTCCGTCTTCAGTACCTCGGGCACAACTGGAGCATTCGGAACTTCTCCAAGGTGCGACAGTGGCGGAATGGAACGGAGGTTCACGGTCGAGCCTGTATGATTTCTGGAAACTGCACCGCCGCTTGCGATACCGCCCTGCTCGCTGCTTGTGGTCGCGTTCACAGATGCCGTGTTCCCAGAAGCTTTTGTGGGAGCGGCTGCTTTTGTCGGTTCGGTCAAGTTGTGGCTTTCGGAGTTGTAGATGAGGCGAGGAACCTCTCCGGAGGGTTCGTGCGAGGGCGTGTGTCCTTCAGTTGCCGCGGTTCGAACAGGGCTACCTCGAGCCTCTGCGTCACGGACACCACTCCATTTCGTAGGTGAGTCCATACGTTCCTCGGCGAAAGACGTCGTTGGGAGTTCATCGCTGTCGGACAAGCTGCTTGCTACCGCTGTTCTCCCATCCATGAAATTTTCAGTCATCGCTTGTCCGGGCGCTGCACTCCGCCCAGAGACACCATTCGGCGCAGGCGGATTCAAACGCAAGTTTCTGATTCTTCCAGAGATACCACGAACTGTGCTATGCCTATGTCCACCATCTTCGGAACCAACATCGGCCCCATGCTTCTGAGTTGCGCCCCCAAAGTTCCAGGATGGTTCCTTGCTCTCACGTTCAGTTGCTGAGACCGAATGGCTCCTGGAAACCAAGTTCTTATCACTTGCGCTGAAGGGCGTTCTCGTTTGGTTGTCACTGTAATTTCGTCTCTCGGGGCCAGACAGTCCTTGACGCCTGCCAAACGTTGGTAATAAGCCTTTCTTTATAAGAGCGTCTTGCTCATCGTTGTCATCGTTGTTCTTTTCGTCCTCTTCGTAGCCGTCGTCGTAATCATCCTCACTTGAGTCTTCGTCAGCCAGAATTAAGGCTTTCAGACTGGGATCGGCATTTCCGCCTCCAGCATCGCTTTCTGTGGAAAACTGAAGTGGCTTGCCCACCGAAGCGCTAAATTTGTTGCCGTTCGGCTGAATCTCTCTGCTCGCAGTGGCTAAAGGTTCATTTGGAGGCAGGTATGACAGAGGCACCGTGCCTTCTGAAACTTTACCTGTTCGGAGTCCCCTGGACATGTCTGAAAAGGGTTCCACCGGAGTCTGAGATGGCGATGATGTACTACTGAGCGAGGATGCGTCGCTGCGATTCAATATCTTCCGGAAAGTCGCAGTTTCCAGCTCAGAATTGGTCGCTATTTTATGGCTGGATGACGTCGCTGCTGTCTCTACACCAATGATACGGTCCGACATTTTGTAGGACCGGTTCTTAAAGCTTTTGGAAGTCAGTTCGTGACTTTTGGCTGCCAGGGAAGGACCAGCTCCGGTGGTCGAAAACCGCGAGGAATGGGTAGACCAGTCATCGCTAGTCTTCGCTGCAAGGCTTGATGAACTCTCGGTTCTGAACTCCTTCCGCGCAGATTCTGTATTCGACAGCCTATTGTTCACTCCGAGGCCGAACAGCCAGTCTAATAGGTCTAGCGCTCCACTGGACATCACGGTTGTCTTCGGCGGTCTGTTTTGAGTCCACGCTTTGCCCTGCGTTCTTCTGGGTGGCGTTGAGTCACGTGTTAGTTCAGCAGGGTGCTGAAATGTCCTTGGTTCTTCAGTTTCCACATTGTCCGGCGGCGCTCGGCGCGAACCACTACCGTTGTTGTAGGAAGGAGCCCGGCAGTGCGAAGGGTTGACGCAGGTCTCGTTCGTCGGTAGCCCATAAGTCGCTGCACTGTTCCCCCCGAAATTCGGTGCCAGTACTTCCAATCGGCGTCGACCTTCTATGTCGCTGACTGCCTCGGTAGCTTGAGAGTAAACATGAGACGAACGTCTTGGCAAGGTGTACGCCGCGCTCGTTCGAGAAGCCATCCCGATGCGACCGGAATGCGTGGTCACTGTCTCGGCAATGATTCCCCAAAGACGCTCGGCGAGTTCCTGCGCTTCGTCCAGCTTTCGGTCCTCCAAATCGTTGTCGGCATTGACCGTTGTGGTCCCGAGGAGCATTGGGCTTGCGGAAACCGCGGAAGACGCGTTGCCGACGAGCGGGGTCGTTTTGCGGCGCTTGCGCACCACGCGTCGAACAAGGCGCCTTCCTTTGGGTCCCGTCAGCTCTTGCAGTGGGCCCTGCGTCCGAGACGCCACTTGCTTTCTTCCGAGTTCAGACTCGGGCTTTGCAAGCTTTTCGTCGGCAGGAGAGCCTCGGTGTCGCTTCGGCGTCGCCGCGAGCATTTCCTTCTCTCTCTCCTCCTCCTCCTCTTCCTGCGTCGTGCGGTGTCGTCGGGTCGTTGGGTTTCGTTCTGTCGCGCGGTGGCGTCGTCGTGTCGTGTGGCGTCGCTTCTCGGGACGCGTAGCGACATCGGTTCTGCGCGCGGGCTTCCTCTTGGTAACGTGACGGTGGCGGCGCTCGGACGACTGCGGTGCGTGTTGCACGTCCGCCTTGGTGGCGGCCTCGGCGGCAGCCTCGACTTCGTCGTTCTCGGCTGCGGCGGCTGCCGGCGCCCTGGTCGTCTTGGAGGCAGCGTTGGCAGCTCCCGAGCTCGCCGGCTTATCAAACTCATCTGCGTCGCTGAGAGGCGTCAGCTGCGCGCTATGTGAGCTCACTGTGGTGCAGAATTAAAGGGAGGAAAAAAAATAAAAGAAACGTCACCACGTGATAATAACAACTGATGCTTGAGGAAACCGGCTACGCTAAGTTGCAATGCACTGAACACTTGTTGGGATGCGAGAACTGTCGTTTCTACCGCGGCTATAGTCGTTTCTGATCTGTTCATAAATCCTTACTCACCCTGACGTTAATACCCGGAAGTGCTTTCCTAGTCTATTTTCCTTCACATCATTTCTGTATTGGTCAATACCAGCTATCCACTAGGATAGCTGTCCACTATCCACTGTCTGCTTCACTGTATTCGCCAGGATTTGAGAGCACAGCTCTTAGAAGCTCTAGACGCCCGTTCCTGCGGCGACCGTCGGCGTCCTCGTTAGCGAGCGAGCGAGCACAGCAAAGGATGAGAGAGTGAACGCGGAGCGCGGATGAAAGACGGCGACAGCGAAGAGCGCGAGGATGAAAGCGAAGGAGGAGGGTGCAGCGCAATCATGAGGCGGAAAGCGGAGGAGGAGGGGGAGGAGGGTATGACGAAAGCGTGAGAAGAAAAGCGTAGCGCCGCGCAAGACGGGTTTTGCGGCGACGATGGCTACGAGATGGCGCCCGAGTAGCCCGCGTCGTCTGTTCACCGATGACGTCTGTTCACTGATACCATATATAGAAACAAAGCACTGCATGAGCAGAGGTCTGTCTGCGGCTGCTGCTGTGACCCGCGCCCACGCGAGTCACCCGCGCGTTGTTATCTCGCGATCTCCCGATTAGCGAAGCAGTCGCGCCACACTTCGCTCCGTTTGCAACGTGCCGCGCGAGGCAGACTGCCCGCAGCTGCATACATGCATGCAGGTGCGGACAGCATATGCACGCATACAGCATGCAACGTGTGTACAGCTGCACTCAAACTTCGCATTAGGGAGTACCGTAATCGGCGGCGAATTTTTTTATTGTTGCTAAAGCGGCAATAGCTGAAGATATCTGGATAGCTCCATTTTCACTCTGGGGGCTTCCAGAGCCTTACTCCGCTGTAGGCGATAACAAACAATCACGGCTACACATGATTAATGACGAAGAAACTGGTGAAGACAGACAGACAGACAGACAGACAGACAGACAGACAGACAGACAGACAGATTTTTCCAATACTGCGAGCGACATTTTCGCTTACTTTATACTGCCTGTGTGCTTCGTGCTTCATTCTTCAAGTACCAAAATACTAGCGTACTCTACTCTGTGTTGTTGTTGTTGTTGTTGTTGTTGTTGTTGTTGTTGTTGTTGTTGTTGTTGTTGTTGTTGTTGTTGTTGTTGTTGTTGTTGTTGTTGTTGTTGTTGTTGTTGTTGTTGTTGTTGTTGTTGTTGTTGTTGTTGTTGTTGTTGTTGAATTCAGGTGTATAAAGATAGGAAGGCGAGCGACTTTAAGGTCAGCTATCCCAAGTATGCCATTCAGCAAACAAAGCAGAAACAAAGCAAACAAGAGAGCTATGTCAACATGCGCTAAATAAACGAACACAAGTC
This sequence comes from Dermacentor albipictus, assembly GCF_038994185.2. NCBI lineage: Eukaryota > Metazoa > Arthropoda > Arachnida > Ixodida > Ixodidae > Dermacentor > Dermacentor albipictus. Next base: position 164,902,559 of record NC_091822.1, read on the forward strand.
ACACGCACACATATAGTGTCACTATAGACGAGCACCATGTAGTGCCGGAAGCACAGTCGATTGCTTGGCGCAGACACCTATCACTCAGGAAAGGGTGGGAAGTCCACATTAGTCCTTTCGCGTATACATACTCGCTGCATCCAAATATGTACACAATCGTGACCGCGGGAAGGTTGTTGTTAGAAATGCGACGAACCCACGAAGGGGCATTAGCGACGTTTCGCCGCAGAAAAACGGGAAGACTTCATCTTTTTGCGTTGACAGTATTAGCACAGTACACGCGTGGTAATGACGGCAATGATGATGGCCCGACAAACCACTGCATTCAGTACTTTCCGAGGTCGCCGGTGCGTATACTTACGGGACGACGCAGTAGGGACGAGCAGGAGGAAGAGCGGCAGGCAGCCGATGATCAACAAAAGGAGAGGTAGGTTTGCAAAGATTAGCCTGGCCGACACGAGGGTTTACATGCGAGAGAGAAAGAAGGCAGTTAGTGCACTTCGCGGAGACTATTTCTTTTGGCTAGGCCAAACTGTGGCCCGCTAGCCTGTTCGATTTTACCACTCATGCGGTACATTGTTATAGGCCAGTCACTGTCCGCTATACGATATACATACGCAAAAACATATCATGCCAACCTCTGTCGAACTGGGCAGCCTTCACGAACTTGTACACACATGCCGTTCTCGGAAACGTAGAACAGCGTCTCTCACCGATTACAAGTATATAAAATTCCATCAATGGTGAATAACACTGTCGCTCTTTGTGAGCGTCTTCTTGGCTGCGCCTGAGAAAAGTTCTTCAGTCTCCGTCAGATAGAAATTCTTGAAGCAAAATGAAGGGATAAATCGGCGTATTTTCTGTAACGGCCCTTCGCAGGAGATGACCATTTCGCGGTTTGCGGCAGCGGCTGCTGTGGATTTGGTTGGATGCAAGCCGGCTTACGCGAGCACTTGGCCCGGGCCCGTTGCTTCGAGCAGACCAGGCATCTTAATCAATGTTGTCAAATAGCAAGAAATTTTCAATATTCTGGGGGAAATTAGGTGTCCGAGGGAAAAGGTGAAACCTTGTTTTGCAAAAAGCGTGGGAAATTTTTTCACGAGGTCGAAAATGTTTTGTTCTTTTTGGTGGGGCCTAGTACTAACAGTGGCAATAATAATTACTTTTGTGAGTATAGCCAAATGAATTCAAGTCACTCTGACATGCCCAGGCATAGGCACAGACGCTTCTTTGCATAGTTTCGAAATCCGAGTGTTCTACGTCGTGTTTACAGAAGGTGGCTGCAAGGACGGTTGCGAAGATGGACATTCTCTTGAGCCCACGGAAGCTATCTTAGAATGGGTTTGGTGATCGCAACGCAGGTACAGCTACATGTTGGGAAATTTTTTTGCAAATCTATCTGGACAATTCTTCGGTAAAGGTCCGACTTGCTCCAAAAAAATAATGCGACGACTAGTGTGGCCTTAGACTTTTTTTTTGCCATTCATTAGAGTGTGTTTGGCAAGGTCATGCCCGCGTATCGAAAACTGAAGACTGAGTGATGTTTTTAATTTTCACAGTTAACTATGATCCTTGAAACACGCTTGTATGTAGCGGGAAGTATGACTGCTCATTTATGTAACGCTTGCTGAATGAAGATAATAGTAAGACTGAAAGTCTGAAAAGCTGACAACAACGCTTCATGTCTGAGGCTTAGAAAAGAAACGCTACATTAGGGCACTGAACCTTGTTTTTAAACTATTCTTCAGACTGCCGCCCACAGAGAAACACATGTGGCACTCAGTCGTCTCTTGGGTGTTCCCTGGTCGAATGTGACTTAATTTTATTTTATTTAAAGTTTGAAGGCATTCATTACAACTGTAGCTGCTCTGCAGATGCGAAAACGACATTTCTTTGGAAACAAGTATAAGACTGATGGAAAGCTTTTTTTTTGTTCATTTAATATCTTTTTGCGAGTAAAACTGATCGTGTAATAAAGAATGGAGAATTTAGTAGTTGAACAAAAAATAAAGCTTTCGCCTCGAAATGTGCCAAAAATACACGCGACAACCTGGCAGCACTGCAACACGTAAAGTTCATCATCCAAATCACATGATTTTACTTCACAAGCCACTTGATCAAATTGCGAAGGTTTTCTGTGCGCGTGACGGTGACAGGGCCGCCAAATCTGACTCGGAATGTGCCGAGGATAGCTACAAAGAAACAAACAAGGTTTGTGCAGTTGATCTCAACTAAACATTGCGGTATGCAAACACTTTGCTCTCTTAAGGTTGATTTTTCTCTTTTAATATAGCACGTACGACACCAGATTCCTCCTTTCGTTTTCTCGTTTTTTCGTTCTTATGGGGTTTTTTTTTCATAGGTGTTTGAAGTGACATTTCCTAATCGAATTGAATACGAGCAGTCGAGAAAAAACGACCGTCAAGTATGGACGCGACCATCGAATATTTTCTCATCTCCAATGAAAGTATCCTGGTACATTTGATCCAAACTCTGTGCCAACATGTTATTGTACCCCCCCCTCCCCCTGTTACAATCCCACCAGGGACTGACAGTATCTTGAAATAAAATAAAAAATAAAAAGTAAAAAAAGGTTTGCGTGAAGTCCGTCCGGTTAAAAAAATGCTTATTGGCATTATTTGATGTGTGCACGTAATGCAGTTCCCAACTAGACGTCGGGTCAACTGAGAAGCTTGAAAATGGGAAACAACTGCTTTCATTTATCTGGTGCACCGTGACACCAACGCTAATAAAACAAGTTCAGCAAATTCAGCTAGAGTGTCGTGTTTGTTGAAGGAAGCAAATCTAATGCTACAACACCGCAGATTATTATTGTTGTTGTTGTTGTCGTCATCGTTGTTGTTGTTGTTGTTGTTGTTGTTGTTGTCGTCATCGTTGTTGTTGTTGTTGTTGTTGTTGTTGTTGTTGTTGTTGTTGTTGTTGTTGTTGTTGTTGTTGTTGTTGTTGTTGTTGTTGTTGTTGTTGTTGTTGTTGTTGTTGTTGTTGTTGTTGTTGTTGTTGTTGTTGTTGTTGTTGTTGTTGTTGTTGTTGTTGTTTACATGAATGAAACCATGGTGAGGCCGGCTATATAACAGATTGCTTAGCCTAAATCAATTCGTAGTCTCCATGAAGCTAGGCACATTCTTAGCGAATGACAGGAACTGAACGCACTGAATGTATAACTGAGTCACTGTGTCATGTGGGCGTCGTATATTCAGTACCACTGACATGTGGGGGAATGACATGTGACCTGTCGGACAGACTGGCAGATGCCTCAACGAGGGGTTGAGTGAGTATCATAACAACGTTCGCAATGCTGTGCAGAATCATCTGAGCATTCACTGGGGAAATCTGGGTGACGTGTGTGTGTTATTGCAGCTTTCGTTGCGCTTTAGAAACATGAGTTTGAGAATCTTGCCGAGTTTTGAAACGACCGTGGGCACGCGCTTAATTGAAACACAATAATTGATTTAAGTTGTCATTCGCTTTCCCCTATACCTTGGTTCCTTTCCACCGGTGTTTAGATTCAGTCCTTCATTAAAACAAAACTTTTTTATGTAGTTGTAAGTATGCGCTCTCTTATTCTGCCCATCCTTTCTTTTGTATTGTATGTGCGTGCTGTAAAGGCCATCAAAATGTAAACAAGACAAAGACTGCTCAATTTGTATTCAAAGCTCCGAATATTGCCACACCCTTACTTGCTTTTGTGTTGTTCTTGTTCAGAGAAATGAGAGCTCTTATTGAAAAAAAGAAAGCGTGGTTTTCTTGCAGTCATTTTCTTCCGCATTCATGCTACCTCTCCTTGTACTATCTGCACGTACATCTTATGCTCTCCGAGGTTTCCTTAGTCGTAAAAACGTTTTCGGCGTCGCGCATCTGACGCTTCTCTTACTTCGTGAACTTCTGCTTACATACTGCGCGTCTTAATTAGCATGCTTCTCTTATATACCGTTAACTGTACCAGTCACATTCAGAGTCCTCGATGTGCCACTACATCGTTATGCCGTAATGAAGATGACCCCACTCCAGCTCTGTTCTCGTATACTTACTTTCTTAGACGGCCTGTGTACGTCTCCTGTAAAGGTTCTGGAAGAGCAAAAGAGAAACGAGTTGTTCAAAGCGACGACCTGCGTACGAATCAGAACGTCAAGTTGAAGTTCGTCAAGCTGAAGTTCAATGAAGTTCGTCAAGAATTGAGAACCGCAGGAGCGGCACTGGAAAGTATCACGACATTCGACGCGGGTGATTGAAGTGTTGCAAAACGGCGGTATATGGCGCCGGCCTTGGCAGTGAAAAACCCGCCGCTTGAAAAGGCGGGTGCTTTCCGAGAACACCATTTCACTAAGGACAAGGATGCGGCAGCCAGACGACAGGGTTTACAACCTGGTCCGCTCTTAAATCGAACGCCTTGTTCCACCGTGCAATACAACTAGGTACGGCACGAAACCCTGAGATGTAGTATTTATCTTTATTTGTAGACCCGATCTGACGGAATATATCAATGATTCTTTTCCCTATTAAAGTGTGCGAGAAATGCTGCAGTCACGTTGTCTTCATTACTTGTTAAGTGCCCCATCTAAGTACCGACAATACTGTGTATGCACCACATGCAATTGCTTAATAAACGTACTATTGTTTTGCTTCCAGTTCCGTTAAGGCTTGAATATTATATGCACAACTCGACCGACCGCGATGGCCCAATGGATATATATAGCGATTTCCTGCCGAATTCATAATTGAGAGTTTAGGTCCATAACTGAGGTAATCCAAATTTGCAGAAATAAACAGAAGGCTTCCGCAAATGCTTCTCAACCCTTCGCGGTGGTTTATTCCTCCCTTATTTCGCGCACAGTGCGGCTAATGCTCGAGTTGAGAGGCGCCCGATTAGGGCGAAGGTTAGAGTTCGCCTTGTTAGCCCACGTGGGTCATTCCAAGGACCACGGCTCAAGAACGGTACCGTCTGCTCCTATACGTGCATTCGCCCGAGTTCCTCCAACGTCTATTAATAACATGGAGTAGCAACGTCTATTAATAACATAGAGTAACATAAAGTAAGAGCAAAGGCTTGTAGCGCCCTCGGCCGGACTATCGAGGAAGCGCATGGGATGCGCCGGATCTCAAACGGCGAGAAACTGGCAATATATATACGCGGCCTAACACAGCGTTTGCAGGAGTACGTGCGGCACGGTCTTGGTAAGCCTATAGTGGGTGCCCGTCTTTTCCCGGTACGCCGTCGGCCAGCTTTGAATGTGTCACGTTAGGGCTAACGAGATATGAGATCAAAGAGAATCCAAACTGTCCCTTCCTCTACAATTCTAGGCGTACTTTTAGTTACATAAGCTGCACGAAACGCCTTATTCGCCGTAAATATCATCACTGACAGGTGAAGAATACAGCGATAAGTGGTCCTCAAACTAAACAGGTATACTTGCGCCAGGCATCCGCCTCGTTCTACTCTCGCCAGCTATGTCCTTTGGAGCATGTGCCCACGTTCGCGCTTCCGGGGCAATTCCTTGTCCTGAAATTTAGCGGCCGGCTATAGAGAAGATATCGTTCGTCGGAAGCAAGCGACAACCGCGTCTGTGAAGTCACTAATCGGGCCGTTTGGTTTTTGGAGGTGCATCGCTTGGCCCTGGCACGATGCCCACGCAGGAAGTGAGTGCATGAGGTGTTAGCTCTTTGGAGTGCACGTCAGAAAAACATTTCTCCTGATCCCTTTTCAAACTACTCTCACGCGCTTTGAGCTGTCTTCGACCCAAAATCGGCGATTCTGGGGCGTCCCTTCTTCATACCGGCAGCATCGCAAGTGAACAACACTTTTGAAACGCCGTAGGTTTGAAGGGTATACGCGCATCACAACTTCTGGAAAACAGCCTCTCTCTCGAGTTCTTGACTTGTCACCGAATATGGGCAGTTTGCAGCTGCTTTCTGCTCTTGACTTCTAATGTATGCGCTGATGATGAACGTTGTACAAAGGTAATGCTGAAGCTATTTCCTAATAAAAATAATCCATTGATTAGTAAAACTGTGCAGTGGGTACTGCCTCGCTGCATTTGAAGAAATCTTCATTGCGAGAAAAAAATATATTCTGAGGAACTTCTTTATTCTCGAAGATTCCACGCCACGATGACAAAGTTGCGGTTCTGATGATGGGTCGACGATGATATGTACAAATGAGGAAGTTAATAGAGGTGTGTGTGTGTGTGTGTGTGTGTGTGTGTGTGTGTGTGTGTGTGTGTGTGTGTGTGTGTGTGTGTGTGTGTGTGTGTGTGTGTGTGTGTGTGTGTGTGTGTGTGTGTGTGTGTGTGTGTGTGCGTGTGTGTGTGTGTGTGTGTGTGTGTGTGTGTTTGCTCGCGCGCGCGCGCTTCCTCATTAACGATAATCCAGCTGAATGACCGTGAAATGTCGATCTATTAATGTATAAGGTGCTTTACAGGAGTCAAAATGCTGGACACAGCCTCGCAAATTTTCAATACATGACCGTTTACAGTCAACGACAGTACTGACGGTAATGAACGTACCTTGTGTGTCAGCTTGGTTGCTTCCACCTTGCTGCACACCAAACTGGACTACAAGATCAGATAATAAACGCGCTTCGGTAAGTATAGCAAGATTAGGACTATGCATGCCACACCGAGAACAAAGGGAGTCCTCTCAACCCCTCTTGCGATCTTAACGAATTTATAAGATCGTTATATTTGTTAACTCAACCTGCCATTTTCCTTTCTTTTTTTTTTTGCCTTTAAGTCACTTTTGCGAAACACGTTCACTCTAACTGAGCACAAGCAAAGTGAACGTGTCCTACTGGGTGTGTAAGACAATTCTCGAAAACGGAGTTAAATAATGGACGAGCAGTTAATCAATCCCTTTGTTTCTGAAAAAGTACAGCAAGCAATGAAGTCATCTACTACGAGCTCGAACAAAGTAAACGTTGTCAAGCTAACAAAGCCAATAATTGTGGCTCTTTCTTTACGGCCGTGTGACTGTGGACTTTCTTAAATTTCGCTGGTATGAAATAAGTCGCAAATGCTCTTAACACAATCGAAGCACCGAACAACCTTGAAGTGCAGCTAAGCAACATGCATGTATCTTTTCGCGAGAGCTGCGCTGCGCATTCAGAAATTGTTTGGTTCGCCTTCTAGAGAATAAAAAGTTGTACGAATTGCTTGCGATATATTGCGAACAGCGTCACTTGTTAAGACAACAACATAAAAAGTCGCAGTTTCGCCCGAAATGGGAAGCACTGGTTGCGATAGCAAATTAATGGACAGCTACAAGGAGTAAAGTTAGTAGTTTTATCGGCTGCATAAGCTGCCGTAAGCACTCGCCTACTAGCTAAACTGACAAGCACATTGTCACACGTGCACGTTGTAGGGGTTGGAGGACGTACTTCGGTATGAAAACAAACTTGGAGGATTTATTTTACTTTATATACAGAGAGGTGAGAGTCAAGTATCAGTCGTACACTCATTGCGGGCCGGCAGCAACTCGGACGCTGCGGCCCGCGGCAAGAAATTCGAGAGAGGTCAATCAGGGAAAGCTCTGGTCTCTCTGGAATGCTTCTTTTAAACCCTTCGAGGACTGGAAGTCGCGTCATGTTCGGCCAATGGGAGAGTCCGCTCAGATGACGCCATTTTCGGCCAATGGTTGGCGCCCGTGTCGTGGTGTCACACCCGGCGGTTCTCTGCGGTCTTGCCTTGCAGACTGGCAATGCCCTCTTCAAAGGCGGAGAAGGGGGACGCTGGGGCTCCATTGTCCGAGGGCCCCTTCTACTCCCGGCGGCACGGCTCCACCGGCGGCGTACGAACTTGTGTGCACGAGAACTTGTTTGCTCGAGCGCTCCTCTGGAATGTGCTTTCCGCTTTTCTGCGCTTCTCAATTAGTTGTGCTGCGATTCGATGTGGTCTGGGGAACTCGGAGTAGGCGCAGGAAACAGCCCCATATCTAACAACGTGCAAACACGGAGACATTTCACTCGATGACCGCGGACACTCGCTCTTTAGAGCGCTGGCGCGATGAAGAGGGGCCAGCAGCGGCGACCGAGTTCCCCTTCGTGGTATACCTCCCGCTTTATCGCGAACCAGGCGCGCCAGAACACAGCGCACACGAAGCCATCAGCTATCTCGGATCGCCTAGCCTTCGAACCCACCGCAGATTGCCTCCAAGATTGGAGACGCGCGCCTGCGCTCAGCCAACACCCTCTCTTATCTAGGTGGTGTTGGCTCAGCCGCTGATGCTGACGTCTGCTGCCTGAAACCTACTCTCCCTTTCCCCCTCTATCCTCTCATCTTTCTTTGCACGCCCCCATCCCCATTACGCTGCGCCGTGCTCCCATATGGGCTGCAGAACTGAGCGTATTTTCCGTCTCCCAAATCACGAAGAAGAAGAAGAAGAAGCCGGACTAGAAGAGGGGATGCGCACTAACCTGTCGTCCCCTCCCCTCCTAGCACGTGCACATCGCCCCCACCTTGAGCGCGAGAGAAGACGGCACGCACCCTCCCCGTCTTCCTACCTTGCGTGTGCGAGCAGACATCGCCGCATCAAGCAACCATACTTCTCGGTTCACCATTGCGTGCTTTCCCTCGCACCTACATTATACAGCACGCCGCCACGATCTTATCGCACTTGGACCTTGTACAGAACCTCACAGTGACGACGACGACGACGACGCAAATTCGTCGGAAGTTTTCATATAATTTATATCGCAATAAAACGAAGAAAACACACGCGGGCTTATCGGAACGTGTCCTGTACGCGTCTGCTCTTGTGTGTCCTTGTCGCAAGTGATCACTCTTCAAAAAGTTTGCACCATTTGGGGTCTATCTTGTGGCACAACGATCATCGTCGTCTTGCCCGCATTTTCTTTCCGTAACGCTGTGCACCCCAGTACAACAGCATGCGACAGGAAAGTAGCCAGCGCAGATTTTTCGAGAACGGTAACGCGAGCAAGGCAGATGATGATAGTTATTGTGGGACGAGATAAGCCCCAAAGGGCGTAAACTTATTTAAGAGTGATGCTGCTCGACATAGATCCTTCGAGGTAGATCAGTGCAGCGGAAAATTTTGGAACGTTCTTGCCTCCACGCCAAGTCGCTGAAAGAGCGAGCAAGGAAATGATGTGGTAGCCTTTAGCTACACTGGTATGAGTTGTTTTGTTCTTCCTCAAAAAAAAAAGACAACTGGCATCCATTTGAAACAAGAATAAAGCTACAAAAGAAAGCACGTACGGCCTCCATAAAAAAGAGAATTCGCATTTGGAGAAGAGCTTCGTCCTGCTCCGAGTGGCTGAACCCCCCACCGCCGTTTTTTCGAGGCAGTCTTTGTTTTAATTAACAGAGCTAATCAGGAGCGGATGACAGGGCGAGGGAGAATAAATCAATTACTCGGAAGCAATAGAGCAGCAACTCGACGCGCTGGAACCTGCTCCGTCTCGCGGCTTTCCACAGAACTCATTAGCTCTTCTCTTGGACAGCTGACATTGAGCAGCGAATCTGTCACATTGATTGCACTGTCGCGTCCTGAGAACTGAAAAGCGGAGCACAACGTTACGAGGGGGCCGCGCCACTTAGTCGTAGCATTAAGGGTTGTTTGTGTCGGAGCAGGTGACAAGCTGCAGCTCCCATCTGCTGTGATCGAAATCGAAAATGCCACGAATTGGCTGCTTTACTTTCTCACCTTCGATGAGACGACTCATTGAAACTGTGTGTCACTGCTGTGAATTTTGTGGCCCCGGGACTCGACACACCGCATCTGTCTCCTAAGTCGGCCTAAATTGAAACTACGATAAGCACTACACTTCCGCGCGACATTTTCTTTTTTCTTTCTCTTTCTTTTTTCATTTCGTCTTCAAAGCGGAACCTAAGCGCGACAAGAGTCATTCCACGTTTTAAATATGCTACAGGACTCTGGTGCACCTGCATCTCTCCGTGACTGATTCTTTGAGCCGACACTCTCGCGGAGTACTAAAACCGTTATTTAATTGTGCGAACCGTTAAAATGGCAGCGAAGTTGTTCGGCCTTTCCTTTCCATTTGGTGGTTTACACGATTGCACTATTCCGACGGTTAGCAGATAAAACGAGAAAACAAGAACAAAAGCAGAAAAAAAAGCATCAGCCGTGTTGCAGATGATCGCTGTTCATGAATAGCCTACACCACTTGCAAGACGATGTCTTCAGGGCACGGCTCTCCTGCTGTGCAGCAAAGGCGACCACGAGAGCAGGCAGACGCTAAAGTGAGTTTCTTGCAATGTTCAAGTAACTGTTCGAGATGCAAGCGATTGTTTCTCTAAATAGAGCAGACATTCGACATACACCTCGATGTTCGAGATCCCTGATGTCACACTGACGTACAGGCAACGAGGTTTCAGCGCGACATCTAAAGAAGGAGATTTCGGACTACATTACTCGCCGGACTACAATACACACCGTATTGCCCTGCCAGATTAATATAGCTATGGAAAAAATGATTTATCAATCTAACTATATTTGGCGTTACCCCTGGGCGCCCAGTTAAGGGTCACTAAAGAGTGAAACTAATTTAGTTTATATCAGTGGGTGAATTCTTTCAAGTCACAGGTAGCATTGTTTATTTTGCAGAAGAAAGAGGTCGGTTACTAGAGGAGAAAACGAAGGCCGAAAGTTCGAGCCATTCTCACTTTCTAACCCAAACAGCGGTTGCCGGGATACGTCAGTGTGACGACACGGTTTTTAATGTAATTTCGCATGCTCGTGCTGCGGAAGTTCTCAAAATTTTTAAGGTGGAGTTTAGTTTCAAGGACGAATTCCTTTAGAATGCATATGCAATCCTATATAGGCCGGGATAACGTAAGATATCCCAGGCCGGTTATTTTCCTTTTAGCTCTTCCGCCAGTGGTCCAAGTGGCGGTTCGCCTGTACATAACCACCAGCGTCAGCCGGTCGAGAGCGGTGGTTGATAGAAAATGAATAGGCAAAAGCAAACGGAAACGCTACGTTACGTACACCGGCCCTAGGAGATTCGTTAACTATTCCTGGCCAGATGCATGCTATCAGAATCTAAGACACAACGGGGAGCTTATAGTACGGTGACTTCAAAGTAGTGTCGCCACTTCGCCTTTCCCTCCAGATTACTGACACCCCCCCGGCCCTCCTCCGTCCACTTTCGAGTCTTGCATAATATAGGCGCATGGTAACAATGACAATTTCGTTGACGTAGAGGTTAGGAGTGTAATTATGGAACCAGCCTAATATTTCTTTTTGATGCACGTTTAAGACCACCACAGACAGTCACAACAACGTGTGCGACAGCTGTCGTCGAAATACGCTGCCTTAGAGAAAAATACCCTTTGGTCACAGTTGCCGTAACAGAAACAGCATCGGCAAACGCTTAAGGTAGTCACGTTCGTACAAATATAGTACTCACGGGGTAATTTCATATTCAAAAAAGCGGCTGGGTTGGCGTACGCGCGCTGCTGCCGGGGCCTTCACGGAAGCTTCTTCTTCTCTGAGCGAGTCAGTGTTTTGCCGTTGTTGCCTCAAAACATGTGGCTCATACCCACGATGATGACGGGGCCTATAGGAGGTAGGAAGTACACGCTACAAGAAAGAATAAAAAAAATTAAAAATTCATGGGGCCGCAACATTTATATGTGGGCGTATTACCAGCGAAGCTGTTCAGGCTGCATACGTTGGGCTGCATGCATTATGAAATCGTATTTTTCTTTTTTTTTATACGGTACCACACCAGGCCGACACAAGCGCCACCGCAGTCACCGCACCTCCCATGCATCTGCCGCAACCGCTGCTGCAGCCGCACCGAGACGTTACAACCACATGAGCGCAGGACTCGTGCACAGGTGCCGTCGCCCACACTCTTTCCCCCTCTCCCTTACCCGTCCCCGTTCCAGCAGCGCCGGCACCCCCTGTGCAGCGCGGTTGAGGTTTCCTCTACTGAGAGACAGCTATTGCGCTGCACTTTACCCCACTTTCACCTCACTCGTTTAAAAACCTCATTTAAACTTCCGACGCATCTCGTGCGCAACTGATAGGCGGCGCTGCAAATGGTTCTCCGGTGACGTCAGACGGAGGAGTCGCCGCATCCTATCTACAGCAAAGAGAGGAGAGCTCATAGGGCTAAGGATCTGGTAAATAAACTTAAAAACACACCGGTGCATAAAGTAGCGTACGCGGACGCCGCTTACGGCAGAGACGGGGCTGCGGTATCGACAGTGGTGGATGGCAACGGGTGGGTTAAGATAGCATGTTCCACGTGACAAGGGACGCCTGTACAGCAAAGGAGGTTGTAGTAGCGCTCGCTTGTGTGGATACAAAAGCGGGAGTCATATTATGCGATAGCAAATTTGCTGTCCGAAATTTTAGCAAAGGGACAATGTCGGAAGGGGCCCTCCAAGTTCTACTCACAAACCCTCCTATAGGAAGGACATAACATTTATTTGGGTTCCGGCCCGTGAAGAAGTCCCAGGTAACGAAGCCGCTCACGAGCTCGCCCGAGCACTCTACCACCGGGCAACTCTAGAGCAGCCAGTTCCAGATATCAAAGATAACATCGTCACGTACGATGAAATTGTAGATCGTTACAAAGCCGAAAGAAGAATCTTTCCGCCTCCTCATCGGTGTCTCTCTCCGGAGGACGTTCGCGTTTGGCGGCGCCTCCAGGGAAACAATTATACATCACCACATTGGATCTACTTAACTCAGACGAGGGACTGTAACGATGCCCTCTGCAAGATTTGTAAGGGAAAAGGTACGCTAGACCATGTAATATGGGAATGTGCTGGCTCCCCAGGGGCCAAGGAAAAGATTGACAGTATAGAGAAGCCTGGAAGGTCTTGCTCCAGAGCGAGGCCGAAGACGGTCTACCAGGCCGTGAAGACTCCCTGCCCTCGACTCGCGGGGACTGCTTCGTCCTCCCCCCCTACCTGCGTGTAGGGTAAGAGGCAGGCACCCCAGCTCGGTGGAGTAATAAAGTTTTCAATCAATCAATCAATCAATCAATCAATCAATCAATCGTATTTGTCGTCTGCTACGCTCCCGCTAAAATAACCTCGAGTTTGCTCGCTCACTGACTGCGCGCTCGCTTAGCACGACGCTCTCCGATTACTATATGTATTTCTTGCTGGTGTTTATTTATTTATTTATTTATTTATTTATTTATTTATTTATTTATTTATTTATTCAGATTTGCAAATGTCAGCATCAGCGGGACAACAAACGGCATATATTTAATGTATATTTTATGTCACCACCCGTTGTGTTCGCTCAGGGCCTGTGGCACCGCACTGCCACGTTCATGGTCGCTGATTCGACACAGGCTGCATTTCAATGTGGGCGAAATGCAAAAACGTTCGTGCATAGCTGGATGGAGATGCACGTTAAAGAAACCCAAGTGGTCCAACTTAATCCGCACTCCTCTACTACGGCGTGCCTAATAATTACATGGTGGTTTCGCCATAATTCTTTATGTAGACAAATTTACTTTCATATAGTCATGGCCGTCGTGGGTAGGGACAGTCATAAAACTAGTGACTCGGTCATAAAACATCACGCCGAGTGGGTAGGTGAGAGTCCCATTTGGAAATGAAGCCCGATCGCAGAGCTCATTCGCATAATTTCGCGTTGGTTAAGTGGCATTGTAATCGAATACAAGTTTTATATTTCACACATAATTCTAGTCATTTGACGCTCCAAGCATCAAACTTCTGACAAGAAAAATGTCACACTTTTCCTGACAAGCGGTTTATCTCGGACATTAGATGCACCACAGTCTATCATTTTTCGCAGTCGTCAAGCAAGCTTTACACCATTTTCTTGCAAATAAGTCGCATTACGACTTTCCAACGCAAGAATTTGTTCTGTTTGTTTAGGTTAGCATAAGGCTATTTCTGTTCAAGGCACTTTCAGCAGGGTGCGGCAAGAGGAGGAGGAGGTAAAACTTTATTAGCTCTAATTGGTTAGAAATTAGCGGTGGCAGATGTGGTCGGCCGTCTTCACGGTCTTCTTCCTCATCTGCGCAGGGTCGACGCCCCTATTCCAGGGCACCACTTAGGGTGGCTACTCGGTGAGCGTGCCTTACTAGTCCATGCTGGACTTTCGGGTCGCTGCTGGAGAGCACCCTCTCCCACTGCTCCGCACTCGGGTCTTTTATTTGAAGGAATTGTTGATTGCGAACGCATCCCCATGTAATGTGATATAAGGTGGGCTTGGCGCTGCACCAGGGGCAAATGTCTCTATACTGGGTGGGAAACATCTTGCTTAGTGTGTTTAGATTTGGGTATGTTCCTGTTTGCAGCCTCCTCCAAGAGGTTGCTTCATGCTGATTTAGGCTGCTGTGGGGTGGAGGGTATTTGATTCGGATAGTAATTCAGAATGTCATAGTAGCTTGGGTCGACTAGTATGGGTTTTTCAGGGTCGGTGCCTGTGGCCGCTCGGTTTGTGTGCTCTCGAGCTGCCTTGTCCGCCCTTAGGTTCCCTTCTATTCCAGCGTGTCCCGGTACCCTGAAAATCGTATGCCTGACTTTGTTGTTAGCCCTGCAGGAGCGGAGGATGTGAAGCGCTCTGCGTCCTATTCTGCCGTTCATGTAATTCCGACACGTAGCTTGCGAGTCGGTGAGTATTGTTAAAGACCTTTCGGATCGGTAGCCCTCCACTGCCGCTAGAGCTACGGCTATTTCCTCAGCTTCCGTTACCGAGCAGTCCTTCATTGACGCGCTGCTGATCTCTTTGTAGTCCGGGCTTATTACTATCGCAGCTGTCTTTACTATGTTTGTTCCTCTTTGCTTGGCGTATACTGCAGCATCTGTGTGTACTGCTGTGTTTTTTGTGGCCAGGTACTTTTCGACGTATTTCGCACTTGCGTCTCTTCGCGGAAACACCCTATACCTCCCATGTGGGACACTCGGTCCCATGCCGATATGCGGCGGCAGCGCCGCTTCCACCCCTGGCGGCTGCCGGATATTTAACCGGAAATGATTCACAAACAAAACAATGCCTCCATGAGGTCACTGATGAGGTCAGAAGGCAGAGAGAGGGGGCGCGCCACCTGGAAGAGGAGGAGGAGGCTTGCCGAGAAGCCTTCCTTTCACACTTCGCACATAGACAAGCGGGCTGTGTAGGTCTGCTGGCTCTCATATAGGTCTGCTGGCGGCGCGGCGACGTTGGCCAAATCGCGGAGCGAACCCGCTGAAGTGTGCCGTGTTTACGAAGCGCTTTGTTTTTTCTATCGCGTTTGCCTTGGAAGCTTCTAGCCATATCTTAAAGCACTGGGACAGCGCTCCTACACATCATCATCAGAAGTCACCCCATTCTGTCACCGTAATGGCCCAACGGTTACCTAATCTGCGCATTGCATGACGTGCCCGGCGCCATTTCTTTCTCTTAATGTCAATTATAATATCGACTATACCCGTTTGCCATCCGATCCAAACCACTCTCTTCCTGTGTCCTAAAGTTATGCCTAGCATTCTTCGTTCCATCGCTCTTTGTGCGGTCGTTAACTTGTTCTGAGGCTTCTTTGTCAGTCTCAAAGTCTCTGCCGCATATGTCAGCACTGGTAAAATGCACCGATTGTATACCTTCCTTTTCAATGATAACGGTAAGCTTCCAGTCTGGAGCTCACTGATTCTGCCGTATGCGATCCAACCCATTTTTATTCTTCTGCGAATTTCCTTCTCATGGTCACGGTTCCTTGTGATTAGCTGACCTGTAGGTAAACGCACTCCTTCACAGACTCTAGAGGCTGACTTGTGATCCTGAACTCTTGTTCCCCTTGCCCGGCTATTGATCATAACCTTTGTCTTCTGCATATTAATCTTCAACCCCACCCTTATATTCTTTCAGTTAAGGTCCTCAATCATTTGTTCTAACTCGTCCCCAGTGTTTCTGAACAGGAAAATGTCATCTGCAAATCGAAGGTTGCTGAGATATTCGTCGTTCATCCTTACTCCTAAGCCGTCCCAGTTTAATAGCTTGAATACTTCTTCCAGGTATGCAGTGAATAGCATTGGAGAGATTGTGTCTCCTTTTCTGACCCCTTTCTTTGTAGGTACCTTCCTACTTTTTTGTGTAGAATTAAGCTAGCTGTGGAATCTCTGTAGATATTTTCCAAGATATTTACGTTACTGGTCTGTACTCCTTGATTACGTAATACCTCTATGACGGCTGGTATCTCTACTGAATCAAATGCCCTTTCGTAATCTATGAAAGCCACATAGCGAGGCTGATTGTACTCTGCGGATTTCTCGAATACCTGATTGATGACACGGATGTGATCCATCGTAGAGTATCCCTTCCTGAAACCTACCTGTTCCCTTGGTTGACTAAAGTGCAGTGTTGCCCTTATTCTATTTGAGATTATCTTGGCGAATATTTTATAAAATACTAGAAGTAAGCTAACGCGCCTACAAGTTCTTAATTCTTTAACGCCTCCCTTTTTTGGATTAGTATAATGTTGGCATTATTCCAGTTTTCTGGGACGCTTGCAGTTGACAGACACCTCGTATAAAGAGCCGCCAGTTTTCGAAGCATTCCGTCTTCTCTATCTTTGATTAAATCGACTGTTATTCCATCTTATACGGTCGCTTTTCCCCGTTTCATGTCTTGCAAGGCCCTTCCAACATCACTGCTAGTATAGAGGAAGCCTCTGTAACCTGTTCATTACTACTTCGAATGGAGTACTCCTGAGACCTCTGGGTACAGTACGGGTCAGTATAGAATTTTTCCACAGCTTTTATTACACATTCGAGATTGCTGATGATACTACCCTGCTTATCTTTCAGTGCATACATCTTGGTTTGTCCGATACCAAGTTTCCTTCTCACTAATTTCAGGCTACGTTCATTTTTTACTGCTTCCTCAGTCTTTCTTACTTTATAAATTCGAATATCCCTTATTTTCTCCTTGTTGATCAGTTTTGACAGTTCCGCGAATTCTATATTATCTCTTGAGTTGGACACATTCTTAGTGGTTTCTTTATTAAGTCCTTTGTTACTTGGCAGAGCTTACCTACTGGTAGCTTTGGTGCCTTAGCTCCCACTTCAAGTGCTGTTTCTGAAGCCAGCCCATTTACGGTTTCATTCATTGCCTCTGTGTCATCTTCATCTCTCTGTTCTAAGGCTTCATATCTCTTTGCACCTGAATTGGTCTGCTTTTACCCATACTGCGTCCAGATTGGCCTGTTTCTTGTTGACCAATTTTACTCTTTCTCTATTCAAATTGAGGTGAATCATAGCCCTCACTAACCTATGATCACTGCACTTTACCCTACCTAACAATTCTACATCCTGCACTATGCTGTGACCAGCAGAAAGCATGAAGTCAATTTCATTTCTTGTTTCACCAGTAAGGCTTTTCCAGGTTCACTTTCTGTTGCTACGCTTCCTGAAAAGTGTGTTCATTATTCGAAGCCTATTCCTTTCCCCGAATTCTACCAGCATCTCTCCTCTAGCTTTCCTAGAATCAACACCATAGTTCCCAATTGATTGTTCACCAGCCTGCTTCCCTCCCACTTTTGCATTGAAGTCGCCCATTGCCAAGGAATTATATATATATATATATATATATATATATATATATATATATATATATATATATATATATATATATATTCATTTCAGTGCCTTGGCAATGGCCGACTTCAATGAAAAAGTGGGGAAAAAGCAGGCTGGTGAACAAGCAGTGTATATATATATATATATATATATATATATATATATATATATATATATATATATATATATATATATATATATATATATATATATATATTGTTACGTAGAAAGACGCAGACGACAAGCTATGTACAAATATATTTACAAGGAAAATACGCTGCGCTTGGCCAAAAGGCAACAGCCCGCGCTAGCTTCTAAATCGTCGTCTTCGTCTTCTTCCTGCTCAGCTCTTCATCAGTGGGAACATAGCCCGTAGCACTACCCCCGGCGGCAAAAGCGCCGTCCCGGAGCGACTAAAGGCTGGACTCTGAGGCAGTGTAGTAGCTCTTGAGCCTACTGACGTGCACGACATCACTAGACGCCAGAGTAGATGACGAGGTTGAGCTCACAGGAGCAATTTCATAAGTCACAGGCGTCACCTGGCGCAGCACGCGGTAGGGTCCTGTGTATCGCGAAAGGAGCTTTTGTGAAAGTCCGACGTGACGAGAGGGCGACCACAAGAGCACGAGCGCACCAGGCGAAAACTGCACGTCACGGTGGCGGGCGTTGTACTGACGCTGCTGAGTGGTTTGCGAGTCCGTCAGTCGAGCACGGGCAAGCTGGCGTGCATGGTCGGCGAGAGCGATGGCGTCGCGCGCATACTCGCTTGTTGAGATCGAAGTAGGAGGAAGTGCCGTGTCAAGGGGCAAGGTCGGTTCGCGACCGTAGAGCAGATAAAAGGGAGAAAATCCGGCGGTGTCGTGCCGGGAAGAATTATAAGCGAATGTGACGTAAGGAAGGGCAATGTCCCAGTCGCGGTGGTCCTTGGAAACGTACTTTGACAGCATATCGGTAAGAGTACGGTTTAACCGCTCTGTCAGGCCATTGGTTTGAGGATGGTATGAGGTAGTCAGCTTGTGTTGAGTGGAGCAGGAACGTACAATGTCGGCGATAACTTTCGAGAGGAAGTTACGACCACGGTCAGTGAGCAGCTGTCGCGGGGCGCCATGAAGTAAGATAATGTCCCGCAAGAGAAAGTCCGCGACGTCAGTGGCGCAACTGGTAGGGAGAGCCCGCGTGATAGCGTATCGGGTGGCGTAGTCAGTTGCGACGGCTACCCATTTGTTCCCAGAGGATGACGTGGGAAAGGGACCGAGGAGGTCTAATCCAACACGAAAGAACGGTTCCACAGGGACAGTGATCGGCTGGAGATGACCGGCAGGTAGCACCTGAGGTGTTTTCCGACGCTGGCAGGTATCACAGGCAGCAACATAGTGTCGGACAGAGCGAGCGAGACCAGGCCAATAGAAGCGGCGGCGGACGCGGTCGTACGTGCGGGTTACGCCAAGATGTCCTGCAGTAGGTGCGTCATGCATCTCAAATAGCACAGTCTGTCGTAGATGTTTTGGCACGACAAGAAGATCAGATCCGTCAGGGAGGAAGTTCCTTCGGTACAGAATGCCGCCCTGGAGGACATATCGGCGAACGGATGCGCCGGTAGGTGTAGAGCGCAGACGCTCGATGAGTACTCGCAGCGATAGGTCTCGGTACTGCTCATCGGCGATGTTAACGAAGGCAGACACAGAGAAAATGCCGTCGGCGGTACTACTGTCGGCGTCGTCAGGCTCGTCTACCGGGTAGCGAGACAGGCAGTCAGCGTCCTTGTGTAGTCGGCCAGATTTGTAGGTGACAGAGAACGAATATTCTTGGAGGCGTAGGGCCCAGCGACCAAGTCTTCCTGAAGGGTCTTTCAATGAGCATAACCAACAAAGCGCGTGATGGTCTGTGATAACGGAAAAGGGTCGGCCATATAAGTATGGGCGGAACTTCACAACCGCCCAAACTAGGGCCAGACACTCACGCTCAGTGATGGAATAGTTGCGCTCCGCGGGTGAGAGGAGCCTGCTGGCGTAAGCGATAACACGGTCGTTGCCGCGCTGGCGTTGTGCCAGTACTGCGCCAATTCCGTGACCGCTGGCATCAGTACGAACTTCGGTAGGCGCAGACGGATCGAAATGGGCCAGAACGGGAGGCGTTGTGAGAACGTCGATTAGATGCGAGAATGCAGAGGCCTCGTTAACGCCCCACTGGAAAGGGGCGTCCTTTTTCAAAAGCTCGGTTAGTGGTCGTGCTATGGCCGCGAAATTTTTCACGAAACGGCGGAAGTAGGAACAAAGGCCGATGAAGCTGCGCACATCCTTGACACACTTCGGAACAGGGAAGTGCGTAACAGCATGAATATTGCCTGGGTCCGGTTGCACTCCGTTCGCGTCAACGAGATGTCCAAGGACGGTAATCTGGCGACGGCCGAATTGGCACTTCGATGCGTTCAGTTGCAGACCGGCGCGACGAAAAACGTCCAGGACTGCCGAGAGGCGCTCGAGGTGCGTAGCGAACGTTGGGGAGAATACTATGACGTCGTCCAAGTAGCACAGGCATGTGGACCATTTGAAACCGTGAAGAAGGGAGTCCATCATGCGTTCAAAAGTGGCAGGAGCGTTACATAGACCAAACGGCATTACTTTGAATTGATAAAGACCGTCCGGAGTTACAAAAGCAGTCTTCTCGCGGTCGAGATCGTCCACAGCAATCTGCCAGTAGCCGGAGCGGAGGTCAATAGAAGAGAAGTAGCGAGCACCATGGAGGCAGTCAAGGGCGTCATCGATCCGAGGTAGGGGATACACGTCCTTTTTGGTAACCCTGTTAAGGTGCCGATAATCCACGCAAAAGCGCCATGAACCATCCTTCTTTTTTACCAGTACAACCGGTGACGCCCATGGACTACATGACGGTTCTATGATGTTATTGGCAAGCATTTTGCGAACTTCAGCGTGAATAACTTGACGCTCAACCGGTGACACTCGATACGGGCGGCGATGAATAGGAGGGGCATCGCCGGTATTAATGCGATGTTTAACAGTTGTAGTTTGGGCCAAAGGACGATCGTTAAAGTCAAAAATATCGTTGTAGGAAAGCAGAACGCGGTAGAGCTCACGAGCGTGCTCGGACGGCATGTCGGGCGCAATCATTTTCTGTAAGTCGGCGATGGTGCAAGTTGTCGACTGGGATGGTAGAGGAGGATCGGCTGAAGTGCTGTCTACCTCAATAGATGCTATTGAGTGATCTTCGAATGGGCAAAGCTGGGCCAGAGACATCCCGCGTGGCAGCACTTGTGTCGTCAAGCCAAAGTTAACCACTGGCAGGCAGACGCAATTAGCCGTAATAGATAAAACGGTATGAGGTACCGTGATCCCGTGTGTAAGGAGGACGTCTTGTATAGGAGCCGCGATATAGTGACCGTCGGGCACTGGTGGGGATGACACTAGGTCAACGTAGGTCAGTGCCGTAGGTGGCAAGCGAACAAAGTCGACGGAACTGAGGCGACTGGGGTGTGGTTCAGCGGGATCCAGAACAGGCAGGTCAAGGCGGAGAGTACTGGCGGAACAATCAATGAGAGCAGAATGTGCGGAGAGGAAGTCTAAGCCGAGGATGATGTCGTGGGGACAGTGGGCGATGACTGTGAATAGCACGACTGTTGAGCGATCGGCGAAGGAGACGCGGGCGGCACACATACCAATTACGGGGGCTGTTCCGCCATCGGCGACACGGACAACAAGCGTCGTGGCGGGCGTGATTATTTTTTTCAGGCGGGTACGAAAGTCCGCGCTCATTACCGACAAATGCGCCCCAGTGTCTATAAGAGCAGATACAGGAACACCGTCGACTTGCACGTCAAGAAGGTTCAGATGAGTGGGCAACGTCAGTGGAGGATTTGGCGGCGTAGGGAGCAATGCAGCGTCACCTCGAGGCGCTGCATCATTCAGTTTTCCGGCTGGGAGCGGCGTCCGAAGGGAGTCGGCGAAAAGAAGCGACGGGGCTGGGGAGAGCGAGATTGTCGTCCTTGGGGCGAAGGTGAACGAGAATAGGGGCGGTTCGGCGCAGGAGAGTCAGTGGCGGCATTATCGTCGGAGCGTGCGGCATAAGGACGAGAAGGGCCACCCGATGGGCGAGAATAGGCAGTATAAGCAGACCGGGTCGGGGAAGTCCAGCGACTTCGACAGTGCCGAGAAATGTGCCCGATGCGACGGCAGTGAAAACAAATGGGCTTGTCGTCAGCAGTGCGCCATTCAGCTGGGTTGCGGAAACGTGGTGGGTAAGACGATGCGGGACGGGGCGGAATCGAAGAAGCCGGATGGGTATCAGGGTGATGGGCCGAGCAGATGGTGTGAAGGCCCATGTTTTCGAACTCCTGGCGGACAACTGCCTGGATCAGGGAAACCGTGACTGCCGGTGCGTTGGTGGGGCTGGAGTCGAAGGCAGCCGGATAGGCGGCCTCAATCTCACGCCGAACGATCTTGGTAATATCGCCGGTGTTGTTGGGACGAGGAGCGTCGGCACAGGAAGAAGTCGCTGGGGTGTTGGGCAGACGGGCAAACTGCTGATCGATACGTCTGCTTTTAGCGAGTTCCAGGCGGCGGCACTCTTTGAGAACAGCATCCACCGTCGCGACGTTGTTGAATACGAGCAAGTTGAAGGCGTCATCGGCAATGCCTTTGAGGATGTGGGATACCTTGTCCGACTCAGGCATGTGTGCATCAACTTTGTGGCACAGAGCCAGGACGTCCTGAATGTACGTGACATAGGGCTCTGTTGACGTCTGCACACGGCCGGAAAGCGCCTTCTGCGCGGCAAGTTTGTGACCGTAGGGGTTGCCGAACAAGTCTCGGAGCTTTTGCTTGAACGAATCCCAACTGGTGAGCTCCTCTTCGTGCGTCCGAAACCAAACTCGAGGTGTGCCACCGAGGTAAAAGACTACGTTGGCGAGCATGATAGTGGGGTCCCCCCGGTTATTGCGGCTGACGTGTTCGTAAAGGCTGAGCCAGTCCTCGACGTCTTCCCCATCTTTTGCCGAGAATACGCCAGGATCACGGGGAGCGGAGAGGGTGATGTAGGTCGTCGAAGTGGCAGCAGGTGTCGGAGCCGGTGGAGTCGGGTTGGCGTCGCCGGGAGCCATGAAGGTAGGCTCGACGTACCGTCCACTGCGAAGCTCCGTGACGAGGTACAGGGAACGTCCACCTCCACCAAATATGTTACGTAGAAAGACGCAGACGACAAGCTATGTACAAATATATTTACAAGGAAAATACGCTGCGCTTGGCCAAAAGGCAACAGCCCGCGCTAGCTTCTAAATCGTCGTCTTCGTCTTCTTCCTGCTCAGCTCTTCATCAGTGGGAACATACCCCGTAGCAATATATATATATATATATATATATATATATATATATATATATATATATATATATATATATATATATATATATATATATATATATATATATATATATATATATATATATATATACTTATTTATCAAACTGTCGTTAAATGCCAATATTCGTAGGTAATATATTACGTTTTGTCATTTCGTGAAAGTAGTCGCTTTGAAATTCCTAACTTGTGGTTAGGACTGCAGTTCAACTAGTCCACAAATATAATCTGTGGGGGGGGGGGGGGGCGGGTATAAATAAATTCCTGGCACCATTAATCGTTAATTTTCTTCGTGTGTTGTGATGTGGATCAACTATGCTGCCATCAGATTGGAAGGTCGGGAAAGTGGTGCCACTTTTTAAATCCGGGAACACGCATTCTCCTCTTAATTATCGACCAATTTCATTCACTAGTATCCCGTGCAAACTTTTAGAACATGTAATTTACTCTAATTTAGTCTCATATCTTGAATCTAATGACTTTTTTAGCTCCTGCCAACATGGATTCCGGAAAAACTATTCCTGTGAAACACAGCTTCTGTTATTTACTAATCACATCGCCGCAGCTCTAGACCGAGGCTCGTTTCTTCATAGTGTTTTTCTTGACTTTTCTAAGGCTTTCGACAAAGTACCTCATCAACTACTTCTACTAAAAATCAGCACTTTGAAAATTGACCCAAACATTCTCAAATGGATCGAATGCTTTTTATCTAACCGAACCCAGTATGTTATCGCTAATAATCACGCTTCCTCTCCTTGTCCTGTTGAATCTGGCGTCCCTCAAGGTTCCGTTTTAGGTCCACTACTATTCCTGATCTACATAAATGATCTTCCAGATAACATTAACTCTAGTATAGGGCTATTTGCTGACGATTGCGTTATCTATCGCGAAATAAATAACCCTAATGATACACTTGTCCTTCAATCTGACCTAAATAAAGTATCTGAATGGTGCAGTAAATGGTTAATGACCCTTAACATCAGTAAATGCAAGCATATGACATTTTCGCGAAGCACTAACGCCTCAATGTCTTCAGAATACAGAATTAATGACATCGGACTGGAGCGCGTGTCTGCCTACAAGTATCTCGGTGTCTACATATCTGATGACTTGTCATGGCATACTCACATTGACTACATCATAGGTAATGCAAATCGCACTCTCGGTTATTTCCGACGCAATTTTTTCCAAGCTCCACAGCGCCTAAAATTAATGCTTTATCAAACTTTCGTTCGTCCGAAACTCGAATACGCGTGTGCAGTTTGGGATCCGGCACACCGCACTCTCATTCAATCCATAGAATCCCTTCAAAATCGATCAGCTCGTTTTATTATGTCTAACTATTCACGTACCGCTAGTGTCTCGCAGATGAAATCGTCACTTACCCTTCCTGACCTTCAAACTCGGCGCAACATCTCGCGCCTTTGTTTATTCCACAAAGTGTTCCATCACCCTTCATTGAATCAGCAACTCATTTCGCAGCCAGTGTACTTATCCTCCCGTATCGATCATAGCAATAAGGTAGCTGTTCCTCTTTGTCGCACTGACATGTTCCTGCATTCTTTTATGCCGAAAACCTGTTCTGAGTGGAACCGCCTTCCCTCTTCTATCGCCACCTTAGCCGATGCGTCATCATTCAAGACCGCTGTGACAGATCATCTTTTAAAATGACTGGAATTTTGCTGTTTTTTTTTTCATTTTTCTGCTCTTACTGTCTATTTATCTTGTCCTTGTGTTATACGCTTGAATGCTTTTTGTTTGTAAGCCATGTACCCACCCCCTCTGTAATGCCCATTGGGCCCTGAGGGTATGATAATAAATAAATAAATAAATAAACTATAGCTGGCCGATTTCTCAGTCAGCCAAACTCAGCACAAGTAAAAGTTGAATGTTCTTGTTTTTATTCGCACATACCGTACTGCAAAAAGACTGACCTCCACGCAATGCAAAAGTGTCAATCTGCAGAAGCAATTTTCATTCACAACTGAAATTTGTACATAATGAATGAACATAGATTCCAGAAGATCCAAACCAATGGGAAAATTAACCATCACGAGCTGGTCACACGGAACTTGGCTATCACGTATGTTATGACGGTGACACATTTTGTGGCTCCCAGAAAGAAGGTAGAGTACAAAACATGTATTTCATTGACAGTAAGAGAAGTAAGGACCCACAGAATTTTAAACTGGCTACATGCATCTGCATGAACAGGAAATAGCCTATAATTGCTTTCATCATTTGAACTACATTCCGAGTGAAGGAACATGTTTCTATAGCGCTTACGAGCGCATATAATCTGCCCATCGTCATACTTTGCGTCATACTCATATATACAGAAAAGCACGGCGAGTATTAGGACACTATTTTGACACAACAGCAACGCAAGGAACCAACCATTCATAAACAAAACTTAATAGCACTCTTCACCGCATTGGGGATTACCAGTTCGTACCTAATTAGCAATAAATAGCCTGTACTTGTATTACTGGTATTATAATTTGCATTTTGCCGGCAAAACAAGTAGCATTGCGTCTCGTCTGTAATACAAGTACTCAAAAGCTCGCACACAGCGAAGCTGAGCCTAAAGCAAGGTAGATGAGCGTATAGTACCGTCTACGCTTTAAAATTCAGATAAAATATAAAGCTTAAACCTTGTTCAGTACGATATCTTAGCAGTGGTGCATCAAAACGCAACAAGTAATTACGTGCCTGCATCCGTTTTCCATCACTTCTCTTTAAATTTGATAAAACATCATGGCTGTGTCTTTCTTTTTCTTTGCTTTAGCCTTGGCTGTATGTGTCGACAAATTAAAGAGTGCACAAAATGTATAACCCAATAAACACGCACTCAAGCCCTTCAATACAAGGACTTCACCGACAGCAGATAGGCTGCCGTCATGACGAATGGGTCGAGCGACACTGCTCCTACATCAATCCACTCGGGCTTCCACAGAACTGGCTGACTCGTGCAAAATGAATACCTGCTCAGAAAATAAAGTGATATACTTGCGCTTACCTGTTTTCATTAGGAAACCTGAAAAAACTTCGCAGAACTGGAATTCCCGGTGTTAGAACACCGCAGAGCAGCGCAACACATGTGATGCCCCGATTTAGCCATGTCCGTCTAATGCTCGGTTGACCTGGTTTCCTGCGTCTTCCGTTCGTTGCACGCCTGATCAAGTTTTTCTGTGTTATCTTTCCCATCTTCATACTTGGGACGACAGCCGAAGCAGATGACCAAGCGCGATCCGACTTGTGATATCACTGAGCGAGTGGCAAGGGTGAGCAGAGAGGTAAGCTCGACGGACGCACAAAGACAACCACTTCCCGCGTTTCGCCCGATTTGAAATTCACAAAAGAGAAACAAAAAAAATAAGTTAGGATGTCCGGCAACCCCTTAGAGCGCGCATGTTCCTTGAAACCGGGGCTATACGTTATATAAAGTCGGTTATATGTTATATTGTTATATGTGATATATAAATTATGTTATATTGAGAACGCCGGAAGGCCTGCGTGCGTGCGTGCGTGCGTGTGTGTGTGTGTGTGTGTGTGTGTGTGTGTGTGTGTGTGTGTGTGTGTGTGTGTGTGTGTGTGTGTGTGTGTGTGTGTGTGTGTGTGTGTGTGTGTGTGTGTGTGTGTGTGTGTGTGTGTGTGTGTGTGTGTGTGTGTGTGTGTGTGTGTGTGTGTGTGTGTGTGTGTGTGTGTGTGTGTGTGTGTGTGTGTGTGTGTGTGTGTGTGTGTGTGTTTAAGAGAGAGAGACGCCCCAGCTAATTGTTCGGTCAAGTACCAGCAAACCAAGCTTCTCACTTTTCTTGCTTTAGTTCTAAATACGAATGACGCGTTTACAGAACGAAATAGTTTGAAAACGGTGGTCTAAGCAAATGTTGCCGCTTGTTTTCGTTACGCAATAGCACCAATTCTCATCGATGGACGAACCTCACCTGTGCAATGTGCTCACCGCCCATGGCAGGAGCAAAGAAATGAAGGTGTTACGGTTGGCACGTAACACCCCGGTCGCTCCCCTTTGAGTGTGCGACCAGTGGAAGAACCCTTTCCACGCACTGTCCAACTCTAGGGTAGAACGGAAATACCTCGGGTGAAAGAATATAAATACCTTGGTATATGGATAAACGAAGGCAATAGATATATGGAAACACAGGAAAAAACAACAACAGTAAAGGGGAAGAGAAATGCAGTCATAATGAAGCACAGAGCGCTATAGGGATACAATAGGTACGAGGTCCTCCGAGGTATGTGGAAAGGTGTAAGTGCTCCAGGACTTACATTTGGAAATGTGGTTGTTTACTTGAAATCAGGGGCACAATCAGGACTCGATAGCAAAGAAAGGTCAGTGGGACGCCTCTCATCGGTCGCTCAGACAACAAATGAAGCTGTGCAGGGTGATATGGGCTGGACAAGCTTTGAAGTGAGAGAAGCTCACAGTGAAATTGATTATGAAGAGCGACTGAGGAATATGAAAGAAGATAAATGTGCCGGGAAAGTTTTCAGGTATTTGTACAGGAAAAAACATTTATTCACAGTGGAGGAAAAGAACTAGGAAACTTACCAACAACCTGTATGGTGAGCAACATAGCAACAAAGAACGTCAAGCGGAAAGTCAGAGAGGCTGAGATAATCTCATGGGTGTCGGCAGTGGAAAATAAACCTGCTATGAGTAACTACTTAAGAGGGGGGAAAAAACGAAATCAGGAAATAAACAATTTATGACAACTCAAACGGAAGCTGTTTACTTTTCGAAGCGATCATCAGGATACCTTCGTATACGCACTTATAAAGCGTGATACAACAAGGAAGAAGAAGCATGTGCTTGCTGCGGTAAAGCTAGGGAAACGATGGAGCATGTTTTATTAGAATGGGAAGATATATCGGCCCAGCGGTCAATTTAGGCGCCTCTGGCCTCCTTGAAGCTCTTGGGTTTTCAACGAGAGCAGGGGGAAAGTAAACATATTCGCAATAGAGATTAGTAAGAGGCGATTGGAATATTGTTGGAGTAAAAGTAGGGAAACGACAAACAACGGAGGCGTACAAAAACAAAGTTCACAATGGGGGTTCAGAAAGTTTCGTTGTAGGAGTTTATCGTGGGCTTTTTCTTTTTTTCTTCTTCTTTAACGTGGGTAGGACGTCAAACAATATAATAATAAGAGCTTGGTTGCGCAACCCACCACCCCGCGGTTCCAACGCGGACGCTCAAGGCATCCATCCATCCGGTGCCGGGGGTAATGCACCTTTTTCCCTTTGAAGTCATCTTCTGAAATGAAATTCTTCGGTCATTGTGTCCTCTAGTGTCTGCTTTCTGACTGCTCGTTATTTTTTTACAGCGAAAGTGTTAACCTCTAGCCCCTGCATGCATCCCCCGCATGCGTTCCCAGAGGGGTTCCGATCATTTGTGGGAGAGGGGGAAAGAGTGTGGCGACGGGCCATTTGCACGTGGCCTGCGCCTCTGTGGTTACACCTCCATCCACGCGCCACCGCCGCTGGTCGGCGGAAACGTGTATGGAGGGGCTTCCATGGTTATTAGCCCCGAGATTTTTGAGTGGCGCTCTCTCGCGTGTGACGTCAGTAGTGTGACGTCAGTGGTGGGACACGTTCGCCACGTGACGGCAACTTGAAGCTGTCGGCCGATGTGCTCTGCTCGATTACTTGAAATGTGCGTCGGCAGGCTTGTGTAACAGCATATACGGAATGTCCTAGGACACCGTTCCCTGCGAAATCGAGCGGAGTCGCAGTCGTCACTTCATTTGGGGTGAATTGCTCCTGGCGTCGTCTGCTAGTCAACAGTGTTTACACGTGCATGCACGGCGGTGGTTTTTCGTCATTGCAGTTCCGTTGTCGTGGCGCACTCATAACGATTTCTCGGCGCCCTTCTTATTTTTTTTTAATTTTTTTTACGATGAACTGCAGCATTTGGCCCTCAGCTGCTGCGTCTGCGCTGTAGTGCTGTGTTTGGCTGTGCAGCGCATGTGGCGCGTTCGGTCGTCTGCTCCGTTGGCCGCAGATGTTCCCATTACGTTGCTTCCCAGCGTGTTAAGCATATCCCGAAAGAAGTTCTATGCCATTCTAAGGAAACTACGTGGCCACTTTGGTCACCAAAGTATCTAGTAGCGATGGTGGTCACGGCATTGCAGCAAAAATGCGGTTGGACGAAATTATGGGGATGGGGGAAACAAAGTTATGTAGGCGAATTGCCCAATATATTCGAGGAACATTCAACGGAGAAAGGAAGAGCGGCGGCAAGAAAGGAGAAAATTGTCAACTGGAACAGTCCTCTTTTATTTTTCCTCCCCCCCCCCTCGAAAAAAAAGAATAGGGGTTAGTAACACAGAGTGAAGGTAAAAATTCCGATAGAACCCATCGCAGGATGACTGCCGACGTTAGTGCGATTGGGAGTGAAGCGATGCCGCGGCGCACCGTACTGCCACCGACGAAAAGCGTCAAGCATGAGGCGTGAAGGCAGCAGGGCGCCTTTCTCGCTCATTTCTCCTAATTCCCCTCAATAAAACTAAAAGTAGCCGCATTCCTCTTCGCCCGGCCTCTCCTTCTTGTGGTCTCCTCGCCGCTCGCCCTTTCCCTTGTCTCTCGCCCTCGCAGTTTGCTCGATCGCTCTGGGGCGCGCCGGGCTTCGCCCGTAGATTTACGCGAGCTGAGACATTAAAAATTGTTGTTGGGTGTTTGCTCGTGGATTTTTAGCGTATTTTATAGATTTGTTTATTGTGTGTGCTGGTCTAGGATCGACGACTGAATGCTATGAAATTGGCAGAAGCAGATGATTTTTTTGCTTTATCGGCACAGTAACTGCGCATTTGTTTCGCCGCTTCGGGTTGGTTGCCTGCTTCTAGTTAGAAGCCTTTTGAGGCTAGTTTCGTGGACAAATTTCTTTTAGTGCATTTTGCTAGCACAAAAATCAGAGCTCTTTGTCTCGCCAATAATGCACGCTTAATGTATACGATGTTCCTTTACCTGCTAGAGCTTTATTTGAGTGTCGTGTCATCCACAGTGTATGTGCAATAACACCGTCGCGGCTTGCACAGATGAAGCCGCTTCGCGAGTTATTTCTATTGCATTGCAGATTCTTGATTTAGCTATCTAAAGACACTTGCCTGGCTTGAAAGGGTTGCGATGAAGTCAAGGTTTCGTCAAGGTGTACGCGAAAGGCGATGCCTTTTCCTGTGCGCAGCACTATGTAGCTGCTGATTCAACAACTCGGATGTGTTTGCTCTGCTCGAACTGCGTACGTGTGTACTTGGGTGTACCCAATCGAGTGCTGTGATGTATCGAGCTTGTGCAGCTTCATCATTTAATCATCTTAGTATACCATGACGACCGAACGTAAGGCGCGTGACATATTCGCTTGAATAACGCGAGCGTCGTGTAGAAACCCGCGCGACCAACGCGGAGCATCCGAACTATTCTCGTCGTCTCGTCAGGACGCTAATCATCTCTGCATGCAGTGAAACTGGTCAGACGCCTTTAAGACAAACTGGCGCCGCTGGCTCACAAGCGCGAACGTTCCAGTGGACGACCCGTACTTCATTTGCAAACAAAGCGCACGCAAGGACGGAAGTTACACGTAGGCACGGTTTCCAGCAGCGAGGCACCTTACAAATGTTGGCCTCGTTCGCTGCAGCGCGAGTGTTAAGCGCTTCGATTCTCCCTCTTGCGCAAATGTGCCGTTTATTGCTGCCGTCGGATGTTTAAGGCAGCTGTTGGACAGCTGTTGGTCAATCTGTCTCACAACTGATGAACCCCCACTTCGAGAACACTTGCATCATATTGCTTGATTTCCTGGAACCTGCGCAAAAAAAGGGAAGAAAAAAAAAGAAACCAGAACACTGCTATCAACAGGTATATAATTGAAAGACACCTGAATATTTATACAGACACAGGGTGCGGAAACGCACCCTATATATATATATATATATATATATATATATATATATATATATATATATATATATATATATATATATATATATATATATATATATATATAATACGTTTTCCGATTACATACCTGGGCTGCTGAGCACGAGGTCGCGAGATCGAATCCCGGCCAAGGCGGCCGCATTTCGATGGGTGCGAAATGCGAAAACACCCGTGTGCTTAGATTTAGGTGCACGTTAAAGAACCCCAGGTGGTCGAAATTTCCGGAGTCCTCCACTACGGCGTGCCTCATAATCAGAAAGTGGTTTTGGCACGTAAAACCCCAAATATTATTGTTATTACATACCTGTTCATTTTCTAGCCGCTCCCACCCCAACCATTTTTTTTTTTCGCAATTTCCCTTATTCGGCCAAGACGGCGAAGGGGAGAAAGCCTACTCACAATAGTCAAAATCATTTGCACTTGTCACCAACAGCTTGTCGTCGCAAGATATGCTTGTAGCGCCTAACAAAAGCATGGGCTGACAAAGCTACGCACTCTCAGTGGGACGATGATAACGCGTGCTACGTTTTTAGCACGATATATGACAGCAGACATGCTACGCACTCCATAGCTTCGTGCACTTGTTAACGATAGCGCAAGCAGGAGAAAGATACCTGAACGAGAACCGAGAAAGCAACCTTCGTGAAAGTCTACCCATGCATAAGCTACCCATGCCTGACCTCCGTATCCCATGAACGAAGAAAAAGAGCTCTGTTCGTACACTTTGGCACGTTCCGTATAGCCTTAAACGCACAACCCTTAGCATAAGACAAACAAAAATATAGTTCTTCAGTGAGGCAAGTAGCCGCGAAACTTAGCCAAAACGTGTCAAATCCCTTTCGAATGACGCCGCAGCAACTCGAGAGTGAAGTGGTTCTTGTGGGGAAAGGGGGAAGGCTGGCACTATCTTCTGCAACCCTTGCGGGAGCACGGCTCAGCGCCAGCAGTGGGATGGATATGGGAGTGAAGGAGATAGAAGGAGGGAGAAAGGTAGAGAGTCACCATGGCAGCAGCGGAGCAGCCCGGCCGGGAAGCACAAGTGGCTTCGACCGGAGGAGTGGACTGGTGATAGACCATAGGAGGTGGCCCAGCAGAAGCGGATTTGAGGCGGATCAGGAGGCCTGAGGTGGTGAATAGCCGTTAGGCTATTCGTCTTTGAAGAAATTTCCTAGAGTCTCGACGGCCCACTGTCATGGTGGTGAGTGCGCCGGGACGCGGAAAAGAAGAGAAAAAAAATAGAGAGGAGGGCGCGAAAAATACCACGTGACGGCGCCCATCCACTTGGAAGACGCAGACCCGCTCTCCTGCCCCCTCTCAGGCTCCTCGCAGCAGCTGCGGCGGCAAGATAAAAGAATGTCGCTACCTTTAGTTTTATTCGGGGGACTTAATTTCTCTGGACACGCCCCGCCATCTAGCGCCGCCGCCACGAAGTCCGCGTGCGACCGAGACAAGACTGTCTGAACGTAAACGTGAGTTCGGTACCGCCCAGCACCAGAAAAATTTCGAGTTTTTTTTTTGTCGATAAATAGCGGGACGTACCCATGGCCCATCAAGGAAGTTTATTAAAATGTGGCGTATACCCAGTGTCACGTACTTATTGACCCAAGCCGGTCCAACGGTTGGTTTTGAACACTGCTCCCTCCGCACAGCATCCCGATGCTCTACCCATTAAACCATAGACTACCCAGAAACCGAAGTTGCGGGAAAACGATTAGAACACACAAACTAACCGGTAAGTGCGTGAAATATCCCGACAATACCAATCCCGTTAAAATTTGGGCGCGCAACTACGCTTCTGAAGGGTCACCTCGCACCTGCAGACTGAGCGCTTTTATTAATGCGATTAGCACTCTTTGGGAACTTTCCGCGCATTTAGGGGACCCATGTTTCTGTCCAAGTTGGTCCACTCGCTCGGTGCACGTCCGAGTCCCGTTTTATTAATTTCTTTCTCTGCACTCGGCTGCCTTTAGTTGATGCCGACTTCACTTTCCAATAGCTGACTTCGATTTTCTGTTGCCGATTTCTTGACCCTTCTTGCGTCTTCTGCTTGTCGTTTCGGGCATGACCCGCCGTGGTTGATCAGTGGCTATGGTGCTGTGCTGCTGCAGCAGCACAGCACCATAGCCACTGATCACCACGGTCATAGCCACAGATCATAGCCACTGATCATAGCCACTGATGATGGGCACGAGGTCGCAGGATCGAATCCCGGCCACGGCGGCCCCATTTCGATGGGGGCGAAATTCGAAAACACCCGTGTGCTTAGATTTAGGTGCACGTTAAAGAACCCCAGGTGGTCGAAATTTTCGGAGTCCTCCACTACGGCGTGCCTCATAATCGGAAAGTGGTTTTGGCACGTAAAACCCCATAATTTAATTTAAAATTTCGGGCATGTGCCCACTGGCACATACGTATTCTGAGGGCTGACCAAGAACGTTCAATCGCCCAGTGCCATATGTCCAGTTACCCATATGTGTCGAGTCACATACACAGAGTCACTTACCCAGTGACCCAAGTTGTTATCGGCACGACAGTGCAGCATCGAGCACTCGCATAGTGGAAGGAAGACACAAAGAAAGCGTTGCTCTAAAACTCTGCGGAAACTGCATATCGACGATAATTGTCAATGTAAGCCGATCAACGCTTCTATAGTCGGATACAACTTTAGAAAAAAGGGGAGGCCCCGCCCAGATGACCGAAGCGGCGAAGTCACCGGCCGTCCGGCGCATGACGTCGGTCCAGAGTGCGCGCCCATTGGTGGATGCTCGTGTGCATCCGCCTCGGAGGAGTAAACGCCCCCTCTTTTCTAAAGTTGTATCCGACTATAGAAAGATGTTCGATTTATTAAATGAATGATGCGTTTGCAGGCATATATATTCCTTGCAGTGAGGACATTTAGGTAGAGCTTGTCGTTTCATTGCGTAACTCCATAGATAACAGAACCGTTAAGCAGTGCATCGGTAGCCAGTGCTGGAGCCTCCTTCTGCAGCTGCGACAAGAGAAGGCGACGGGAGACGAGGAAAGCAGTCCTTCCCGAGCACTCCACAACAGCATCTAAACCTTCAACCATCTCCAAGCTCTAGCGCGACAGGCCCTCAGCACGTCCTGAGAGACTCGCTTAGACGCACAATGAAGGCATGTCTTCAACTGAGCGAAGTTCTGCCTTCGCAGTGATTGACCTCATTGCCTTCTTCACGATCTGCGGAATAGCCCTCGATGTTTAATTAAAATTTTGCGAAATATTTATTTTACCATTGAAAGAGTCAAACCCAAAGGTCATAAGTTAGTGAGAACTACGTTAGCATCGAATGTCTTTTAATCCGATCTATTTACTGTTATCGACGAACGCGCGCCGGGCGACTAGGTTGCGCAAGAGTCTTCGCACTTGGCGATGAAAGCTCGACCGCCAGCCTCCATGCTACGAAAACGGGTGAAAGAGCCAAATAAAGCTGTTCGCTTTAATAAAGAAAAGAGAGAAATGTCGCGCCACGACAGAGGTCTCAAACCTATGCCGCGTTTCCCTGTCCGTAAACGGCTTTCCAAGACACACTTTCCTAAAATGCCCACACTCAACACACTCCTCTGCCGTCTCACCCCTGAAACGTCAGTGCGGCCCGTGCGGAGTGATGTTATGTAGTGGTGTTGTACAGGCCGGACACGCTACCTGCTCCGAGTTTAAAAACCCTTGCACTGATCTGAGAGTTTCGTTAGTTCGAGGCATTCGATGCCAAGTTCGAGGTGCATTCAAACTTGGCGCTGAATAACCGTCTAGATGGCGCGACGTTGGCGCCCGCTTCCTGTTTCCTGTGGAAAACCAATGAACGGATTGGAGGGATGCGGAAAGGCATGCGGGGCAATCTGCGCGCATATAGTGAGTTATTGAAGCATTGCCAAGATGCAGACGCCCTTACGCACCGACTACAGTGCACATTCGTAGCGCGAAACGCAAGGAATGACCAATCCGCATCAATGAATGACC
The DNA here is from genome assembly GCF_038994185.2 of Dermacentor albipictus. Lineage (NCBI taxonomy): Eukaryota > Metazoa > Arthropoda > Arachnida > Ixodida > Ixodidae > Dermacentor > Dermacentor albipictus. Next base: position 164,937,395 of record NC_091822.1, read on the forward strand.
CCCGGTGATGGCAGCTATGGGCAAGCGGTCAAGGCGAAAGCGCTTCGGCCCCACGGGGTTCGAGGAATTTGTAAGAAGCATACTTGTTTACTTGTTGCACGCTGCTCTAATTAGAGCATTCCTTTTATGACCCCCGTGAACTGCTGCGACTTCGAAATCTTCAGATGTGCGACCAGCATCTGGTGCCGATCTTTTTTGCAGGGAGGCTACATGAACGCGAAAATACAGAAGCTGGAGAACCAGTTTCTCAACAGTGCTCAAAACGAAATCGACTCCAGTCAGGAGAATCAGTCATCACCTATATTCAAAGGGATCAGTGTGTTCGTCAACGGCTACACAAGTAGGTGTTCCGTAGCTGCAGTTTTAGTCTATACCGTGAATGAAAAAGGTTGGCTTTGCACAGTTGCAACACCGTTACCTGCGTGATAGATCGCATCACAGATAGCGATGTTGCACTGGGTCAGTACTCTTTGTATTGTAAACGGTATCGATGTGACGCATTGCGCACGCTTTTGCTGTTTCACCGTTGTGCATGCATTCTCAAATTCGGGCAACCTCGACACTGGTTGGATGACGTGGCCCGGGCGTGTGCAAAATTATAAATTGTAGTGATCGGAGCACGCTTCCTACATAACTAGCGAGCGATAAGTGCCCTGCACCGTATGATATCTACTTACGCTTGCTTAAACAAACAACTAGGCGTGAAAAGCGCCCATTGATCAACAGTCGTGAGCGCAACGTAGTTGCTGTGGTGCAATTAACTTTCTCAACTAATGCTGCAGGTTTTTTGTTGACTTGCGCACCCCAATAAAAATATTGCATTGCAGATCCTACTGCAGAAGAAATCAGGAGGATAATGATGCTACATGGCGGCACGTACCAGCATTATTACAAGCGCAAACCTAATTGCTACATGATTGCAACAAACCTCCCACCGGCGAAACTAATAGACCTGAGAGATTATGTCGTCAAGCCCAATTGGATCTCCGATAGGTTAGTAACATGTGTGTTTACGAAGTGCCATGGATCCTGTGCGTGTTTGTTGTTTCAGGCAGTCTTTTTAACTGCCTTCCTTTTCCCTTTCACCCAATTAGTGTTCAAGCTGGGAAACTACTGCCTGTTCAAGACTACCTTCTTTACACTCCTGATTTGAAGAATGGCCAGCAGAAGCTAAGTGTAGTCAGATGTGAGAAGCCATCAACCTCAGCTGCCAGCCCACAAAATTCCACAAGTCAAAACAATGACCAAGACAGCTGGCTTTCCTCCGAAAACAGTCATGATGAAGATGAGCACACAGAATGTCATGCCGAGAACAGTGTACACCAAGAATCAAAGAAGGACAGCATTGAACCACGCAAAGCAGGAGATCCCGGATTCCTCGAACAGTTTTATGGAAGGTCACGACTGCATCACATATCGACGGCAAGCATTAAGCTTAGAGACTACGTCGCTCAGAAGAGAGCTGTTAGCAGTGGTGCATTTGATGGCATTGAAGAATTGAAATGTTATTTGGCTTCAAAAAGCTCGAGAGAGCAAGTGCCTGTGGGTGAAGATAAGGTGATCATGCATATTGACATGGACTGTTTTTTTGTTTCTGTTGGCCTCCGTACAAGGCCACACTTAAAAGGTAAGCCTGCATGTTCTATATCCTGCAACCGTGAAAGCAAAAAACTATTTGTTTGCATTGATATCTCCTCTTAGACTCCAAGCATACCTACTGCATACAGGATATCTTACATAGGCAAATATTTCCTTGCTGAATGATGTTGCTCGGCACTTAAAACTCTTGTACTATTTTATACGTCCTTAAATTAATCTTGTCGGGTAAGACGTAGTGTTGACACTGCAGCAGCAGTACGCAAAAAAAAAATGCTGCCATGTGCAGCATTCTGTTCTGCTTGTAGAATAAGTCTTAATATGCGGATTGCTGATGAAACATCAGACTTCTCTTACCACAGTTTTAGCGTTATAGCTCTCTTGGGTTTGTGCATTGCATGAGTGATCCTTTAGATGTGTGGGAGAGGGTGAAGCTTGTAGATTGAGGTGTTTGATTCACATGAGTACACAGTTTATAGCTTGTGCAGTCATGGAAAAGCAAGCCCACTGCAGTCTAGATTTATATATTTGTGAAAGCAGGATGTTGTAATTGGAGTTTATGGCTTGCCAAAGTATTTCGAATGCTTTTTAATTGACAGGCTTTCATGCATAACTGAAAACTGACCTTGTAACTTGTGCCATGTGTAGCTCTGAATGAGGCTGACCTTTTGAGTTACGGTTCTGCATATTTTACTTGCTACGGGGCTGTCCACTGCTCAGGACCTGCGCCGAGGCTTGTTACGGCACACTGGCGAGTCATCATTTGAACTTTTATCATGTCTCCATGTGAATCGCTCATGCCAGCTGAAAACTCCAAGCGTACAGCAAGAGTAGCTGAACTGCTTCACGAAAGCTATTCACAAGAAGTTAATGCTCAACTTTCACTGCTAGAGTTTATGTGCACTGCTGAGACCATACATTTCTTTCACTGCCAACTACCATGGCATGGAAAATTAAGTAAGCTACATGATCAAGCGCAGAAACATTGTGATTGGAATAGTTCATGCATATTGTGCATGTTCATTCATGACTGTCTTCTTGACTGTTTCATTGAATTTTTCAAAGGTTGTAAAATGGTAATCTGAGCATTGTTCTTTCGAATCTATCTTAGCCATAGGTTGGCATACTCGCTCATGAGTGCACTGACTCATACGAACTCCACATTGAGATCACAGATGGGAGATGGAGCGTTAGTGAGTAGCAAAGGGTTTGAGTAGATGTGAGTACAAACAGGAGTGAGTGTTGGTTTTCATTTCGTTTACTAGCACCTTCAAGGCCCAAATGCACTCCAGAGGGGAGTACAAATGAAAGTCAGTGATGGTTATCTTGAGTGGACGTGATTATGAATGTGAGTGACTGTTGGCAAGTGTGAGTGGACGCGAGTATGCATGTGATTGAGTGCCAGTGAATGGGAGCAGACTCAGGCATGAGTGTGAGTGGTTGCCAGTAATAGTGAATGCAAGTGAGTATTGGTAAGTATGAGTTGGCATGACTGGGAACGTGAGTGCTGATAAGCACGAGTTCACATAAGTGTGAGTGAGCACGTAGCCTGCGAAAATATTGGTGAGCGAGTATTGGTGCCTCTACACGTGTGTTCGTCCTTGTGCATTGTAGTTGCAGTTATATCTGTCATGTGGTTTGCATGAAGCCAACTTCCTTTCTTTGTTTCTTTCTTCCTCTTACTAGGAAAACCAGTAGCTGTGTGCCATGGAAAAACATCTCTCGCTTCCATGAGCTGTGCTACACTGAACTCCCAAACTGAGCGTAGTGATCTGGTGTCTTGTTCAGAAGTAGCAAGCTGCAGCTATGAAGCACGAAAGGTCGGTGTTAAAAGCCGTATGTATTTGGGACAGGCCAGAAAGTTGTGCCCAGGCCTAGTCGCCATACCATATGAATTTGAAAGCTACGACGAAGTTTCCAGGCTCTTGTACGACATCGTAGCAAGGTAAGCAGGAGAGTTGTTCCTTTCAGATACAGCACGCTCGAGTTTTTGCCATTATATGCCTCTGTAAGGCTATGTTGAGTAGTTGAGCTCTAGAAGCTAGTTGGCAAGTCGTAACCATACAGGTACACTTGAACTGCAAACATTACTGCACAAAGACTAGATGAATTAATAATATGTACGCGTGAAAGGAGAACTTTTGTTTTGAGGAATTTTGCAGTGCAAATACATATATAGTTAAGTGCACTCCCTCTGGCAGCTTGATGCGCACAGGCTTAATTGAAAGTTTGTAGCATGGAATGCCAGTATTCATGCTGTACCAAGTCTGAGCCAGCAAGGTCTGTTAAGTAATCACTAGCGATCATGCTTTAGCGTAAAGAATGAACACTCATTTTTGCAGAAAATCTTAAAAGTCCATTTTGTTCTTTCCATTTGCAGACAGCAACCACTGCACTTGTGGTTGTGTTTTAAACAGCTTCAAACATTCAGACAACTCCAGGTGCAGTCAAAACCGTGACGGTTCTTATACTGAGCATCTAAAATGTTTACTTTGTTTATTAAGGCTGGCAACACTGTTCTAATGCTAACCTATTTGAGGTAGAGCTACATTCCATGAACACATTCATTTTTTGTAGCCATCTTTAGTTGCTTTGCATTACTAAATTTCATGATGTTAACGGGAATTTACAAACCATTAAACACCAGCATGTCTAACTGTTAACATACACTGCAGGGCAATCTCGTTGGTGTGCGGCTTCTGTCAGGACAGGCTCCCGGCCTTGTTCTTCTGACCATTGTTTTCACCCATCCTGACCTTGCACACAGTGTTCCTTACATGCTATCACTTATTCTGCACAATGTAATGAAATGATATACAATATTTCAAATTAGATCAACACCTAAAATACGTACTGCCAAGTTTCATGTCATTGCGTGCACATGTTCTTGCATGATGCATGCACTAAAGACAAACCAAGGAATCTTTCTGATGGTGTTTTTGGTATTACGTACAAAACATAAAGATGTAACAGTGCTGCACTCTGTGGCGACGCCACTGACAACAAACACTTACAATGGGCTTAGCACGCCATCATAGAGAGCTTCGGGATAGACCAGCACTGCTGCCTTGGTGCAACAAACATCCTGTCAGCCAGGACAAGGACACCTTTTAGTAAATGTGGTTAGCCACATGACTTCTGTATCCTACGAAGACTGTTTTTAGAATTCTATCCACTGTGTAGATCTCCCATCGCTCAAGGGGTTGGGGATGGGGGGTGTTGGTGGGAAGGGGAGGAGGGGGGGTCTTGAGTTCTGTGCACTCTGCCAAGACGTGCGGCAGGGTGCCCTTTTCTCTTCTGCAAAAAGGACAGAGCATATCGTATTCCGCAGGGTACGCAGGGCCTTACCGATTCAGCTCGCACTGACGGACTGGGGCCAGGAGCTGCTGGAAACATATGGGTCCCGTAACTAGGGAACCACCCCATCTGGTGCCTGCGTGCACCACCGATTTATTTCGGGCCCAGTAGAAGTTGCTTCATCATCATCATCCACTGTGTAGATGGACTCTCGTTACATTTATGTGTTGATGTTTATCACTGCCCCCTCTGTTATTTAAATTAATTTATTCTTCTCCCTGCCTCCATGACATTTCAAATCAAATCAAGTTTTGGGGTTTGAACTCCTGAAACTACGCAGCGGGTTATGAGGGACACCGTAATGCGGGGCTCCAGATTAATTTTGACCACCTTGGGTCCTTTATGTGCACATAAATCTAAGTACACAAGCATTTTTTACGTTCTGCCTCCATTAGAATTCGGCTGTAGTGCTGGGAAGTTAAACCCGCAACCTCATGCACACCAGCCAGATAACGCCATATCCACTGAACAAACATGACAGGTTTTATGACATTTGCATGCACTGTAGTCTAATCATGCTCTTTATTCTTTTTCACATATGTAGCGGTGTGCAGTCTTTCTTCTTTGTGTCTCCCATCTTGCATGCACCACTTTCAGTCATGAATTCATTGTTTATTCATATGACAACCTGAAGGAACATTTCAAGGATTCTTCACTTGCCTCCTGTGCAAAATACGTAACTGGCTAGTGCAGCAGCCCCAGCTCTCTGTCTTTTCCCGTTTCCAAAAGCTGTTTCACGTGATGAACATCTTTTCCATGCAGTTTCACGCTGGACATTGAAGCCATTAGCTGTGACGAGATGTTTGCCGATGTCACAAATGTCCTGCAGCAGGCCAGCTGCTCACCAAACGAATTTGCGGAATTTTTGAGAAAAAAGATTAATGAGAAGACCCTCTGCACTGCATCAGTGGGTTTAGGTACGTGAACTTTCTGAATGACTCGCACAAAATTTTGTCTCTCTACATTCACAGTACTGTTGACCTGCGGTAAATCAGCCCCAGGTGAGATGTGCTAAACTACATTGAATTATTAAATGTCTGCAAAAAAAAATTTAAATATTTTCAAAAATACATGGATGCTTTTTGAAATGTTAAAACCAAATTAACAGACCTTGACAATTCTGTCATATTTTGAGGCATCCAGGCAATCTCTCTGTAGACTTAGTGCAGCAGTGTTGGTACAGGGATTGCTGACTGTGCTGTTGCTGACTCAAGCGAACTGGAGCACTTGCGGGCTTACCTTTTAAGCAAATCAGCTCTGTGTACTGATCACAAATAATCTCTAAGAGTCTTTGATGTCATATTATTGTGCTACCCATTTAACCAATGCAGCATGAAAACAATGCCAATTGTAAGTTTGTCAACCCAGAAATTTCCTTTAATGTTTCCAGGTTTGCTGCTACAGCCAGTTAGTGCCACATGACTTAACAGATGGGATAAATTAATATAAAGGGTGCTGGCTTGCTTCATGCAGGTACCCCAGGAGGTGCTTCTAAAGCTTATCATTGATGTACCATTTAACGTCACTATGGCAGGTGTGGACATAACATTCGGTATCTAAACTGCACCCTCAGCGACGGCTTCTTCGCAGTAACGGAAGCTAATGTCAAAGGCCATGCTCTTGCACGCTGAAAGCGCCGAAAGTGATTGCAGGAGACAGATGCACATCATGGCCACCACGTTTTGAACCCCCTCTATCACTGCCATTGTCCTTGTTTTCACCTTCAATTTCTTCCTTAATTTCAATGTATTTTTTTCAAGGGCCCAACATGCTGGCAGCAAGGGTCGCCAATCGGTTTGCCAAGCCAAATGGGCATCATTTTGTGGACAGCAGCAGTCTTCTAACATTCTTTGAAAACGTCAACGTTAAGGACCTTCCGGGTAAGGAGGCACTCTGAAAGGCAGCGTGCCAGTAGTCTATTGAAGTCGACCGCCTTAAGGACCGTCCCTACAGCCCGTACAGTGGCGAGCTTGCGGTCCAACTGAGAGTAGTACTGTGTAGATGTGCCAGCAAATTATGTTTAGTCATTTCTGTGATGTCACGATGGAGGCAAACTTCTTTCAACATTGGCATCTCTTAGGAATTGTTTTGGAGCACAAAGGTACAGAGGGTAGAGAGGCAGAGCGGCTTAGTGGGTGTAGCTCGTACTGAATTCTTAGGTTGTCCCCAAGTCCAGGTGATGTTGACAGAATATAACAGCTATCCTGACCAGTATTTCTATGTCAGCATGTTGGTGAACTATTACATCAAGAAATGCAATACTTAGGTTATAGGAAGGTTGTGTTTGCATTACGTTGTACAATGTGGTCCTCAGCCCACAGGTTAGGTGTTAAAGGGAACACCTAACCACTAAAAGAAGCAATATAACTGGAACATTTCCTAACCTCTATTAGAAAAATGTGACTGATATGACCTGCCAAACATACATTTTTACCTAATGTGTTAAGTACCCTTTTATTGCTGATAATCCAAGGCAGAAGACAGTGAGTGTTCCCTTTAATAGTTTACTGGACAATACTTATTTTCTATCTTTTTGCATCTTCACCTTCTTCACCCTACACTTCTTGCTGCAGTGACATATTGACACGTGGACTTATTTATCCTTTTTTCAGGGGACTGTATTGCTCCCGCTAACTTAATGTTGTCAGTCAGCACGAGATGCGCCTTTGGAAGTAGCTGGAATGCTGTCATTGATTCTATCTGTTGTGTATGTTCTTGCCGAACTTTGTGTGATTGGAATGTATGCACGACGAGAATTGTATTGTAATTTCTGGAAGACATGCGGGCACCAGCGATTATGCTGCAACATTCAGCGACTCATGTATAAAAGCTGATGTGCTTGACCCGCAGATCATATTCAGACGATCAACGACCGTGCTCACCGCTGTCGTTGCGCTTTGGGTATAGCCTGTTTTTTCAGGGCACCAGTTTGTCTAACAAAGAGTTCGTTTTGTGATACGCAGTTTTTGCTACTGCGTTCTTCACCGTCACTACGACGTTACAATATATATTGATGAAGATGTGAATGTGTGCAAGATGGTGCCTGGAGTACAATACGTTAGAGCGAGAGCATTGATAGGGACAGTGACATTGCAGAGCTTCAAGAACCACAGTTAAAATGAACATGGCAAATTGTCTCATCGAACGACTCTTCGTGCGTGAGTCCAAGGCTATGCAGGTTTAACAGAGCATCCATTACGCAAGATTGTTGTAGCAGCTGCCTTTGACCATGACCATAATCAACCATGATCACGAAATGTTTCCTATAGAAAAGGGCCGCAGCCAATAAATTTCGCAAGTATTTTCTAATTAAAAAGTTGTGTCATTTAAACTAATTTGCATATCTATGTAAGTTTGAATTGATTGATCTTGAATAAATGTGTAATTTAATCTTAGATGTTCGTGGTGCAGGATGAGCACAATAACAAAAAAAAATAGGAAACACAACATGTGCAGTGAAATACCATCTTCTCCTTATGTCGTCTTGCCAAACATTTTTTCTTTCAGTGCAACAACGTTTTTATAAATTTCATAAACGCATGGCTTTAGACACAGGTTGACTAAATTTTCTATTGTTGTGAAATAGAACTAAGAGGTGAAAGCGTTGTATTTGTTAGTGTTAACAGAGGAGCAAAGTTAGCATGTGGATTGAAGTAATGCACAGTTCCGAAAATTATTTGTAAAGTCAAAGTCTAAGATTTAATAAAACACATCATGAAACTAATGCACTTTTGAAAGCTCCCTTGCTGTTTCTGCTTGTCTTACCCGGTCACTTGAAGCACTTTCAATCGGGATCAGTTCTGATCGAGCTCAATCACAATTGGAGGTGCCTCGTTTGACTGGAGTACTAATTATTTCTACAGTGAAGTGATCCTGTATGTCGGTGTGAGGTAATTTGGTTTCTAATCAAGAGTTAAAAGTCAGAGTTGCTTTTAAAGAAATGTCACCTTTACATTAGGCAAGACATTGCCTCATGATTGTAAGCATCACACTTTCATTTGATTCAACAAATAAGTTTAATAGGTTTGCCCTCTATCTACAAGGCCCACTTTCACCCATAGGTTCACTCGTTCATATTTTTGGTCCTTGTATAGTCATCAATGATTCATCTTGCTTTTGTATTTAGAGGTTCGAAAGATTGATAAGCATAGTTTTCTGTTCGGCACATTGATAAAGATTGGTCACTTTCCAACTTTATCCGTCTGGAAATCTGATGTGGGTGCTGGTTTGGTTGTAGGTGTCGGTTACAGGCTGCAGGCTCAGCTGTCGGAGATGGGTGTGGAAACATGCAAGCAGCTCCAAGCACTGCCACTGGAAACGCTCAAGGCCAAGTTTGGCGTCAAAACGTCATCCCTCCTGTACAACTATGCCAGGGGCATCGACAATCGGGGTCTGCAATTCGACAGAATGCGCAAGTCTGTGTCGGCAGAGGTCAACTATGGCATTCGCTTCAAGGAGGTGAGGCATTCTGCATATTCTTGACCCACTTGCTGGTTACCTTGCACATCAACGCGGGGTACAAAATCTGCCAAATTTCTCCGAGGAGTGCTCGCCAAGAACACGTCACACTACTTCGAGGTGCCATGGGTGACACCTCGTCTGGTGGCTATGAGCAAGTGCAGTTCTATTCACTGAGTGCAATTTTCGAAGTTCAGCACTAATTGAAAAGTAAAGTGTCACTCGTAATTAATGGCAGTGATGATCGGTGGTACAGCTGAGACTAGTACTCCCGTTTACCTTCCCGTAGAACTAGATGAGTATGCACACCGCTTATAGTGCAGCCACGTGAGACGAAATAGTGGCTATAAAGGAGTTGCCGGAAAATCCCGCAGCAAGCAAGGCAGTGAGTGCGCTTCACTATGAGGTGCACTGGTTTAGGAGAGAGCGATGAAGGCGACACAGAGCCAGCGAGCGAACAAAGAACGGAGGACCAAAAAAAAAAAAAACGTAGCAGTGTGCTGGCTCAGTGGGCTTGCGGTAGTTGCCTAGGCAACAGAAATGCCTTTTGCTATGGCCGCTTGTCAGCGACATGCAGTGATAACCGAACGTGTGCGCATTGTCGCTCTTCAGCTCTTCAGTTTGTGTGCGGAAAGTAAATACATTTCTCGACCAATTTTTTTCTGGACACCGACAAGGTCACAAAAATATCCGAGTTATCGAGCAGGCCAGAAAAACAAATTTCGATGGTAAAATCAATTTGTTGTTTTTGCAACCCCGGTACTGCGGAAAAAAATTGGTCGAGGCCACGAGTGTGTGTTGCGTTTGCCCTTCACGATGCGCATCGCCGCAAAGTGCAGCTATCACGCATGCAACCTCAACTCCGCAACGCTGCCAGTTTCAAGTGTGTTTTTGCAAATTCATCAGTTTGGAACATCCAGACGTGAGCTCTTACCGTTTCTGCCAGCATGCGCGCATATAAACTTGCTGTACGTGGTTGCGACGGTTGCCGGCTCAGCGCCCACAATCCCCGCTTCACGCACAGTGCCGTCAGTTGAGCCTGTGAGCATAATCTTGCACCAGATCTCCATGTATTCATCTGCAGGGACAAACATATACTAACGCCGAGCTTCCCGTGACGGCATGCCACCCAACAACCCTACCAGCTAGACCTAACCAGTGCCATATAATTGAGAGTCGACGGCCAGTGAAAGTGAGGGCACACCCAGTCATGCGCTTCGATTCCCGGACGCACACATCTGCTTGGTCTGCATGTTTTGCACTTGTACAGCCTTCGAAAAAAAGTTGTTTTGGTTGTAGAGTGGTAGCTTATAATGTGGGAATTCGCAACTCCAGTGACTTACGTCATAAGTTGTCTGCTGTATGTAAGTTACTAGAAATTAGTAATTTAGAAAGTGTGATTATTGTTTGCTTTTATGTAATGTAACGTAATGCAATGTAATGTGTAATGCACATGCCCAATTTTCAAGTTTGCTGCAATACAGGCTGGACAAAGGACAGCTGCTTGTCATGCCCGCTAGTGGCTGCTGTTGAATGTTGGCATCATATAGTCCTTTATCAAATGCAGGTGTAATACTTGTTCTGTGGCTGGTTCAAAAAAACGTACAGATTAACCACCACATGTGAAGCTGGCACCTGGCAAGGATAGTAAATAATTAGTCAAGCGCATTGCAAAGCTGATCACCGGCCATGGTGGCTTAGCGGCTATGGTGTCGCACTGCTAAGCATGAGGTCGCAGGGTCAAATCTCGGCCGCCGCGGCCGCATTTCCATGGCGGCAAAATGCATCTCCCATGCATTGGGGGCACGTTAAAGATTCTCAGGTGGTCAAAATCAATGCGGAGTCCCCCACTGCGGCGTGCCTCATAATCAGACGGTGGTCTCAGCACATGATACCCCAGAATCGGCAAAGCTGATAATAATCTTTGGCACGAGATAAGTGACAGCTGGGCCTGACACGTTTCGGTGTCAGTGACAAAATGGTGCATGTAGCAGCTTCCATGGTACCACGCTCAAGTGCTGGAACATCCGCATTCTTGCACAACTAGATTAGTTGTCTGACAACATCCCTCCAACATCCTTTTGAACTTGTGCTTTATTAATTAAATACTAAATTAGTTTGCCTAATTGATAAACTCATCACTCATTACCCTGCACTTCCTGATATCAGCTGTCCTGAATAATCATTAACACATTGCTAAAACGGTCAGTCTACATCAACTGCACAGTTTCTTTTTTTATTATTAATGACAATCTTGAAAAAAAATTATTTGCTATGCTACACATTATCATGTTGTTTGTTTACAGAGAAAGATATTGTACTTTGCAGTTCGTGCACATTTTCATGCCTGTAGATAACAGTTGGGATGCTACTAGTACAACTTTCATCTGCAGCACGTATTATGCAGTTCATCGTTGCTTTTTCAACTTCCTCGTGTTAAAAGCCCCACCTGTTCATAATGTTTTATTATTAAGTTCAATAAAGTATGAGGGATTTTCTTTTCAAACAAAACAAAAGTGAACCTGCATCACAACGAATTTTTTTCTGTTTGTTTGTATGTAGTATCAGCAATGAGAACAACATGGCAATAGCAAGATGTTTTCTCTTTCAGCCTACTGACATGATAAAGTTCATCGGCCAGCTGTCTACCGAAGTTGAGAGGAGACTAATGGAGGCCGGTGTTCAAGGGCGCACCATCACACTGAAAGTCAAGGTGAGTTTGTGTACATATTGCCATGCATGCATTGTTTTGCTTTTAACTGGTGTTCACTTTCACCAAGCTATCACTGTTATCATGTTATCACTCTCCTGCAAGATGCACTAGGTGCGCTGGAACATGCAAGAGTGTTATCGTTACTTCATTAGTGAGAAAAGCCTATCAATATAACATTGTGAACTCTCTAGTATATACTTAAACCAATGCAAGCAGTGCCGACTACTACTTTATTGTCTAAGACAACAAATGTATAAGTAAACTACATTTATCTTGAACTACATTTGTCTAGGCATCAGTGTGCAGTCAGAAAATGAATTGAGTGAAAAATTTTAAAAAAGCGAAAACGACACCACATGGAGGACGAAGTGCATTGTTCAATATGTTCTTTCTCTGTTTTTTTTTTTTTCTTTTCGTCTTCTTTCTGTGCCTTATGCATATTTTTACAAAGCAACAACAACTAGCCCAGGACAATGCCATCGTTCATCAATGTCAAACTTCACATGTTTGGACCATTACCGCAGCCTAGCGCATTCCGTGTTTGTGTGTTGCTTTCCATTTGTCACATCACACATTTGTCCCAGCGATAAATACGTGCCAGCAAGTGTGTCATATGCTTGATTTCATGCCCTGTCCTGCTTCTTTTGTAATGAGGTGCATTCCTGCACTCAGGTGCGTCAGAAGGATGCCCCCTTGAACCCGGCCAAGTACATGGGTCACGGTTTGTGCGACAATCTGGCTAAGTCTTCCCATCTGTTGTCAGCGACAGCTAGCAAGGCCATCATCTCCAAGGAGTGCTACAGCCTGGCCATGCAAATGCACCTAGTGGCCTCTGATATCCGAGGGGTGAGGAACTCTCGCACCGCAGTTTACGAATAGTTCATGGGGCAAACAGAGACTCTCAGCTTCGCTTTCATGGCTACGTGTGTGGACAGTTGCATCAGCACTTTTAAAATAAACTAACCTCTTTGGTGTAATTAGAAGAGTTGGTTTGTGCTTGAAGTGAACAACTCGGGAGATGCAGCCAGAAAAGTACAGTCGAACCTCATTATACCAATATTGCACACGACTCAAGAATACCTTCGTTATAATCCAACATTCGTTATAAACATGTATTCGTTGCATGCTAACATCCGCGAGACACATCTGAAATTTACCTCTTTATGTACAGTTATTCGCTATATCCATGCTTGTTATATTGAGGTTTGACTTGTATTATCATATTTACTCGTGTAAGGCCTGCGCCCCACTTCGCAGTGTAATAATTTTGAAAAAAAAAAAAAGAAAAACAAGAGTGTTGCAGTAACATTCAGATGCATACCCATGTAATTCACACGCATACCCATGTGCTGGTTAATCTCCATTAGCCACTTCTGGATGGCACTGTACTCTGTTTTACCTATAGCAGGCAACACTGTGGAAGCTACACAGGTAATGTTACCATAGTGGTCTCACTCTGTACATCTTGCAGTGCAGTTGTTCTTGATCTGCAACCACGGAGTTATAACTATAAGTGAAGTTGCTGCGCCGATACTCAACTTTCTCTCGCTTTTTGTCTCCGCTAGCACGCTGCAAGCTACGCAGTAGAGAAGCTAAGAGGGCAACGCCCCAGCCAAACATTAACTGTCACGGCAGCGAAAGGGTTTGTTGCAGTGCCCCGTGGCAGCCGTGGTGGTCTACACTACACAGCATGGCGCTGCCATCTCAGAGGCCACATGCAGCTGATGCAGCTACGCACATTGCAAAGAGTAAATGATATATTTTTTCAAAGGTCGCAGACATACATATCTTTCTTTTATTTAACTCAAAATTAGCAATTTATCTATTACTGAGAATGCTCTCGTGATCTTGAAATCAGCCAATAGTGTTAGTAGGCCAGCTGCTTTCGATGACGCTGCATGACAGCATTGCGCAAACAAGAGTGAGCGATTTTTCACTCTTTTTTTTTTTTGACACTAGAATGTAAATTCCATGCTGCATGCAGTACCCTAATACTGGCTTGCATGTTCACAGCAGCCTCTATGACGGATCGGCAATTTTTTCTTACTATTTTCAAAAAGTGTTTCTTAAGAGCTTCCAGGTGGCGGGAATATAAACGACACAGAAGACAACAGCTTCGGGAGGGCAACAAGGAAGACTTAATTAAAGTGTTCATAGTTGGCTTCCAGTGGTTGCATTATTGTGCATAGCAGTCTAAGTGCAGTTCGAGGCTTTACTGAGTATCCAGAAGCCTGCCTCGTGTAATGACTGAGAGGAAAGGGGGTTAACCAAGGGGCCCAATGCTTTATTAATCATATCATAAGAAGCCAACAAACAAAGACACCCAAGGACAACATAGGGGAAATTACTTGTACGTACTAATTGAATTAAAGAAATGATAAATTAACGGCAATGAAAGTGGATTAAAAAGAAACTTGCCACAGGTGGGGAACTATCCCATGTGTTCTCATTACGCGTGCGAGCATCGCAACCGTAATGTTGGGCCCATGCCACGTGAAATGCTTGATCATTGCATTGCATTGCAAATCGGTTTGCAACCTGGCTGCATGCAGAACCCCATTTGTGAGATATGGCACAAGGTCTTCAAATTGAATTTCTTCTATAGTTTAGGTGCCTGATTAGTTTTTCATTTCATTTCATTTTCATTTTCTTAAAGACCCCCTTGTACGGGGTTTTACATAAGGGGTGGGGTTAAGAGGAAGCTTTAGCTCGGGTGCTCCTATCTAAATACACGTAAAAGCAGAATTTGTTTTTCTCATCAACCACCGCACCAAATTTGAAGGGTTTGTTGCATTCAAAAGAAAAACTTAAAATCTAGTGACTGTTGGTTTCGGATTTTTTATTTGGGCTGTCAATTCTTTTATTAAAAATTGGCAAAAATCGAAAGTTTTCAGAAAACGAAACTATCAAGTTTACAACTCCATAACTCAGCAACGAAAACTGATAATACAATTCCGTGAATTGCATATACTAATAGTACATCTAAAGTGTACAAACTGATATGTTACACATGAATGTCAAAAAATTTAGTAATATGGAAATATAGCTTTTGCAAAATCCTTGTAAACAACGTAACAAATTCACGTAAGATAGAAAATGATGTATCGAATTTGTCCGCTTTCAATGATCTAATGGATCCCATTTACAGAACCGAGATATCTGTTTTTTATGCAGAGCTATGAATCTGTAAACTTTGTGCTTCTATTTTTTTCAAACTATCGTATTTTTGAAAATCTCTGTAACAAAATTCAGGACCTAAATAGAAATTCCGTGACCAACAGTCACTAGGATTTAACTTGCTCTCTCAAATGCAACAAATTTCATTAAAATCGGTCCAGGGGTTATCTCAGAAAAACGTTTTTGCATTTTTACATGTATTTGAATAGGCCACGTCAGAGTTGGGCCCGAGCTAAAGCTTCCTCTTAACATGAGAAAGTAAAACATTTTTTTCATGATGACAGGTGGGATGTAACTTTTTCTAGGAAGATTGATGGACAGGTGATGTCTGCAATTTCATGGGGAAGGTCGTTCCAGTCGCTTGCTGTTTGGAGGAAAAATGACTTGGAAAATGTGGTCGTACGGGCACGTTGGCGTGAAACTTTCAGCAGATGACCAATTCGGCAAGACGTGCGTGATGGCGGTGCGCAGATGTATGGCTGCTGTTTGAGCTGGGAATAATAATATTCGTGAAATAGGCACAGTTACAATGTATTAGAAATAAAGACATTGTAAAAGCCACAGAACTAAATTTGTTTCACAGGTGGGCATTCAAGTCGGAAGACTGGAGCCGCTACCATCGGGACAAGGAGGCGGTGTGAAGACCATGCTGGACTTCCTCACAACTAGTAGGCCACCCGAAAACCACGAAGCAGCGGGGCCGAGCTCCGGACAGGCAGGAACGACCAATGGCACGGCGGAGTCACTACCCAAGGCAGTCAGTCTTCCGGCGTTCTCGGAGGTGAGCAGGCTTGCACGATGTCTCTTCTGCATCACAAGGCCACATTGTGAACAAGAAACAAGTAAAAAAAACACATTATGGGGAGATCTGCACGACGTTTCAGTAGCCACGCATCATAGACAGTGAACAACTTTTATGCTGCAGTTTCAGCGATGAGTCATGAGCTATCAAACTATTGCGTGTATGTGGTTATTTATTCGTGGTTCTGTGTTCACAAGGTCTTCCACGGTACCAAAAGTAGCTTGGGGGAACTTGCAACGCTGTGTTGGTGACGTCCTTGAAGCTTTGTGGAATTGCAGCACAATTCGATGTGGGACAGCGACTCAATTCTTTGTTACCGCTATTCTGCTACCACTACTGACAATGCTTTCTAATGGCGTACCCTTTGATAGCCAGCTAGCATGCTATATTTACAATATCTGTTGCAGTATAACACTTTGCCTATCTCTACTTTGTGTTCTTTCTCTTAATTAAAACCTCTATCTTCCCTGTATATGTAAAGTCGCCTTACTGCAACACAGGAAGGTGGTGCTATCTGGTGATGTGTTCTAAAGCAAGGTGAGGGTGTAGGGGCAAGTAGAGAGGAGAATACTCTTTCACGGACAGCCAGTGTGAAGGAAGGAATTCACACCAAATGCAATGTCAACAGCTCTTTACTGCAAAATGAAGGTGCTCAGTTTCTACGGTTTTGAGAGGCCAGGTTCACATGTAGACATTAAAAAATGAAAATTTTCAAAGCAATTATAGACAGTGGGGGACAGTTCGATGGACAGCAAGTATCAAACAGGCCCTTTAACCTTAAGAGGGAACATGGGTCGTGGAGGTATGTCTTTTGTACTTTATGGCCATACATAGTTAAAATACATACGATTAGTAAGTGTTTCATGCTGATTTCAAATATGCAATTACGTTTTTTGTAGGTCAAGTAATTCAGGAAATAGGTAAAGCTGCTACTACATTGTTTTTGGAGACAATAAGAAAAAAAGAAATGCTCAGCAGAAAGCTAATATTATTGGATAGGTAGATATTAGAATGTGCAATAAATGCAGTACTAGAAGTAGTTCTAAAACCAAATCATAATTATTCATTTCACAGATTATCAAAGTGCACTGTTCATATCATGGCTACTGAGGAGAAAAAGCAAAATCGAATTTTAAAAATTTATGGACAGCAAATTTAAAATGTGCTCCCAGCCTTACATGATCTACATAATAGGCTTTGTGCATAGCTGTAGCTGCTCTATATCATAACACATCGCTTTTAGAAACTAGCAAAGTGACCAAAATACATATTTTGATAAAATTGAGGAAAGAACAAAGAAAACTTAATCTATTTACATATTTACAATTGAAACACCTTAGTGAGTGCCAGGCACATAGTCTTGATGCAGAGGGTAAGACAGTAAACTCCAGGTGTTGCAGTTAAAACCAGATATGTCAAAGCTGGGTATATTGAATTATCGTCTGTGACGAACAGTTGTAACATCCCCTTAGAAATCCCATGCAAAAGTGTAGCACTGTACTCTGCATATAATGAATGATGTGCCGCTCTGCGCCCCTGCAAGTGTGCTTCTCCTAAGAAGCTGCGATCACCTCTCGCATCATCGGAAATATTCATGTTGACGAAACGGCACTGTTCTGGCAGATGCTGTCAAGGCATTGAATATACAAAGGCGGTACATGCCATGGAGTAAAAAAGACAGTTTCTCCCGAAAGGCGAAGCATCGATTGCGATGGCAAATTAGCAGACAGCCGTACGAAGTAAGGACAGTACTTTTATAGACCGTATCAACCTGTAAACATTCGCTTGCTAACTAAATTAATAAGCATGGTATCGGCACACACAGCAAACATGAACACATCACACTCGACGACTGCAGACACTCGCTGTCAAAACGCTGGCGTGAGGAAACGCAGCAGCAGCAGCGAGCGAAGTGACATTCGTGCTGCCTATCGCTTCAACGCAAAGCGAGCGCCAAGGACACACAGCACGTAAAAAGCTATAAGCCACCAACATACCTAGACTGCCCCCAACACAGATCGCTCTCAAAGTACGACCGCACATAGCCACCACATGCGCAACTGCAGCCGGAAAGAATGCCGCCTCCCCTCCTTCCCCTCCCTTTGGCACTCCCCGACGTTTGATGCCTCGTGTTCAAGAAAAGACAACGCGCTTCCTCTTTGCATTCGTCCCTTTCACGCGGGCAAGATTGAGCCGTGATTTTCAGCTCCCCTTGCACGCTTTCACTCGCACATAAAGCGTAGGGTGCGCAGCAACGGTGTTATCGCCCTTGGAATTTATACGGAACCTCACAGTGACATTGACGCACATGCGGTGGAGCATAATAACAGTGGGAATAATAGCATTAACCATTGTGGCAGTGAAACATACCACCTGCAGCCATTCGTTGTTGGAAAGAGAATCGCCATGCTGCTTCAAGATTGCAACAGGGGCTCCTTGCCAGACACAAACGATCCACAAAAAATGGACGGCACTCAACCTTTTTAATGAGCGACTAGAGCATCATGGGATCGGTACATTCCGGCTTTTCACATTTTTATGTGACTACTTGAGATGTGCGGAGTTTTTAAATAAGCTTCAAATAGGTATATCTTATATTTCGAATTATCTATAGTATATCTAACTATTTCGCAATCCCTTTGAGTTGGATGTACTTGGGTTCAACGGTAGTCACATTGATTCTCTGCACCTAGGTCTCCCTTTTCCACAGTTTGCTGCTGATTTTCAGCGGACTTGCCTGCTGATTCCACAAAATGACGCTGATCCTCATCAGCTGTGTGCCACAAGTAGTGGCTGGTCTTCACATGTGCCTGCCACATTTTCATATGATGGCTGTTCTGTGTGATGTTTATTGATGCGAAAGCGTCAAATGCCCCGCTGAGTGAAAAAGGCAGCATCTGTCATCTGTAGCAGCGAAACGGCACGAAAATTCTTAGTGGCTGCAATGCCACGTCACGACAATGTCTCGACGGAGTTCCCATTGGCGGCAACACCACGTCATGGGTGCGCCTCGACGAAGCAGAGCTGGCAAGAGGGGACACCTGATATGCATTAGTGTGCCAGGTGTTGCGCGAGAAGAGAGGACATCACCCCGCAACGCCACGTCATCCTCGCTCACAGCAGCTGGCGCACTCCGTATCTCTCTCTCACCCCCACTGGGCTTAGCTGCTGAGGCACCTGTCTGCCTTGGTGGCCGTTGCTGCTTCCTCGGTCTCTCTTCGCACAGGACATCGGTAGCATGCAGTGTTCGCACTGCAGGCTGCTGCTGCTTTGCTGGCTCAGGCAGCGTGTACCGCTGTAGTTCATTACTCGCAGTGCAAAACTGGAAGGACCGCTCAGTGGCGTTAAATTGGACATTAATGCTTCCACATTCACAACTCGTAAGGAGTGCCGAGATGTGCTCTCTCTCTCTCTCTCTTTCTTTTTTTTTTTTTTTTTTTGAGAGCGCAGCATTTAGCACCATTTGTTGATTTTCAGTCACTTGCATAGCACGTGCGACAAGCACATTCAGAATAAACAGGCTGATCTGGTTTGCATGGACGTGCGGCAAACTCGCGATGATGTCTCGCCGCACAGTTTGCACGCACAAGCAGCTACTTGATGGCAAGGCCATACTACCGCTCACTTTTGTCTATTTTTACTTCACTTTTACATACCTTGCACTTTACAACCGCAAGCAAGGCACTTGACAGCTCCAAACTCTCAACTGGGGAACCTTGTTGCATCGAGTGATAGTTCCGCGGTGCCAGCACATTCGGCGAGAAAGTTTCATTTTCGTTTCATTGCTGGAACAGACATCTGCTGTTGTCTCGCTTCTGTCTTTTTCCAGTTGTGTTCTCGCTGATGTGGCAGCAAGGTTTGCATGTTGTGGCATCCACAATGTTGTTGGCAGCTGACAAGTTCACTGGTCTGGCTTTAGGCCTATCGTGGCTGGCTCGGCAAGTCCAGTGGATGCTCTGAGTCTTGGGACACCAGGGGCATTCGCAGTTCTCAACCAGCTACCGCTTCACCTGTCTTCCAAATTTACACATAGTGCAGAACTTCTTCGCCGATCAGGTGATAGTTGCACACTCCGGTGACCACACCAAATAAAATGGCACATGCACGTGTTCACGCCAACACCATGAAGCAGACGACGGCGCACCGCCGTCACATGCACGCAGCAAGCATAATGAAGATGAGATGCCATTCTTTCAGATGAGACCGAGATGACCACAGTAACACGTGTCCGACAAACTCGTGTCGTGGCAAAAGCACTGATTTATTTAGTGTAAATTTTGACTCAGATTCACCTTATATGCTTATGTGCTTGCTGCATTATAGTCTGCACGGCTGCAGCGCCATTAAAATCCCAAATCATCATCACCACCTTATAGGCACATTACAAGTCCATCTTTCAGCAGAAATAGTAATCCACGAAGCCAGAAACTTTACATATCTGTGCAAAAGGAGCTGCCGATTTCGAAAATGCCAGTTTTGAAAAGTGGATTTCTCATTACTTTCGGCCTTCTAAGGCCCGTCTTCCCTCCCTTTAACGGGGTTCTACAATACTTTTCTCCACTTGCGTCCTCTTAAAACTTCTGTGGGCAGGTCAGGCCTGGATTTGAACTGAAGTATCCTTTACAGATTGACCCAGCTGTGTTGGACAGCCTACCTCCTGACATAAAGGATGAAGTGTTGACCATGTACAGAGAAAGTCGGCGAAATCCTTTGCGCTCAAAGTGAGTGATGGGCTACCTTTGCTGTGTTGTCTTGTGCTGTTGTAGAGTCATAGATGTCGTATTCCTATAGCTGTCCTCTACATTTGTGTAAAGATAACTACAATAGACTCCGTTTAAGACGAACCTTGCTAAATGGAAGATGAAGATATCGGAAACTCTTGTTAGTTTCGCTTAGACTAGGTTTACTTTAACACGACAATAAATTCCTAATGACTCTTTACCTTTGCCTTAGTCTGCCTGAGTAGCTTCAGGAACGACTGCCATGAACTCAAAGGCAATGAATTTCCCACTCTTGACTGCACGTGACACCATAGTGTTGAATATTGCACAGCGCCTTGGTCTAAATTGAATTAACTTGGTGATTATGCTTTTCTAATGCACTGTTTCACCAAGCATCGATAACAAAATTGCAGTTTTAGCAATGTAAGGTCGTTAATCCAATATGTGGCGCTATTAAATTCCAGTTTCAGTCTTGGTGCCTCTGCCCGCACAACCATTAGCACAAGCTATGGCAGGCACACCAGTGTGCCAAGTCTTCTGACATTCAGCTAAGGGATTTTTGTCTTGACTTGGCCTATGTATAATGTGCACAAGAACAACTTTTGTAGCCTTTTAGCAAACTAATGGCAGCATTTATTAGAAGTGGCAGTGACATTTCGTAAAATCGTTATGGCTTGCACGTGAGTGCTCTTTTTGTCGTAGCCGTCACAGTAGCCCAGTGGCTATAATGTTGCACTGCTGAACTCAAGGATGCATGTTAAATCCTGACCACAACGGCCGTATCCTACTGGGGGTGGAATGCAAAAACGTTCTTGGTGGACCGTGCATTAGGTGCACACCCCAGGCAGTCAGGATCGATTCGGAGCCTCCCAGTACAGCATGCCCCACGATCAGATCACAGTTCTTGGCACATAAAGCCCCAGAATTTTAAATTGATATTTTCTTTTCATCTTGCAGAGAGACAGCAGCTAGCACTAGTGGTGTCGGCAGCACCAAAAGTTCAAACCACAGCCATCGCGGGGCCCCATCATCAGCAGCATCAACGAAGACGAAAGCACAACCCACGGGTAGGAGAAGAGGTCGGCCACCGAAAGGTAGCATCAGCCCGCAGAAAGCACGTCTCCTGGCATGCCACTCTCTCAAAGAGTACATGGTAAGTAGACACTTCATCTGCCTGATGTCATCTGCCTTATCCTCAAAACTAACAAATTCTCATGGCACCCTGCTCCATATGTTTATCCATTAGCTACAAAGCTAGACAGATGTGATTACCCTAAATATTTAATTCCTTGCCAAGCAAGAACCAACATTTTCAAATTTTCTCTGTTTTCCCCCGCACTATAGGGGAATGGAACACTCTACCATTCTCATTACCAAAAAATGCTGATTCTTTAGAATGCATTGTTTTACAGTGTCACACTCATGGAGCTGGAATACGATTTGTTTGCTTGTGTAAAATGTATGAGGGTGTACTTTGAAGGGAAGTATTTTTCCTACTGCCCAATAGAGTGCACAGCTAAAAAAAAAAAGGATTTTCGTCACAAAGCTATAGGACATTTGGAATGCCTTCCCATAACTCTGAAAGCAAGGAAAAAAAAAAACAGTTTTGTAAACTTTCTACAGCAGTGACTCGAGAAGACCTCTGCACAAAGTGGTGCAGCGCAGCCGTGGCATAGGTACCATGTGTGCTTTCTTGGCTGCTTTCACGCTGCAGTACGGGCACGTGTATGTATTCACAACATAACAGACTTGCGACAGAGTCCAAGTAAATGACACTTCAAAAGATCTTGTTTTTTTGTTTTTCTAAGAAAGTAATTGTTTCAAATCTTTTACGCAGCTCCAACTCGCACAAAATTATCAACAAGACAGCCTCACCAAGATCCGGCCAAAGCATGGAAAACTCTGTAGACCCATTTTTGCAGCAGCCTCATTTTTCATTCACTTCACTTTGGTCACTTTTCATTTATTTTACTTCATTCACTTCAATTTTAAAGGTTATAGCTTCCTTTGACTTTTTTGCATATTTTCGTGTTTGGTGATCTGTGGTGGTCAGACCGTCACCGCCGATACAGAGGCGCCAATGCAAAGGCACCATGCTCTTGTGCAACCGAGTTTCGGCGTGCATTGTTTGCCAACTAGTTTAAGCTCTTTGAGACTCGCATGCAATCGCACGAGAGGTTTGGGGTGTCTGAAGGTTTGCAGGTTTCCTTCCACAAGTTTCGGCGTGCATTGTTTGCCAACTATTTAAGCTCTTTGAGACTAACTAGCATGCTATCGCACAAGAGGTTTGGGGTGTCTGAAGGTTTGCAGGTTGCCTTCCACGCCAGTGCTTGTGCTGCTGGAGACCGCATACATATGGTGAATTGGCTCGTACAGTTAACTTTTGTTAATTTGGCTCTGGTTAATTCGGCTTTTTGGTTAATTTTATCCCCATCGAAGGTCCCGGCTGTCCCCCATGAATATCTATGGGCCCAAACATTCGTTATTTCGATCCTAAAATTGGCTTTGGATGGATAATTCAAACTGGAACGGTCTGCGCAGAGCCTAGGGGACAGTGTCTGACATTGAACGTACATCATCTCCCATCGAAAACACCTATTTTCAGTCTGCCCCACGAAAACTTTCAAGCAATAATCGCAACTCACAGTGTCCGATTACAACATTTGCCCAATTCTAATGCATGGCTTTCTCCTTTTTTTCTTGTATTTTTTTTTTCAAGGAAATTGCGGCAAATTTGCCTGCGCGGTGCAGTTGGATACGAAACTCAAACTGCTTTACGGCGTTCGTATACTTTACCGCATAACATTAATTTATTGTGGCGAAATTGAATTTAGAAAACCAGCTGCCACTGTGAAACGCATATTAGACCCTAGCACACTCTTGTGCTAAATAATTGGGTGCCTGTTAAAATTTTTTGCTATGTTTAGGAGCTTTAATCTCATTCCTGTATTAGTTTTCTACTTTAGATGCATAGAAAGTGGGTGCGCGTTTGAGTCGGGTTACAATTGAGCAAATACTGCCAAGTGAATCAGCAGTGTGTCTCAGCGTTTTTTTCTGCATCATTTAGTTTGGCCCGCTGAATAAGTCAATCAATTTCGTCGGTCCCGTCAGGGTCGAATTAACGGAAGTCGACTATATGTATAGCAAACTATACTACTTCTGCAGATGTGTTGGTTAACGGCTCAGTTCTCTACAGAATTACACAATTAATCTGCAAAATGCTACCTAAATTTCCTCACAATAAATAATACAAGCTGTCCAGTGCATTGTTCTTTTAACAAAACCAGACAGCTTCTAGAACCTTTTAGCTATTCACTTGTATTGGTAATAGTCAATGGTTTCTGCAAAATTCTTTTTTGTCTTCAAAGTTTTTGTGAGATGGCGAAGCATTGCTTCCGATTGCCCTGCTACACACATTTAGCAGGTAGAAAGTATGATTCCCTCCGCTCGTGGAAGGGTTAAACACCAAATTGTAATTAACAAGAGCATGTAATGAAATATTATGGCCAATTTACTTGTTTTCGCAAGAAAGGAACCTCAGCGTGTGTCTAACCTCTTTCGTCTTTGTCGTTTTAGACCAAACCTGTACAGACAGCTGTAGAAACGTTTGAGTCTGTTATTGACTCGGAAAAGAAGATGGAGCAAGTCAAAGCTTTGCTGCAGCAGTGGATTAACACAACCAACGGTATGTACCGCGCCATTTCTGGGATGGCCTTTGGGGAGATGTCGTTGTTGGCTAAAGGGAACAGAAACAATGCAAGCTTCAAGATCATGAATCGGAGGATGACATAATGACATGGAAAAAAGCTGTTGAAGCTGTTTCACGAGATGCAAGCTTGTTGTGGAGGTCACATGAACTAGTGCTCGTAAAGCACAATTTCCAAAGGAGCTGCATGCGTCTTGCACGCTCGTTCGTGGCACCTGCAGAGGTAAGTTGCAGTTCTAACCAAAGCAGGAATCAACCCAGTGAAAGCAACAGCTAACAGCTATTGCACTCACAGTTTCTGCCCTTTGTGGTTAGTCACCACAAAATTGCACTGAAGGATTGGTGCATGCCAGAGGGTTCAACATGTATAGTTTCAGCTATTCCACACAACATCTGTGGAACAGCTGTAGAGCGAGAAATGACCAAAACCAAGAGCTACAGTATTCAGGAGACAATTTGAAAGACTGTCAACTGGCAATGTCTACCACACTAGCAGCGTGCTTAAACAGTGAGTTTTAATACATGTGTTATGCATTTGTATTAAATGAATTGGTGCTTTTGGACACTTTTGCATTTTTCCCCCCTGGTGATGTGTGAGAAGTGGCTGTGTGTCAAAGGGCTGGAATAAGATGCGAATAGGGAAAAGTGAAATAGGGTACGCTTTTTCTTTTTTCCATGCTTGCCATTTCACCTCACCTTGGGTTTTTTTTCGTAGAGCCAAGCTTTGGGGTCACAGAATGTTTACCAGTTGGCCACGTAGCAAAGAGCATATCACATTCCAAATGATTTATTCCTGAGAGATGTTATGACTAGTATCTTTCCATGCAATAGCAAGTTGCTTTTGTTTACACAGCTTCGCGACTCCGTGCGTGCCTCCAAGATGCCTAGTCATGCAAACGTGTAGTTGTGATAGCAGGTTAAACTTGGTGTTTACACTGGTCTGCAATATCTCATCTGGCGGTACGTATATGTCCTGTTTAATCACACCCTCCCCCCTCCCTCTAAGAAATGCCAAATTGCAAATGTGTGCAACAGAACTTTGTCGTGACAGCCATGATTCACCAAGTGCATGCTAGGTGGCACCACAATACTATACAGCAGCAAACACATAGGCTTTATCAAGTAGGAATCTTCACTGCCAAAGGCTTCATTGCACTTCTGGCATTTAGTAAGCATGAGGCGTATTAAAAGAAACGAACTTTTGCTATAACATCTTTATTGCTTATTGTACACCAATTTAAGCACTGTCCCCATCAAAGTAGTCCCCTCTACTGGCAACACACTGTTCCCATTGTTTCTTCCATCTTTGAAAAGCCTCCTGAAATGCACTTTCTGTAATCACGCGCATATCTCTTGTCGCATTGTCCTGAATCCCCTCTATGGTTTGGAAACGACATCCTTTCAACACGTTTGGGAAACAGAAAAAAGTCTGCTGGGGTAAGGTCCGGAAAATATGGTGGATGGAGCACAACGGGACTGTGATCTTTTGCTAGATAGCAGAGGACAAGGAGCAACACATAAGCCACCTCATTGCCATGATGCAACAACCAACTCGGGTTTTCCCATAATTCAGGCGTCTTTGCATACAGCATCCCTCAAATGCTCTAGCATTCCCTGGTAGACTTCCTTGTTTGCCATCTGACCATGCAGTACAAATTCCCGATGGACCATGCCCTTGCAGTAAAAAAAAACAATGTCACCTTGATCTTTGACGAACTCAACCACGTTTTATTTTGCCGAGGAGACCCTTTGTCCACCCACTGCAATGACTGCACCATTGTTTCAACATCATAGCCATAAACCCACATCTCATCGCCTGTTATGATGTTTTTAAGGAAGTTTTTATTGTCATTGCCAGTGGCAAGCAGTTGCTGACTGATTTCACCCTGGGACTGTTTCTGTTGCTCAGTCAACAAACACGGCACGAATTTCGCACTGACATGACGCATCTCAAGTTTGTCACTCAAAATTTGATGCCATGATCCTACACTGATGCCCATTTCATCAGCAACTTCTCAAACAGTTAAACAATGATTTCCACAAATCACAGCTCGAACTCTCTCGACATGGTCATCATCTGTTGATGTGGAAGGTCGTCCAGGCTTGGGATTGTCACCGACCGACATTCTGCTGCGTTCAAAACGCTTAAGCCACTCACTACGTGCGACTCATACAGTCACTTTGTTAAGCAATATAAATCGCTGTGAAAGTTCTGCCAACTTTGTAGCAAAATTTCACGCACACACTGTTCTTCAAGCTCTTTCATTGTCACTTTGGCACTAATGCTCATGTGAAACGCGGCAAATGGCAGTTTGTTGTCTTAACCTGCCGCTGTGTGCGCTAAGTAGCTGCAGTGCGCTCACGTTGCCAGTTGGCATGCTATTTCAAAAGTTTCGTTTTCTTTTTGAACACGCATCGTTTATGTGCTCTGCTAGCACAATTTTGCCAACGTGCACCTGATGCCGCTGTCCGTGGGCAAGAGCACAAACAGCAGCACTACCATGTGCAAGAAAGCCAAACTTGCTGTCACAAGTCCTTCCAGAGGCAGTTTCAATCAAAATGCCTTTAGCCGTTTCCCATGCGTGCCTCATTCTGGCCCAGTACAGCTCGCACAGTGTCGAGCAACAAGATTGAAGATGAATGGCGGCACAAAGAAAAAATTTTCTTCGCAGCCTGGGCATGCCGGCTAAAATCAATATAGCCTGCATGCATGCGTTCAACAAATGGAGTCTATTGAAGCGATTCCGCATTGCAAAGCTGTGCTAAAGACATTTGTACTTTCTGCTAATGCCATAGTCTTCAAGCCTTTGCTTGCTGCTGTACATAACTTTCCATGGCTGCAAATGTGACCAGAGCACTTTCAGAACTTGGGACTGCTCTGTTTAATCATCGCATTATTGTTGACCCGTTTCAGATTGTCACAAATGAAAGTAAACATAGTAAGCAGTTTGCCGAGCACTGGAAAAATATAATAGACAACAGTGTCCTGCAAGCCTGTTTGTTTAATTACGCTTTTCTCTTCATAGATGCTGCTCTCAATTCGGATGTGATAGCGTGGACAAATGTCCTGTGCAGCATTGTCCATGAGCGAAACCTGGAAATGCTAGATGTTCTACTCAAGTTCTTTCACAGGTGAGCAATTTGGAGACAACTTTGCTATATGTGCTTATAAAAAATAAGGTTTCAGGAGAGACAAGAGCCAAAAGGGTAAAATATACTGGACACTGTAATCGCAGTAACAATGTCCTTTTTCTCCCTTAATCTTTTTACGTTACTGTGTCGGCCGCTTTAAGTCCTGAGCCATATACGACATCCTTTTGTTGCCTTCTGCACCTGTCAGGAAAGTCTGTATTGTATACTGTTCCACAGTGGACAATAGAAAGAAGTTGCACGTCTTGAAGTGATGATTGCATGCTCAAACAGACACAACAGCACTGTTAACAGCAGTTGAGGGAATTCTCAATTTATCACTTCCAGTTTGTTAATTCCCCAGGAAACAAGATGCCTGAAGGTAACCAGAGTGTGTGTGTGTTATCATGTCACGTGAGAGTGCAAGACGGGCTTTAGCATCACCTAAACCTTCCCGCGCCTACACATTTCGCAATGAAAAAAATATACACATTGCAAAATACAACCACAACTGCACAAGCATGTCGGGAGAAGAAATGCACCTAGTTGTTGACAGATTCCCCCCCCAAACAAGTGCGCTTCAATTAAAACCCAGTTAAAAGCAGGGAAAAAAAGAATTCCGGACTAAGTCTGCCTAGTACTGCTGAGCATCAGAGGAGGACGTGATAGGCCGGCACACCTTTGAACTCTCAAAACAAAAATCAAGGAGAAGAGTGGCCGCAGTGTGTACTTGAGGTCCTTTTTGTGTCCTGTGGAAGAATAATAAAGGGGTCTGGAAGGCGCGATTTTTTTGTCAGTCACCACCATACGAAGTAACAGAACAGTGAAGCCTGCGAATGCATAGAGGAAATGAGTTGTCCTGTTTGATTGAAATGTGGAAATAATAAGGTCAAAGGAAATGAAAGCGAGCGAAAATACAACCTGCCGCAGGTAGGAGCCGAACCTACATCTTTCGCATTACGTATGCAGTGCTTTACCAATTGGGCTAGTGCACCGGCCATCCTCCTGTCAAGTTTCTTGGGCGCTTGTGTATGTGCGCTGCAACATCTGTTTCTTATGTGCACACTGCAAGGTGTTCTTTTTACAAAGAGAACAGCGTGATGGACAAGTGCAAGCTGTGTGATGGTCTCTGTTGAGACTAGCTTCTCTCCTCCTTCAGTGGGCATCCAACTTCACTTTCGTGTTACTTGCACTTTTCAGGACCGTCCAGAAGAATGGGGCCCAGCTTTGGCAAGACACATACATGAAAGTCGTCAACACTGTGCAGGGCGAGGTCCTTCAGGTGTTTGGGCACTTCATGAAAGTGCCGATATTTTAGAAAAAGGCAATTTTACTACTACTACATGCGGGCTGAGTTGTCCACAGCCACATTTTCTTTGCTTTTCTTTTTTTTTTCTAGTTTTACACGCACTTTTTGCACTGTTGCAGGCATTTCAACAATTGTTGCCGCAGGAAAGAAAGAAAAGGAATGCTTGTTTCGAAAGGCCTAGCATCAACTAGAGAACTTGTTATAACTTTACGACAAGCTCATGTCTGAGCTTTTGTATGTCTGTGTTTTTTTTTCCTTTTTTTTTTTCACATGCGCATCCCCATTGATTTTTTAAAAGACAATGTTATGGAGGGAAAGAAAAAGCTGCCGGTGTTTAAAAACGGGTAT
This sequence comes from Dermacentor albipictus, assembly GCF_038994185.2. NCBI lineage: Eukaryota > Metazoa > Arthropoda > Arachnida > Ixodida > Ixodidae > Dermacentor > Dermacentor albipictus. Next base: position 164,966,711 of record NC_091822.1, read on the forward strand.
CCTTCATTGCATTTTCAATGCTGGCTGTTGATGAACTGAATGAAGGTGACATGCGTTCTCCCCGAAGCATTCCAAACACATACTATATTGCTCACTTCTTCGAGGCTCGGGTCGCCTTGTCTGAACGATCGGCGTCTTTGAGCCGACGTAACATTGGGGGCACTGGCACTGCCTGCGTACCACGCACCGAGCAATGGTGCATATCACCAGCATTCGCTGTAGTGCAATTGAAAGCATTTCAATCTAATTGAGATGAGCCCACGCAAAGCTTTGCTTTACCCGCTGACGAAGATTTAACTGGAAAGCCTCTGTATTTGCAAACTTGTTGGGCCGGTGAGCTGCGTAGTGTTTTACCAGCGTCAAATTAGCTAGGTTGGTGGACTTCTGAGGGATTTGTCCCGACGTGTATGCAACGCTGTTATTGTTTTATCGTAATACCAGAGAAGCAGACAGGAACAGCAGCATGATCGTGCAAATCTGTTGACATTTTTCAAAAAAGGCCAGAATGTTTTGAAGGGTTTTGGTGTCATGCAACTCTTGTCATCAAAAGAGAAGGCTGTGCCTCTTGACTCAGCTGTAGACGAGAAGATTGTTTCAACGAACGTTCCATGTGCTTTGGTTGACTGGTAACATCCCAAGATGTCAGGATTGTTGCTTTTATCTACATGTCTGGTGTCACTGTAAACAGTAACACATCGCGGTCGGGCAAAGTATTTTCTATTTAATATACATTTATCGCCATTACAGAATGCATGTCATGCATGTCAGGCCCAGAGGTTATATCTTCTGTTTGTCCCAGTGTTGCTTAGAGTTTGCTGCATTCTCTACATGATTTTAATAACCTCGTATACTTGTGCCGAGGAGTTATACATCCTGCTGTTTCCACAGGATTGCTCGTCACGAAGCTCAATGTAACGAGTGTTTGTTGTTTATTGATTTTGGTTTGAAAGAAGTTTTGTGCATTCGGAAGGCCTTTTTTTCTTCTTTGTCCTCATAGTAATAAGTTACATGCATGGTGTTATATTTATTCATATAAACATTATTTATGTATATTACTGTTTGGACACTGTTGAAACATTTCATTGCACTTGTGAAGTATGTATGAAGCGTCTTTCTTGTCTTTATAAAAATAAAATGATTTTCCAATTTACCCAGCAATGCCCCGTACACTTTCTGTTGCTCTCTATTGCTTCATGCTGCACCACCTACAACGGCATATGAACACAGCCAGATGCTGTTATTGTAGCCTCACTAAAATCGCCACCGTTAACACTTTTAAATCTGCTTTCCAACAGTATCAGTACTGATAAAAAAATGGCTGTGGCTTAGGTAAGGTTAAGCCCAGGATGCGAAGCATACTAGCCTTTATTTTAGTTGTTGAACCACTGTTTAGCCTGGTGAACTGCTGTTGCTTGGCTATATTTGGTTCGGCTAGACGAAGAAACAACTCATGCATTACTTCTTCGCCTTCAAGAGTGGAACGCGACAGCGTTCCCGTCGACCCGCCAAGGGGTGTAAGACAATGGGCTACAGGGCAGCGACTACGCGCCCCGCATTGGACGCGGTGAGCGTCGAGCAAAGCAGCGTTCGGCGCGGCAACGAAATGTGCGCCTGAGCAAGAGACGCACGCCTTAGAAACAGCGCGTTTCTAAGGCAACACCGCATTCACTAGAGGCGCTTTTGTACCGCTTTGAAGCGTTGTACTCATGGCTCAGTGGTAGCGTCTCCGTCCCACACTCCGGAGACCCTGGTTCGATTCCCACCCAGCCCGTCTTGCAAGAGTTGAGCCAAAGCCACTTCTCCTCTGTCGTGACGTCACGGTGTCACGTGATTTCATGGCGACACCGCCGCGCCTGAGGAGCTGGGTTGAGCTCTCGTAATATGCTTCGCATAAAACATTGCTTTTGAATGATAAAAATTCAGCAGAGACACCTAAAGGGGCCCTGAACCACTTTTTATTGAAGCGGAGAAAGACATTTGAAGTGAAGATAGGCCATTTCAGAACCACTTTGCCGCAAAAAGTACTTCAATGCGCTCAGTAGAAGCGGAGTTATCGGCAATCAAACACAGCCTCAGCTGTGCTCTCCTTCCTCCTCCAATGCCTTGCACTGCGAAGGCTACGGCGGAGACGTCACCGTGGTGCCCAGTTCAAATTTCCTATTTGCTGCCTATGCCGCGCTACACGTAAGCCAAACACGGCTGTCCTCGGAGACCCACAGTGCGCTTAGCCACTGTACTCATGGCGCCACCTCGCGGCAGCCGCGGTGTAGCTGAGCGCAGCGACCAATAGTAGCCGCATACTGGAGTGTGCTTTATGATGAAATAGAGCACACAGAAAAGAGCGAGGAGCATGGAATTTTTGAAACGAGAACGTTTGAGAAAAAGGTGACTTCGTGCTCCGCTTGCGATCTCCGCAGACCACATACGACAACAGAACTTGGCTGAGATGTTCACAACAGTGTATGCTACCCGCGTACTATGTTATTTCACCAAGCACGAGGGGTGGTTCAGGGCCCCTTTAAGACTGCTTATGTGAGGGAATGTGAAAGCATTATACCGTTTGTAAACGTCGGAACGCCATGAACGCTCTCATTTTATACACACAAGATGTGCCAACTCTTCCCCATTGGTTGCACCATCAAGTGCCTAATGACGTATGCACTAGGCACACTTTTAGTCAGCCAGGACGGTGGAGCTGCTGTAGCGTCGGGGAAGCATGCTCATCTCATACCCTGTGAGCCCTGGTTCGATTCCCACCTAGACCGAAATCTACCAAATTTTCTTTTCAAAGGCGTTAATTTACTTTGTTTACAGGAACCTCCCTGAGAAATTTAATGTCAATCTGAGCATTTTTTTTACTTTTTTTTTTTTCGCTTTGCGCTGTCAGCTATTTTTGGTACCACCTGTTGGTCACGCCAACTATGCCGAATTTTCACGTTATGGGGCACATAACGCTTTCACATTAATAGCATCAAAGCCGTATCTAGTAATATATGCATGGGGGCAGTATCTTTGCAATAATAGTAAAAGAAGGGCGACCATTCATTGGTGAATGTGAATCAAGTGTGCCCTTTGGTTACATCTCTCTAAAATAATATTCAAGGCCTATTTCGAGACAGCAATAACTGACACAAGCTATCAGACAGTTTAGCAGTATGTTGCGCAGGTAAAGTTGCAGAACACATTCAGAGTCGCATGGCACTTGATTGCTTCCTTCTTAATGCCGTCCTGTAATATTTCACTTTGCGACACAAGCTGTCCCAAACTTTGTTTCATCCCAGTGTTGGTTCATTACTGCCTTGTGCATCATAGCAGAGGCCACTACTGCTGCCTCATGAACCACTGAAGCTCTCGGCAGTTGTTCCTTGTCAATGCATCTCCAACAGCACAGCTGTCTGACGAGTCAAATCCTCCTGAAGAGAAGGTACCTGTTTCGAAATCGCTTGAAGCATCTTGTGGCACTCAAACTTTCATGTTTAATTTATTCTGTCACTGTCGTACTAATTCATCATCATCAACAGCTGCCTATTTTTATGTCCACTGCAAGACGAAGGCCTCTCCCTGCGATATCCCTTGCCTTACGCTAGCTGCTTCCAACTTGCACCGGCAAATTTTCCAACTCATCACCCCACCTAGTTTTCTGCTGTCCTTTACTGAACTTTCCTTCTCTTGGCGCCCATTCTGTAACTCAAGGTCCACCAGTCATCTGCGCTGCGCATTACGTGGCGTGGCCAATTCCATTTTTTTCTCTTGATGTCAGCTAGAATGTCGCGTATCCCTGTTTGTTCTCTGATCCACAGTGCTCCCTTCCTGTCTCTTAACGTTGCACCTAACATTTTTCATTCCAACGCTCTTTGCGCGGTCCTCAATGTGTTACCGAGCTTCTTTGTTAACCTCCAAGTTTCTGCCCCATATGTTAACACCGGTAGAACGCAATGATTGTACACTTTTCTTTTCAATGACAGTAGTAGCCTCTCGGGCAGGATCTGACAATGTCTGCCGCATGCACTCCAACCCATTTTTATTCTGTAAATTTCCCTCTTGTGATCAGGGTCTCCTTTGAGTAATGGGCTTGGATAAATGTACTCCTTTACAGACTCTAGAGGCTGACTGGCAATCCAGGATTCTTGTTTCCTTGCCGGGCTATTGAACATTATCTTTGTCTTCTACATACCAATTTTCAACCTCACTCTTACACGTTGTTGGTTAAGGTCCTCAATCATTTGTTATAACTCGTCTGCAGTGTTGCTGAATAGAATGATGTCATCGGCAAACCGAAGGTTGCAGAGATATTTGCCGTCGATCATTACTTCTAAGCCTTCACAGTTTAACGGCTTGAATACTTCTTCCAAGCACGCAGTGAAGAGCATTGGAGAAATTGTGCCTTGTCTGACCTTTTTCCTTATAGGTATCTTCCTACTTTTCTTGTGTACAACTAAGGTAGCTGTGGAACCTTTGTAGATATTTTCCATGGTATTTACGTAAGCGGTCTGTGCTCTCTGATTACGTAATGCCTCTATGACTGCTGGTATCTCTACTGAATCAAATGCTTTTTCGTAATCTATGGAAGCCATATATAGAGGCCGATTGTACTCTGCGGATTTCTTGATTACCTGATTGACGACATGGATGTGATCCCTTCCTGAATCGAGCCTGTTCCCTTGGTTGGCTAATGTCCAGTGTTGCCCTTATTCTATTGCAAATTATCTTGGTGAATATTTTATATAATACCAGGAGTATGCTAATGGGCCTATAATTTTTCAACTCTGTACCCTTTTTGTGGATTAGTATGATGTTTGCATTCTTCCAGTTTTATAGGACTCTTGCAGTCAATAAACACTTCATATAGAGAGCCACCAATTTTCCAGGCATTACGTCTCCTCCATCTTTGATTAAACCGACTGTTATTCCATCCTCTCTGGCCACTTTTCCCCGTTTCATGCCTTGCAAGGCCCTCTGGCCTCTTCTCTAGTTATAGGAGGAGTTTCTGTATACTGTTCATTACTGCTTTTAATTGAGGCTTCCCGACTCCTCTGGGTACTGTACGAGTCGGTACAGAATTCCACTGCTGTTACATACCTTAAAGATAGCTGATGATATTACCCTGCTTATCTTTCAGTGCATACATCTTGGTTTGTCCTATGCCAAGTTTCCTTCGCACCGATTTCAGGCTGTGCCCATCGTTTATGGCTTCTTCAGTCTTTCTCACATAATTTCGAATATCCTTTATTTTTTGCCTTGTTGATCAGTTTTGACAGTTCTGCAAATTCTATTTTATCTCTTGAGCTGGACACTTTTATTCTTTGTCGTTTCTTTAATAGGTCCTTTGTTACTTGGGAGAGCTTGCCTACTGGTTGCCTTGCCTCCCACTTCAATTGCTGCCTCTGAAGCCAGCCTAGTTATGGATTCATTCATTACCTTTATGTTATCTTCATCTCTCTATTCTAACGCTGCATATTTCTTTGCAAGTACCAGCCTGAATTTGTCTGTTTTTATCCTTACTGCCTCTAGGTTGACCTGTTTCTTCTTGACCAATTTTACTCTTCCTCTCTTCAAATTGAGGTGAATCCTAGCCCTATGATCACTGCACTTTACCCTACCTGTCACTTTTACATCTTTCACTATGCTGGGATCGGCAGAAAGTATGAAATCAATTTGATTTCTTGTTTCACCATTAGGGCTTTTCCAGGTTCACTTTCCGTTGCTTCGCTTCCTGAAAAAGGTGTTCATTATTCGCAGCTTATTCCTTTCGCTGAATTCTACCAGCATCTCTCCTCTAGCGTTCCTAAAATTGACGCCGTAGTTGCCATTGCTCGATCACCAGCCTGCCTTTTCCCCACTTTTGCATTGAAGTGGCCCATTACTACAGCATACCGAGTTTGCACTTTTCTGATCACTAATTCAACATCTTCATAAAACTGATCTACTTTATCATCATCGTGACTGGATGTTGGAGCGTAGGTTTGTACTACCTTTAATCTATACCTCTTATTAAGTTTTATTGCGACTACTACTACCCTCTCATTAATGCTGTAGAATTCGTCAATGTTGTCCACTGTGTCCCTATGGATTAGGAATCCTACCCCATATTGCTTATCTGGGAGACCTCTATAGCAGAGGACATGGCCATTAGTCAGCACTGTACAAGCCTCACCAGTTCTTCTAATTTCACTAAGGCCAATGATATCCCAAACAATGTCTGATAGTACCTAAAAGTGTCCTGCTAAGCTAGCCTCCTCAAGGAAGCAAAATCAATATGAATCCAACACTAACTATGGTGTCCCTCATAGCTCACTATGCAATTTCGAGGCATTAACCCTACACTTAAAATGGCTCGGTGGTTACAGTGTTTAGCTGCTGACTTCGAGACCATGGGTTCAATCCCAACCGTGGCAGCCACATTACGAAGGGGCAAAATGCAAAAATGCATGCGTACTTCGATTCGTATGCATGTTAAAGAACCCCAGGTGGTCTAAATCTGGAGTCCCCCACCACAGTGTGCCTCATAATCGGATTGTGATCTTGGCACGTAAACCCGCAAAATATTTTTTAAAAACTTTCCTCCCTTTGATTCAGACAGTAATTCAAGACATCAAAGTACGGTGCAACCAGGTTGAACCATGACGCAGATCAACAAGAGAGACACGTCCTGAAAAGGGGTCTGGTGCCAATACCATCAGCACAGCAGTCCTCCGCTCATTAGGGGGGCACCATGCATTACAGGGAAAAAAATGGCCTCTGGTATGGGGGCAACATAAGCAAGCACAGATATTGAATATGCAAGCAACATTAGCTGCTTGTGCTAGGAATCGGATTAGCACAGCTTATTCGCAGCGCATCCAGTGAAGTAAGTATTCAAAGTGTAAATAAAGAAAGAAGGGGGCGGGAGGGGAGGGGGTGAGTAAATTATTTTCAAGCACATTTCAGAGAACATGCTCACAAAGGACACTAAACAAATGTCTCGTTCTGAAAAATTTTAATATCATACACACTTTTGTTTCTTTCATTAACAAGGTTCAGGAATATGGCCTCTCACGTCTCTGATCGGACAGCGCATATCCGATGCCAAACGTGGATAGTGTCTCAGCCAGAACATATCGAGCTTCAATTTCATAGCAATTTGTTAACTGTACATAGTGTTTACCCCATAACAAAAACAATGTGCGACACGGCCATTACAATGTGCACAATTTGCACAGAGACCCCTATATATAACGACATTTTTTTTTTACTTTTATACAGAAATTCATCAAAAAGAAAAAACGCCAACCACATACACCAAAAGCTGCTGATAATGCCATAAAAGAATTTTTCCCTAGCATGGATTTTGAACTTTTCACTTGCCCCGTGATGAACACCACTGCTATTAGTAGTATGGCATTAAAATACTGTGCTGCAAGCTATACAGAACAAAAGTATGAAATATGGCCATTGTGACAACTGTTCATTTCACAAGTACACCAACAACACTGACAAAATGTTTAACGAACGGTTGCAGATCTTTTTTCACTGCAAAACAGCTTTAGCAATCCAAGCTCCAAGAGTGCAGAACCAACCTAAAGAATTCCCCAGAAATTGCTGCAATTTCATAGGTGAACACAAACTGAAACACTCACTCAGGCAACATTTGACAAACCAGTTCTCCGAGAACCGAAGTAGCACAAGCATTTTGTCGTTTACTTATCGCCTGCTTTTTGAGCGAGGGGAGGAATAAAGTGAAGAGGCCCGGGACAATGAGTGCCGTCCCTCGTCCCACCCGTCTTTCGAAAGTGTCAGGGCCAAGCTTTGCCACTGTTTGTCACCGCCAGGCAGAACTGACTCTCATAGAAACAACGCGCATAGCTATGTACATAATGCTAAAGTGGTTGGCGGCATGACACAATCTTCCTTCCCTGTTCCTCCTCTGTTCTTTTTTTCTCAGTTTCTTTTGAGTCCCTTGTTGTCCGCACGCGCAACTCCCCATGGGTTTGGGTCTTCTTGTGCGCGCGGCGGCCGCAGTCACTTGGCGCTGAATGTCAGCACATACTTCACGGTGTACGCGAATGCGGCAAAGCCGACGATGACGAAAATGTTGGCTAGGGTGCTGCCCAACAGGCCGTACCCTTGGTCGCCCAGGCTGCTGCCCGTTATGCTGCGCTCGGCCAGGTACGCGTTCTGCGCCTCCACTTCCGTTTTCCTCTTCTGTATCTGCTCCTTGATTTCCTGCACCGACATTGAAACCAGCGATGTCACCCTCTCCGAATTTTGGTTCAAAGTGAAATACCGCATAAACCGGAATACAGGTCCAGTGGGAGTATAGGTCAACCCCCTTACCCTGAAGTGAAAAAGCAACAAGAAGGAAATCACGGAAACGCGTTTATTGTCCCAACGGTGCTGCAATTTTGCAGCAAACTGACTGCATTGTCATTGGCAGCGAGCTTGCAGAAAGCTCCTGCACAAAGTCTGCAAGCGCATCTTGTGTCTGCACAGCACAATGCCCATGAAATGACATTTAATGTGCGTTGCATGCTGACAGTTTTCCTTTTCGTGCCCGCTAGTACGGTACGCTTTGCAATAACACTAAGCTGATGTTGTGCTGCCATGTTGCCATTTGCTTCAACGAAATTTACAACTTTTTATCTTAAAAGGAATAAGGGAAATCACACACGAGGTCGAATGGAGGAGCACACACGACACACAGCAACAAGAAAAAAAAAAGTACCAGCAATCGCATTTGGCTATAGAGATGGCTTTGGCTACGCATTCACCAACATGCACGCTGTAGGTTGCCACATGATGACTCACCTTCTGCTAAAGACAGCTATAAAACAAAAGGTAAGTTTTGTCTGCTTCTTTGAAGAAAGTATTTCGACCTACATTCCGGTTTACACGGTAGACTGGTTTATCGGCAAAAAGAACTCAAACAGAACAGCAGTGTTACCTGGTCTTGAGGAGGAGAGGGCATTTGGGGGAAGGGGAGCAAGTGTGTTGGGGAGACATTTCGTGTTGGGTAGGTAGGGGCTATTTGGTTGTTGGGGCGCCATTGCCACGTTAGACAATTGAGAAAGTGATGCACGGCCAGCCTTATACCATCAAAACACTAGAGAAACAAGCACCTCGCGATTGGCTCCCAACCTTTTCGGCACAGGTGTTCTTTTTTTATTATTCATGTACACTAAAGGCCCTTTTACAGGCATTACATAGGGGTTACATAAAATATTACCGTGAATAAATAATGAAAAACGAGCACCATTTGCTGAGAACAGAACTTTATAAATCATACTTAAACATACACTGCAAATACTGAGAATATACTGGAAAAAGTAGAACTAAAATGGAACTAAATGGTGCAAAGTGCAAAGAAAGTCTGCCTAAACACTCATTAAAACTGCTTTTTTACGTGGCATTGCATTTTGTAGTTTTACGGTTGGTTTGTTGTGTATTAAGGCAGGGAAAAAAAACAATATTAAGCAGAGCCACAGTTTTTTTCCAACTCCTGGTAAACGGAGCTAGAGATAGTCAAACCTCAGTGTAATAAACACAGATACAACGAATTCTTGTCTGAAACGAAGTAAATCTAACATTTTTCTCTCCAATATCAGCATGTGACAAATATATATTATGATGAACATAGGATACCAAGAAAGCTCTTCTGAATCAAAGTTTCGACTGTACATTACCAAAAGACAGTGTTGAATCACCAATCTCAGCAGCATCGCACTAAGCACTGTTGCTCACACCTTTCCTTTTCGGGTTTCCTCACCAGTTCTCAATGTTCTCACCAAGGTGGCCTTTGTTGGTGCCCTAGTTAGTGTGCTGTCAGCTCCAGTCAGCAGCTGCATTCTTTTTTTTTTTTTTAAGTTATTCCGCCCAGTAATCGGATTTGCTACAGGCATTATCTGCTGTTGGCAATAAAGACCAACATGCCCCTTTCGAAAGGGCATATTGTGCACCCTTCAGTTCAAACTTTCAGTAAATTGTACTCCTGGTCCCCTGGACTTTTGTTTAAAGAGAGTCCACTGTAAATCAGTAACTGAAAAAAACAAGGAAATGTGCAGGCAATTGTGGTCCTTAAGTGCATTTTTGTTGTCCTTCCTTGTGTTTAGCGCTCCTCCAAATAAATCAATATTAAGATTGTGGAGTGGCAATGAACAGGATGAAAATGACATTAACATAGTTTCTTGTGCTCAAAGGGGCTTTACAGCACCTGTTTATGAAACTGTGGAATGTCTCTTGTATATCAAAAAGGGAGTTCAAGTAGCAGCACACTGACACAAATCATTTCAATCTACAGGGTCCTACATATTTCCCTGAACGTGTTCAAAAAAAGATTTTGCGCTTACTGCTGCACTGTTCTTGCTGAAATTATGCAGAAGAATTTCATTTTGGAGTCTACGTCATTCAGTGTGACATTTGCAACTGTTAATAGCCTGGTTCTTAAGAAAAAGAAAAGGTGGGGCGGGGGGGGGGGGGGGGTGGCAAAGTTGCCTTCGCTTATGGGGATGCGATCTGCTGCTGCAACGGCACAAGCGTAAATTTGTGGCGCCACCTGCTGCTAGCTACAGAAAGCAGCCGGTCAGGGAAGGTTGCCACGTGTTGCCCACTCCTGGAACATGCAGCAGCCCTCCCTGATTTCCCTTTCCCAAAACATTCACGGACTCACTATCTCCGCGGCTTCAAAGTGCGGCAGCCATAGAAGTGCGTAAGTTAGCAAACCACCGTAGATTACTATGCGCAAGAGCTTTCGATATTGCTATCAGTTTCAACTGCGTTGCAATCGTCATCAGCATTTAGCACACGACTGTCCCAATAATGCCTTGTTTTCTCAGTTCACAGGTTACACACGAAGCGCACATTAGTAGTACCGATCAGGTGTGCTGAGCAACTGCAGCAACACAAGTTCTGCAACCCAGTCACCACAGGTTCCCTCTTACCTCAACCAGGTCTGGAAACAGCTCGCAAAACATTTCATCTTTCAAGTTGAACTCTAGGCTCTCCCGTGCAAGCTGCTTCTTCTGCAATACAAAAAAAAAAGAAGGAATGAAGAAGTGCGGCCAATTTTATATCAGGTGTCATTATGCCATGCACCATTACAAATAAGCCGTGCTCTGACCATGCTAATAGGGACAGGAGGCTGGCCAACTTACTTCCCTGTCGGTGGTGTCAATACTTCCCAACGTAGGGTTTTTTTCCACCTGCAAACATTGAAAGATGCAAGTCATGCATGGCCCGAAGTGTTAACACAAAGCAAATTCCACTAGTTGACCTAAAACCTATCTTTTTCTTTTGCTCTGCAGTAAGGCATTTCTTTATCGGGTGGTTAAATTTGAGGGGATTTGTGTTTCCGTTGGTCATTTGGGATTAATTCTCCCTGGGGTGCAATAGCCTTTCTCCACAACTGAAGCACTGATGCGACCAGAACTTTTAGAATGAATGAACTAAATGGTCATTAGGTAGATTCAGGCTGCACATGACAACCTCTACTGTGAAAACAGTGAGGAGCCCCACTTCATTTTCCTCTGGTACATTTCAATGTGTGAAGTCCAACAGCTCGTTCAAGGACTCAGGTCGACCACTCAAGAACCAGTGACATTTGACATTACCCACTCAGTGCTGTGTTCACATTTATGGACGCAACTTGCTTTTACACTTCTATTCAGTGGTGGCAAAGAAAAAGCAATGGACATTGAATTCAAATAACTGAATCCCCTGCACAGTCAATGTGACTTCATTGCACTTCAATGTGCTGCACATTGCTGAAGGTGCGACCGTGATTGACGGGATGTTCGACACGACGCATTCTTGCAGCAATGACTAAAGAATAAGTTTGTTTTTCTCATAATGCACACAACCAGTAATTAAATTCTGCATGTACTTTGAGCATGCGATTCAGCTCCTTCTATGAAAAAAAATGGCTGTGGCTTAGGTAAGGTTAAGCCCAGGATGCGAAGCATACTAGCCTTTATTTTAGTTGTTGAACCACTGTTTAGCCTGGTGAACTGCTGTTGCTTGGCTATATTTGGTTCGGCTAGACGAAGAAACAACTCATGAATTACTGCTTCGCCTTCAAGAGTGGAACGCGACAGCGTTCCCGTCGACTCGCCAAGGGGTGTAAGACAATGGGCTACAGGGCAGCGACTACGCGCCCCGCATTGGACGCGGTGAGCGTCGAGCAAAGCAGCGTTCGGCGCGGCAACGAAATGTGCGCCTGAGCAAGAGACGCACGCCTTAGAAACAGCTCGTTTCTAAGGCAACACCGCATTCACTAGAGGCGCTTTTGTACCGCTTTGAAGCATCGTACTCGTGGCTCAGTGGTAGCGTCTCCGTCCCACACTCCGGAGACCCTGGTTCGATTCCCACCCAGCCCGTCTTGCAAGAGTTGAGCCAAAGCCACTTCTCCTCTGTCGTGACGTCACGGTGTCACGTGGTTTCAAGGCGACACCGCCGCGCCTGAGGAGCTGGGTTGAGCTCTCGTAATATGCTTCGCATAAAAAAATAGCAATATGACTGACTGCACAATTAATAGATATCTATTTACTGTCCAATTATGACGACTTATTTGAAGATGCACAGAGCAACATTCTACCCCTTTGCCTCCCTTGAGCACCTTGGAATAGGTTGTATAAATGTCACATGTTTATTGACAGCCCATGATAATTCGCGCCTGAAGGGGTCAAGGTCATCGACACTACTGCTATTAACTGTGTTTAAGTTGGAATATTTTTTTTACCATGAAGCTTAACAGGCCCGTCAGGATGGTGGCAACAGACCATGCAGGGTTCCAGCTGTCTGGATGGAAGTCCGAGATGCTGAGGCAGAGGCGTGTGTTGCACTTGAACCGGCCGCTGGGGGTGATCATCAAGATGCTGGGCGGCTTGAAGGGGAATTCAGCCGGGAACATAAGCTTCCCGTGGTAGATTCCATCTGTGCCACAGTGCAAGACCAACATGATGTCCACTATGATGTTCCAGAGTCTTGAGCAACCAGCACAATTTTACAAGATCCAGGTTACAAGACTATGGCATGGGGAAAATGCTTGCAGCCTATGCAAGCTGGCAATTTACACAGATTCACAATTATAGGCAGCACAAAAAACAGTCGCTTTCATGGTATCCTTGTGAGTACTATGTCCAAACAAGACAGGTTGATGGAGACTTGAAGCAATCTACAATGGTCAAACAAGGGAGGCTCTGAAGCTAAGAGCCAACATTTTGACAAGGGGACTTGCCCTAAAAAACACAAAACGTAAGCCAAAATGCGCACCTGCATAAAGAAGCAAACACTGAAGCCTTCTGAACATTTGAGGCAATGTAGGGGGTGATCAGGGTCATGCGCCGGCGAAATTACAACTATGGGAGTGACTTAGGTACATTGGAAAGTGTCAGTTTTGGGAAGTGCTTGCACAGGCCCATTTAAAAGTTGTATCGAAGCACCACAAAAGGACTACATGCTGTCACGCAGAGGCCTCATATGAACGGAGTAACATGCCTTCAAGAATGTGATGGCTGGTTGTAAAAATGTCAAAACAGCAAGAATTACGATGTGCCTTGGCATCTGTTGGGAGTTCGAAGTACTTGCCATAAAAGGGCTATTCAGTGTATTAGGTTGATAATCTGTAAGGATAAAGTGTGTGATTGGATGAACATGATAGCAACGTATCAATGCCATGGAACAATTAGTGCAAGTAAAGTGACAAAGTGCCATGGAAGCACCACTTTGAGTAGCAACCAAATGACTGAAAATCATTTTCAAGTCGTCCACATAAGTAACACCTAGAGATCCAGCAGTGAAACTATGCACACGCATAGCTCAGACCCTCTAAGCATTAAAGCACATGGAATTTGAATACATTAGTTTAGAAGTGTTTATTGCAAGATGGTGCCCTTTCAATGGTATTATGCCAAGAAAGCAGCAGCAACATGAAAGTGTCTTCAATGTTTGGACAATAACCAGCACTACCATTGTGCGTGCCAAAGTTAAATCCAGCATTTGGTAAAGTATTCAAGCAACAATGTTTTCAATGCTACCATCGCGTACCATGGAGACCACACAAAATGGGAGGGGAGGGGGGGGGGGGGTTAGCTGCACTAACGGCTTCACTGAATACTGAGTTGTGATTCTGCAAGATGGCACAAGTCTACCTGCCTTCTTTTTCCTTTTTACATGCTGAACATGAGGACACTGGTAAATAACTGACTGGAGAATATTCATAAGACAGGCATAGAAGAACATTGTAAATTTTTACATTAAGGTGGCTGAACGTCAACCTGCACCACTAAAATATGGCACGAACGACCCTGTAGCTTGAACATAACCAGGTATCATTTCTGTCTGGTCCTCTGCCTGTTCTGGTCATAAGAAAGTTGTTAGTAAACTTCTTATGGATAACCGGGTTGCTGGAAAGGCATACGGCAGCAGCACTGTTGGTGGCGGCATCTGGTGATGCAGAATCTAATGAGAGATCACACAAAGCTAATACTGCAGTGACTTGTGTACTACATAACTGCTCACGCAAATCACCAAGACCGACATAACTGCCAACATGCAGTGCCTATATTATTTTGCTTTGCCAGTAACCCTGATGCAACACAAAAATTCTTCTAGTGCACGGTAGTTGTACAGAACACCACAAGACTGAACCAGCTTTCGCCACTGCCATCCACAGCTCTGGCAAATTGGTAATCTGCAAATGGTAAGATTGCGGAAAAACTAAAACTGCCTGTTACCTGCACAAACTGAAGTTCGTACAGAACAATTGACTCAAAACTCAAGGACAATTCAAAGACCTCAAGGAACCTGATAGAGAAAAAATTCAAGGAGGGAAAACAAACTTTATTCCTACACATACAATGAAAAATAGTGAACGCTTTCTTTTTCTGCAGCTAAGCAGCTGCCGAGTTTGACACATGCTTTAAGTTTTTCAGGTCTTCAGTTAACTCTCTCATTGTAATGACATCGATTGACTTCTAGCATGATGGTTAGTATAGTGACGAAATTCGTGCAAGGATACTCGTCACATTAAAGCCAAATTGCTGAGGCTTACACTGCAACAGGCAATTGTAGAGCCTCGGGATCAAAAACTGAGCCATCATGGCTCTGGTTTGAATTAGCAAAAGAACAAAATAGTGGCACAGTCTGGTCACTTGATATGGCTCTGTCTAGTTCCAGGATGGCAGCAGCGATTTCATTGGTGGCTGTGAACAAGCCACAGTGCAATCATTTAGTGACACTCAAAAGAAAACACATAGGACTTTTTTCTCAATAGACTGTTCTTATGGCATGGCCCCTATGCAGATTTTGTTACTTTAGTTGCTCAAATGTTTCAAGGAATTCCAGGAGCATGTTTATTTTCGAGGATTCTCAAGGACTTCAAGGAGGTGTGTGAGCACTGGTCCATACACAACAAGTATGTATGTGCCTGTTTATGTACAAGCCATAATTCTGTTCCAAATCATATTTTGTTTAACTTATACAATTAAAACAAATATGTGGCTTCTTGGAGCTTGAACAAATGTGAGCTGGTTATAATACACGCTTTTAACTAGAGCATCAGATTCAAGGAGGTCGTACAGATTAATTTGTTAGTTACTGCATCTGGACATGACTGAACTAAATAGTCAAAAATTGCTGATGTCAAAAAAAACAGACAGAACTAAATTGTGAAGTCAGCAAAGACCCAGCACTAATTTCAAAGTTCTGACTACTACATTGGATTGCAAAAAGACATTAAACAAAGGTAACAAGAGAGCAAGTCACAGAATCTATGCATCAGGGTGCACTATGACAGTGAGCAGAGACAAAATGAGCTTACCCTCGTACGGTGTGTTCTCTGGCCCTCGTACAACATAATGCCTGGAACAGAAGATCGGAAGCTAAAGTTCCTGTGACGAAATTTGCTGCCAAGCCCTCTCAACAGCAACATTATATGCTCAGTTATACAATTGGATAGAATCTATCGGAGGATGATTCTTTAAGTAAGCAAGAGCTTCACAGTAGATCTGTTGAGATGATAAAATATGGGTACACTCATAGGTTAGCTGTGATGGTTAATGCGATGAGGCACACATCACTGACACCAGGATTGCCTCAGCTTTGCCTCCAGGATTGGCTCAGTTTACTTAACCAGACTGCCATCCACGCAAAGTTTGTATGTGTGAGGTACGAGGGGGAGCGAAGATAGACAGAGATATGAGCCAAAGAAAGCTTTACTTACAATTTAATTTAAAAAAAAAAAGCACGGAGGCATTGAGTGCCTCTTCATGGCGGGGTGACAATTTTTTAACCGGATGTTGCAACACGGTTCAGTCTTCAAGATATATCGAATGAAGTTTTCCACTAAAGACGACAATTCTGTGGGACCGACATGGCGCCAAATGTTGACGCGGCCGTCTTTTGACAAATGTCGACATGCAGTGCATCGTGATCGGGTCGCGTAAGCTAGACGAACTCGTGGAACGCGTGGGTCTTTCAGAATGCTCTATTTACAGGTGCCCAGTACTGCCATAACTACAAAATGGAAAACGTACTTACCACTCGAGGATGTTGGATGGCAGGGGGTGAGCTATGATGTAGGGTACCGGGTCCCTGACGAGCCGCAGATAATCTTGGCGAAGTCTTTGAGCGGCCGTGTTGTACTTTTTGTTCATCCCAGCTGTCGCGACCTGCACAGGCCGAGTGACAGCCATTTGAAATGCGCGAGCTGTGCGGAGCAGCGAAGACCGCTTTGTTCCCCTCCAAACAAGCACGGTGGCGCGATCGGTTCATTTAGCTTTCACGCGAAGCACTGACCAGAAGCATTCGCTGCTCTAGAAGGGCATAGAATTAAACGCCAGTAGGGCAAGACTCGTGCATTATCATTTCCAGATCACTCCACGCGCCACAAATAGTTGAATGGCACGAATTTCTTCGCACGTCCTTACTGTTGTTAGAAAACGCGACTTCGGGAAGGTGCCGACGCAGACACCTTATGCGAGGGCACACTTATCAATCGCGACACTGAGGAACGTGATCTAGATTAATTAATGACGTCAAAAGCGTTTCCCTTTTAAACTTCCGCTCTGGCGCACCCGGAACGCGCGATGTTGCAACAAACAAATATCTCAGTAATCCGTGCGAAGGCTAAACGGGGCCAAAGAGAAAACATGCACTGCCATACCTAGCGATTTGTACGAAGTAGCTGAACCTTAAGTGAGAGCAGATGTCACTGAACAATGCGTCCAACGCTGGCACGGTGCGTAAGTCTACACATCGAAGATGTCTTCGCGTTGCCGTAGATCTGAGAACAAACGATTTACACGTCATGAAGTTTGACAAATGCACAGCAGCAGAATCGCAGCACACAGTACGCCATGTTCTCTGGCAGTCATCGAAAAGGCGGTGTTGCAAGGACGTCAGCGGAACTGGATGATAAAAATAACAATATCACGTGTAAACTAAACCCAGTTTTATGCATACTTTCGGTAATAAATTTATTTTTGTTTGAAATTTTTATTTGTTTATTACTTTGTTTTAATTCTTTTCGGATATCTTTTTCACGTGTCTATCGCCTTTTCAAGATCATCAAGGTGGCTCTATATGATGGCCGCGGCGGTCGACGGTTTTGAACTACGATAGCAAAGTAATGTTTGTAGCCGCCAAAGACGCTTTTGTCTTCTTAAACTGATTTCACTACCGCATGAATAACGTAATTATCGTGAAAATATACAAACACAGGCCATAACACTCAAGCGCATTGGTAAAACGAGTTGAATCCGAATAGTCTACTCAACAGTTGCAACGCCGCGATCATGCCATCTACTTCAAAGAAATCAAATTTGTTCCCTTTGAAAACACGCGCGCATCAGTGCTTCAGTCTCTTCAGACCGTTTTGGTTCTTCTTCGGGATCTGCTGCGGTTTGCTAGCATGGTGGCAATTTCACGAAAGGCCGTTAGGCGACAATCCCTTGTACACGGACTTCAAAGTGACACTTCCACAACGGGATTTCCTCTTCGTGGCAGTGCTGTCGTATCAACAGAACGACGCTCTACGCGACGCCGCGCGACGCACATGGCTCAAATTCTCCACTCATGCCACCGTTCACCGGTTCTTTGTGGGCTCCCTCGGTGTCCCGGACGAGCGGCGGATCGCCCTGGAACGGGAAGCGCGCGCCAACGGCGACTTGATTCTCCTCGAAAACGTGCCGGACTCCTTCAGCAATCGGACGTTCAAACTGCTGCAAGCGTATCTCTGGGTGTTCTCGAACTACAAGTGCTCGTACGTGCTCAAGCTGAACGACAACTCGTTCGCGAGGGTGGACACCATCGCTAGGGAGCTGGGACGCGTTTCGGTGATGGACTTCCGCAATCCGTTGCTCTGCTGGGGATTCTTCGCAGGTTACGCGCCGGTATCGCGCAGCGGCCCGTGGGCTGAGCCGGCGTGGTTTCTTAGCGACCGTTATCTACCGTACGCGTGCGGCGGCGGCTACGTCCTCTCCTGGTACACGGTTGTCTACATTGGGTACAACTCGAAGCTCTTGGACCTGTACGCCAACGACGACGTCGCGGTGGGCGTCTGGTTAGCGCCGCTGTTGATGAACAGGACGCACGACCGCCGCTTCGACACCGAGCGCGAGTCCCGGGGCTGCTTCAACTCTTACCTGGTGACGCATCAACAGACGGTGGCCACGATGGAAGAAAAGTACAAGAACCTGGTAGAACTGGGCGTGCTGTGCAAACAGGAGGTTCAACTCAGGATGTCGTACGTGTACAACAAAAAAGCTCGGCTGTCGCTGTGCTGCGTCCGCAACGTCAGCGACATACGGATGCCAAGAGAGATAGAGGAAGAAAAGGAACGGCAGGGAGGTTAACCAGGTTGCAGGTTAATCGTTTGCTACCCCACATGAATGCCAGGGCAAGGCATTGACCTTGGCACCTGAGAGACATTTTCAGAGACCACGCGCATCTTTAGTATGATGTCTTCTGTGGGAAGGAACTGCGGCTGATCATACGCTCACTGTGACCAGTGCTGCACTCGCAACAGAAACGTTGTATGCGGCTGCTCAGGCAAGGGCAGTAGCCATGGCACCCAAGAGACATTTCAGAGACTGTGCACATCTTCAAGGTGGTGTCTTCTGTGGAAATGGGGTGTATCTAAGGTGGTGATTAGCATGCGGCTATGTAGATCACTTCGATCAGTGCTAAATTCACATCAGCGACATATGGCAAACCAAGTCATGCCCTGCGGGAGCCATTTCAGAGGCATCACAGTCTGGAAAATGGCATCCACTGTAGGGAAAAGGTTCAGCTGAAGGTGCCATAAGTCAGTTACTATGGACCTCACCCAGCCCAGTGCTACACCTGCAGCATCACTGACATGTCCTTGCTTTGGCAAAGTAACCAGCAATTGCAGTCTCCGAAATTTATTTCTTGCATGTCAAAAATGTATTTACTTGCAATGTTTGGCTGCATTCAAGGTATCTGTGATATGAAATACATCCTGGATAGCATTGTGGGGGCAGTTTGTAGCTGCCTGTGTTATTAAGCATGCATATTCAGAGGTAAAAGTTCGTAGGGCACCTTCACACCAATGTGTTCATATCAACAAAGGGACGCTTTAGCGACTGTGCAGCAGTGTCACCGACTGAATGTCGCATGATGGCAGCTGCCTCTTGGACACTGTTTGCTATGGCATAATTAGTTTGCAAAAGAGTTCCTTTACTACTGTGCGTTGTACAAATGTCAAGTGTCATTCAGCTGTGCACAGGCTGCATCAACCTAGTACGAGTGGACATCACAAAAAGTCCTCTGCATCAGAGGAGTGCTTCTAAAACTACCTAGTCATTTCGCACACTTCTTCCTCGACTTGTTTGTCAGAGTCTTTCTCATGAGGGCCCAACTTGCTAAATATATAGCCACAATAACCTATGGATCAGGCTGCAGTTTACCCAGTGATGTTTTATGCAGGAAAGTTTTTCTTTCTTGGGATATTTTTAGTAAAACACCCATCATAAGCAGCATGAAAACCTTCGAGGTCTACTTGTGACTTGGGGCAAGCACTGTCTATGAACCGATAGTTTATTCAGGAAAACATGCTAATTTATGAAAAAGAAACTTGGAACAAACAAAGGAAAACCTGAGCTCACATTAACGAAAAGGATGAAGAGCGGTCAATGAACGTCAAAATTGTTGCTCAAAATTTGAGTGAAAATAGAAATTTCACACAATTGCAGTGAACATTAACAAATTCTTAAAGGAAGGAAACTGCCCTAGTAAAGGACGTTACTGTAGAATCATAGTCCCATTTCTTTGAAACGAGAAAGTAAGCATCCCGCTTCGGTGGCATGTGTCCGAAAACTGGGTAGTAGTATGTATATATGTAAGTAGAATATATATATATATATATATATATATATATATATATATATATATATATATATATATATATATATATATGCATGGGAGCCTGTGAAGTGTGCTGTGACAATAGTAACTAATGGACTCTTGTTGCCTTCTGCCAGCTTGTAACCAAAGCAAGCAATGCACACAGCACCAGTGGAGTATTTTGTTGGTGTGTTAATGAACTGCATCTGCAAATGGGCATGCACAAAGATTACATGTTTACCTTTCTTTTTCAAGCCATGCAAATACAGATGTCAAATTTCTTATTTTACACAATAGATTGCAAAATGAAACATTAGCCTAGATTTGCGTGCAAGGGACTGGCAGTATGCAATACAGGTATGAAAAAGATGCAAACTTATGGCGTTTTTCACTGGTCGATCTGGAGCGGCCGCCGAAATCCTCGAGCGAGCGCTCGGGTTTCGCGAATCCGAATCGGCCAGCGGAGCGCAAAAATGCTCCGTGGGGGATCACACAGGAAGTCTGCGTGCACGTCGCACAAACCGGTTCCGGAAACCATGCCCGACCTGCTCTCTACGTTTCCACGGCAACCAAACTCACCGTCCCCCGTGCGTAATTTGACCACGGCAATCGCAGAATCCGTCATTTCCATGTAGCGCCCGCAAGGATTATGCATGGACAACGTGCATAGAAGGCTTCGTACAGCACCTGCGTCACCTAGTAATCGCTGTCGTCCGAGCTCTCATCGCTAAACGCGAGCTCTGCAGCAGCAACGAACGCAGCCATTTTGCGAAGCAACACAATGTTGTGCGTACCAACCGGTACCGATTTCGCTTGAAGACGGAAGTGACGCGAGCTATTTCCGCCCGAATCCGCACCTCGGCGGCGGAGCAAGTGAGAGCGATCCGGCGCGGAGCGAGTTGATCCGAAACGACCAGTGGAACGCGCGAACCCGCTCCAGATCGACCAGTGAAATTCGGATTCGTTGCCACGGAGCAAGAAATCCTGCTCCGAATCGACCAGTGAAAAACGCCATTAGTGAGGTGTGCATAAGAGCAGACTGACAAGAAGTAATGTACAGAATGAGCATACTGCACAAACATGAAGATCCTTTTAAAATCTACAAAAATATAAAGTGCCAAAAATTGGTAATTTTCTGCCCAAGAAGAAAATTGCAAAACATAGTAATGAGCTTGGAATGAAAACAGCGTAATGCTAGCGAAGTATCAACTAGCCCATCAGCAAACTATTAATAGCATAGGACATCATTCTGTAAGCCGTGAGACCATGGTAGAACTTTAGTAAGCAGTATTGTTTATGTTCGATGTGCAAGCCAAAAAATGAGCATGAGTGTACCTTTTAAAGCAGAAGGCTTTTTTTATTATTTCATTGTAGTTTTTCGAAAGCCATGTTTTCATACTTTGCAGTCTTTGGTTGCACTCCCACACTGTCAGTCGTGTGTACTTTTGTTACCTGAACTTTTGGTACTTACAATATAGGCAGTCTTTTCTTATTTTACCTTTGCTGAATCTGCATAAATGCATATCAGTTGTGTAGAGCAAAACCTCACTTTGATTTTGGAGTCTTTCCTCAGTGGCGTGCGCAGCCAGAAATCTTTTTTCGAGGGGTTCATGCACTTGACCGGAGAAGAGAAGTGCTAGACAAGTCACAGTGTGGCTTACAGAAATTTAGGGGGAGGGGAAAGCATTCCCAGTGTGTCCCTCCTGGCCATGCTACTGTATTTCATGTACAATACAGAACGATCAAGAGAACAAATATTTATGTGCCAGCTGTGTTCAGAAGTGCATTGTGTCGTATATTTGTGTCTGTTGTTGCAAGTAAGAATATTGTTCAGAATTTACAGTTGTCTTTTTGACATACAAGAAAGAATGTGCCAACAGGGGTGAATGTGTGTTCCTTTTTTGATAAAAACGATTCTAGAAATAAAATACTGTAAGCCTATCAAATATGTTACGATATGTCACATGTGATGTCATTAAAACGTCGCAGTTCCGCCCGAAAGGCGAATATTCGGACACTCGCTGTCAAAACACTGGCGCGTGGATGCGTTGCAGAAGCAGCGAACGACGTGACCTTCGTGCTGTCTGCCGCTTCAACGCAAACTGAGAGGCGAGAATGCAGAAAGTTATCTATACACTCTGCAGATCACTTTCAAGATTGGGCGCAATGCGCAGTTGCTGCCGGAGCACAACGCCCCCTGCCTCTCGCGCTGCCTCCCTTGCGCGCGCAATAGTCGCCATCGTCGGTTCCCTTTGCACGCAGCCGCGGAATGCGCTGTTGCTGCTGGAGCACAACGCCGCCCTCCTCCAGGGCCTTTCGCGCGACGGAAGATGGCGCGCATCCTCCCCGTTTTCCTTCCTTGCGCGCGCCAGATCGAGCCATAGTCGGCTCCCCTCGCGCGTTTGCGGCGAAATTAAGCGTTGTTCTTGGTCATTATACGGAACATCACAACTAGTGACGATGACGGCGACAATGCGCCTGGTGTGTCCAAACAATTGATATCGCAATTAAACGCGGAGGAAAAATGGAGACACGGTCAGGCTTCATGCATGCCAGGCAAGAGGTCGTGGTTTCTGAAACTGTCTGCAGAGGCCTTGACACTGCATGCACAGCAAATATGCCAAGAACTCTCCACAAGTGGACAACTCAGTCACAGTGCAGTTTTAGCCTTGTGAGCAGCAATTAGGTGTTTTGTAAAAGTAACAGAATTCGCTGCAGTGTGCTCGCTTGCACTGGATCACGCGCAATATCCTATGATTTTGGAACTGCGTTGGCTATCTTGACGTAAACTGTGCCACTAAATCTTATGGAGGACGAACATGCATCTGCTGCCAGACCTTCCAGGTTAAGAAAAGACGGGAGGAATGCGTGTAAAACTGCAAAATGGCGCAACTTTATTCAATGATATAATCAAAGGTTGCTTTCAATAAAGAAGCAACTGCACCGACCGAAGTGAATGCACTCACTTCTCTTTAATTCTCTTTAGCTCCCACATTGTGACTGGTGAACCGGACCGCATACGTATGGTCACCAATGAGTTGCAGTAGTTGCTAACAGGTGCATATTAGAAACCTCCGTAAATAAAAGGTTTCTGTTTTTTACACAGTGCAAGAAAGTGCCATTAGTTTCTATAAATCTTTTAACTCACGGACACAGACGTACATTACCATTTTTATTCAATAAACAGCAGTAAAGATCGACGAAAAGCACTTCAACGCGGAAGAAGCCTCGAGCGCTGCAAAATACGTTACATTCAGCTTCACCGCAATGCATTCTTGTTACGCGGTCAAGCATATGCAGTGTTGCTGTCCTTGAGGAGACATTGTGGCGTGCGTTCGATTCCCCTCAGAACCGGGGAAGTTTAAGGAATTATTTTTGTAATTCTAGAGCGGTAGATTCCCAGTGGCACATGTCTCGTTACTTGAGTTGGTGTTAGACGTTCATCCCGTGGCACACATGTCAGCTAGCTGGCGCATGCAATTAAGCGACGCAGGTTGGCATCAAATAGGTTCATTGAAAACCAGACTGAATGGCATGTGCCCAGTGCTTGATGTGGGCGCCAAATATCTTTATTCAGCTTTTACCTCTCCAGTCCTGCATCTACAGTGACCTACGTCGGCGTGCAAGACGTTCCGACCTTGGAGGTTTGTTGAATAGCGGCACATGTACACACTGCCACATTCTCATCATGCAGAGACCCCAGTTCGACCGATGGTTCGTTTCGAACCCTGTTCCCTCAGCCCAGCTGTCCGATGTGCTATCTATTCGACCACAGACCACCCAGTGACACGGGTAAGGAAAAAAATTGATCGCGCATCCCGACAAGCTTGGACAGGCCGTGGCTTGGAGCGGCTGGTTTTCCTCTCACTTCTAGTACTTCTAGCGTTGTTTCTAGCAACAATGGGGAGGCCACGTGACTGCCCTGACGTCACTCTGCCATTGCATGGATGTCTGCTTGTCGTGGCTGCGTGCAATAAATTGTTAAAAAATTCCCTTTAACGCGTTTCAAACTGTGCCGGCGAAAAGAACTTTGGAGGACACGAGCTACCAACTTCATCTCGACGGTATAACCTCCGCGTTTTCCCGCGCATCATGCGATTGACGCAACTGACGGTCCGTACACTCCGGATGGAGATGCGGCAGATGCAACCTGCAGGAGTACGGCAATACCTGCAGCGAACGGACGGGAAGTTGGATTCAGTGCGGATGAACTGAGCTAGCCAACCGGCTACGGTTAAATGTGTAGCGAGCTGAAACAGTGCGAACAAGAAGAACGCAACAGCGTGCGGCCGTTCAAAGGAAGCGCTCACGCCCACCGCCATCAAGCGCTGCGAAAATGAAAGCTCGCATCGTCAAACGAAAGCTTTCAGCCGCGGTTTCAGTTCACAACTTGCCGCTGCGCTTTTGAAAGTCTCGTCATGAGCCCCGTGTGGCTACGCGCGTTGTCCGGTCGTTTAGGTCCGAGAGGACGTGCCTTCGCGGTGAGAGTGATTTGGTTCGTGCTCGGCTTCGTTTTCGCACTGTGGTGCAGCTACGACATCGCAGCGCGCTCCGCGAGAGAAGCGGAAGGCCCCGCGAGGGACTGGTGGGGCAAAGAAGGCGACACGTTTCTGTTCGTGGCGATACTGTCGTCGCACAAGACGGAACATCTGCGCCACGCAGCGCGCCGGACGTGGCTGAAGCTGGCAGCCGCGTCCGAACAGCGCATCGTTTACAAGTTCTTCGTGGGTGCTCACGGTACGCCACTGCAGTGGGTGGAGAACCTCAAGCGAGAGTCGCTTAGCTTTGACGACGTCGTGATCCTCGACGGTGCCGAGGACTCGTACGAGGACTTAACCAGCAAGCTGGTCCATAGCCTCAAGTGGATCGTGGGCCACTACTATTTCGACTTCGTGCTGAAGCTGGACGACGACTCGTTCGCCAGAGTGGACGTCGTTGCCGACGAGCTGGCCAAGTGGAAAGGAGAAAGGCCGGACGGGGAGCTCTACTGGGGCTACTTTGCCGGAAACGCGCCGGTTTTCAAGTCCGGAAAGTGGGCAGAAAGAACGTGGTATCTCAGAGATGGGTATTACCTGCCTTACGCGCGCGGCGGAGGATACGTGCTGCCCCAGAGCGCCGCGAGGTACATTGCAAGCTTGGCTTTCACCGCATTCGATTACTACTTCAGTGAGGACGCGTCGGTGGGCGCGTGGACGGCACCGCTGAGGCTCCATCGCAAACACGACCGGCGCTTTGACACGGAGTACCGCTCACGCGGTTGCTTCAACTCGTACCTGGTCACTCACAAGCAGACGGCGACCATGATGTACGAGAAGTACCGAAACCTCGAGCAGACCGGTGTAATGTGCCAGAGGGAAGTGCGGTCGAGGCTGTCGTACGAATACAATTGGAGTGCACCACCTTCCAAGTGCTGCATGCGCAACGTAACAGACGCGACTTTAAGTCGTCGCCCGAGGTTCCACTGGCACCACAACCTGCTGTGATGCCTGTCGTGCAGAGGGTATTCTTCACCCCTTTCTGCCTTGCGTTCCCGAATTATCGTCATTTTTACTATATTTATTCACGGCATCCATGCAAACACATTGAAAGTTCGTATGATAAATGTTCATCTTGCAAACTGTGGTCAGTTTGACCTTGTAAATGTGTACCACAATGTGCAGGTGAATCTGTCAACACCAATATAAAAGGTGCCAAGGTGCTGGTAACAGCATCAGTGTAAGTGTTGGGCTATTAGCTGTAGACGTGCGCTGTAATAGTCTTGTGTTATTGTATCGATATCTTGTGAACAATTGCGATGAAGATTTGATGGTATTATGCAATGGAACTTAAAGCCTCAGTACATGTCATGCTGAACATAAATGTGTAAAATTTTGCAGCAGTTGGTGTAAATAGTCCACCAAACAGAACAATCGGTTTACAATTTTTCGCTGCTCTGGGAGCACCCATGGTGACCACTGTATTTTCCACAACTATCAGTGCTGCCATAGTCAGTGTTCAAAGAAACGGTATTTAAACCAACGTAAAGTAGGTGTTCCGATATACACCAGTGACAAGCCTTACGATTGGACTACCTACATTTGTCGAGGTCACACAGTTTCATACATAACAGGCAGCACTATGAAGGCTAGAGAGATTCTTCTGCCGTTTCACATTTGTGACCTAAACATATTGCGTCACATAAGAAAGAAAAAGATACAGGTAGGTGTCACGAAATTTGACGTTAAAATTATGACCCATGCTTCTGTGTTACAAAATACGATGTAATTAATACATTGAAGATGTTGCAAATCTGACGCTTTATTGCCGAACGAGTGAGGCAACATGTTTCTGCAACCAACGGCCTCATCACATCACTTGTGCTTGCGACCAAAGCATAGTAGGTTGCATAATTGAAGTACAAAGCTGCACAAATAATACGCGATTTGACGTAATGTTACGTCTGCAAGTTGCAGTTGCAATATATGAAGTTATTTGGTATTAAGCACTGCAGGTTAAAAAAATGGCTGTGGCTTAGGTAAGGTTAAGCCCAGGATGCGAAGCATACTAGCCTTTATTTTAGTTGTTGAACCACTGTTTAGCCTGGTGAACTGCTGTTGCTTGGCTATATTTGGTTCGGCTAGACGAAGAAACAACTCATGCATTACTTCTTCGCCTTCAAGAGTGGAACGCGACAGCGTTCCCGTCGACCCGCCAAGGGGTGTAAGACAATGGGCTACAGGGCAGCGACTACGCGTCCCGCATTGGACGCGGTGAGCGTCGAGCAAAGCAGCGTTCGGCGCGGCAACGAAATGTGCGCCTGAGCAAGAGACGCACGCCTTAGAAACAGCGCGTTTCTAAGGCAACACCGCATTCACTAGAGGCGCTTTTGTACCGCTTTGAAGCGTTGTACTCGTGGCTCAGTGGTAGCGTCTCCGTCCCACACTCCGGAGACCCTGGTTCGATTCCCACCCAGCCCGTCTTGCAAGAGTTGAGCCAAAGCCACTTCTCCTCTGTCGTGACGTCACGGTGTCACGTGATTTCATGGTCACCGCCGCGCCTGAGGAGCTGGGTTGAGCCCTCGTAATATGCTTCGCATAAAACAACTGCTCTGTGAAATGTGCGGAGAGACTTCTGTGACCGCAGTACTTGTGCACCTTCCACAGTGTTTCCTGTCATGTATAAAATTATGTATAGTGAGAGTACTGTTGCACTCAATATGAGCTACAACACACAAGCCGTGGCCGTAGCTACACTCTCGAGAAAAAAGTGTAGAAGGTTTTGCCATTCCAGAAACGCACACACCCTGTGCTTTATGCTGTCCAATTTCTCCACGGAACATAATACTGTGGCCCACAGAGCAGCCTGCAAGTCCTTAGCCTTTAGTGCAGATTGCTTTGTCACGGTGCACGCTGCCCTAGCTTCTTAACTATTTTTTCTTGTTTGCATATCCGGGACGAGGACGTAGCTGCTTGATGGGCAAGTGCATTGTTGCCCCGCAAAGAAAGTCAACAGTACACTCAAACAGCAACGTTGCCTCCACATTTTTCTCGTAAGCGTTGCTGCAGCTACAGCTCGCATGTTGCAGCTCATATTGAGCACCATAATACATACTTGCGACAACAATGAAACCGACGTGTAGAGCTAGTGTGCGTTTCCTTACGTCTTAACTAGTAGTCATTGAAAACCGGGACATTGAAATGTGGGCAAGAAAGAATCTTACCTGCTGAAACCAGTTTGCCAGATGTTTATTGCTCACTATGTGCGCTTCTGTCACTTTATTTTTTTCTTCCTCATTCCTCCAAGTGCCCTACAAAGCCATTTACTGTCTCTCCATTTCCTGAGCAAGTCCAGAAGTGTGCCCCATTGTAATATATTCGATTTTGTAGCCTTGAACAAACAAGTTGAAATTAGAACAAGCTTCTTTAAAGGAATCGGTGTATGCAGTATCTTGCAAACTTTTCTCGACGTACACTCATAGTACAATGCTAGTGCAAAAATTTGAATTTGTGAATGAGGGACATAAACAGCTGCTTCAAATATTGATCTTGTAGCCGTAAGTGAAGTCGGTAAAAAAAGGTTCGCTGAATGGATTCACTGTACATGGTACTGTGCGTTTTCTTTGAAACTCGTACGGGCCACGTTAGGCTGCCATCCTCTAGGATTGTGGTCACTTGGCTGGTGCAGTGTTGGCAAATGGACTAATTCATGGTGCAACAAAGAGTACAAGCACAGCAGTAGTGAATCTGTCATCCATTTGCACTACACTTTCTATCTGTTGACAGTTGCACAAGTGGCTTCATTTCATCTAGCAAGTAAAAGCATTATAACCAATTAAGATGTTTTAATGGAATGGGTTTAATGAACAGCTATTGGTTACAAGCGAAAAAATTCTGGGGTTATCATAAAGGCCATACATACTGTGCAACTACAGTGAATACCAGTCTGCTTTTCGATACTATGACCAGTCGCAGCAGTTCATGCAGAAATGTGCTGACCAAGCATGCAATGTATTGAGCATCCTCCGAGGCGAAAGATGTGTTGTGGCCATTGATGGCTAGTGGATCCATGCTCTTAGTTGCAGATGAATGGGCTCATCGCTTCTGCTACTTTAACCAATTGAAACAGCACTCGTCCGAGACTGTCTCCATGGGGATGGAAGACAGAAATGAATTTCAGGGTGCATTGCTGGGCTTTCAACTAATGCTTCACCGTTAAGTACAGACACAAGCCTGAGCACAGACAAATGTAAAAGCAAAATTTTGCTACCTGACATAGTCATCACAGCATATTAATGCACTGGCATTGTCTGATTATCCAGAATGTAACGACTTTGCTTGCTCGTAAAAACTAACTTTTGCATCGGAGGTTTGCAGACACCGTGGCCTTTGTTTACTTTAAATAGCAAAGCATCAGTTACAGTGCAGGATCACATTCTCTATATTTTTGTTTTGTTGTCCTTAGTCATTTTTGTGTTGAGCCTTTGAAAACGTGCCAACTAGCCCGACTTGCTAATGACTGGCAGACCCCAAAAATTTTCTTTGCTGCTCTTCTTGCATGTGCTGTTGCAAGATTCACTATATGGTGCTTAGCTTCTACTTAAGTGCGATGTTTAACAGTATCTACATAAATGTTACACACGAGAATGCTCTCACTAAATCAGTGAAACAATTTGAATGAAATGCGCATTTCAGAAAAAAAAAGCCAAATCATAGTGATAATCGAGAAAAACTTTACTTACGCCTTTCTTTATAGTTACACAAATTTAATTGTAACCCCTTGAAGAGTTAAAGCATGTTAGCAATTCAGCTATGAAATAAAAATTGTCACAGCCGTGAAAACCTTTCTTTACGACTGTCTAAGCTGGAGAAAAATGATATAATTGTACATTACTCTGAAATGTATTTCGTGAGCAAGTCGTGATCCCTAGTCATCAGTTAACATGTTTTCCACATTCAGTGCTGTTATGTGCATTTTACAGAATTGTGATTTGTCCATGTCACTGTTAGTTGCGAACATGATTAATAGGCAACTGGTGGCAGTACATTTCAGACCCATGACTTGCTGCAGTTGAGGTGCAGCACTGCCAATTTCAAGCAAGTTGTCTTACTCTCTGTAAGCAAGACGAGCAAAACGAGAACAAGGTAAAAGCGGGAGCCAACGTTTCGACAAGTGGACTAGTCTTTTTCAAGGTGACATATGCTACATGTAGTATATATAGGTAGCGTTCTTCTAAAGGGGAGTGAGGCAAGGATCGCAGGTGCGTTAGCGGCGAGGGTGTAGAATGGTGTAAAGTGATGAGGGTTAGCGTTAGCGGCGAGGGTGTAAAGGGGTGCTACGCACCCCTTTATTATCATTCTACACCCTCGCCACTAACATTTTCGGTCGTTGCCTCACCCACCCACCTTACCCCCTCTCCCCTTTAGAAGAACCCTACCTATATACACTGTGCCAAGGGATATGCATATGTCGCCCTGAAAAAGACTAGTCTACTTGTCGAAACGTTGGCTCCCGCTTTTACCTTGTCCTCATTTTGCTCATCGTCTTGAATTTCCACCTCCCACCCTGCCCGTGTTTTCCCTGGATCTCTGTAAGCAAGATACGCATGTACTTAAGGCAAGCTTTCCATGCTTATGAAAGTGTCTGTATGCCTATAAGAGCTAGTCAAATAAAACCTTTGGGTAAACATGTCCTTGGGATCTTTCAAACATGAGCTTGGTGCAGTGTTGGTTGTGTCTTGGAAAGTTAAGCAGTGCCAAGGTTACACTGAAATATAGGGTGTTCTAGCAACCACCTTGTTAAAACTACTCTGTTATAAATATGCTCAGTTCAAGACAAAACAGAAGCCGTGTCTGCGAGATCATCTCCTGGATAGCATAGCCTCCCTGTCAAACTATATACCCATTCCACCATTCTTCAAAAGCAATTTTGATATGTGCAGGTGCCCCGTTTACCACCCACTAATACAGTTTTCCTAGCAAAACTATGATGTTCCTCTTGCCACACTGCGTCCTTTTCTTTCCCCACGGATGAAATTTAAACATTCGTCAAGGTGTTCATGTATGCTATGTATGTGCGCTTGATAGAATTGATTCAGTAAAAGCTCTATTCATATTTTCAACACACTAACTTTGCCAATGTTCTTTTTGATGTTGTACATTGGATCAATACTTCCCCAATTCTACATCCTTACTTCTCTAAGGCCTGTAAGGGAGCTTAAGGTAAATGTTTCTTATTGGGTGAAATTTACAGCAGCTGCATATATCAAACTATGCCAATATTCGCTAACTCTTACTCGCTTGTTCTGTTCAGGCCATTCAAAATGACTCGGCAACATTCACGTGAATCACTGTGACTTACTCCTTTAGACTGCCAGTAACTTTAAAGTAAAACTTTTCCGTGACCTTCCCGATTTCTTCCATAAAAGATCGACGAGATCTTTGGCAAACCAAATCTCAAACAGGTCCTTTTTGTTGTGCCTTCCTGGTCCCCATGTTGATCATCATAATAAAGTACTAGTGCCAAGCTGCCACACAAACTCTTACTTTCATTCCTCCTATGAAAGCTTCAGCCGAATTATACTATTTCCCCAGCCCAAATGCCAGCAACCTTGATTATTGTTCAAACTGCTATCGCTAGTGTATGAATGTACTACTCATTTCCGTGGTCCCATAGCACACTTCATTGTGAAATCGTTGTCGGGCACCACCTCTGTGAACCCTGCAGTAACACTGGGCAGCAATGCATTTCTTGTAAGTGTGCAAGAGACATCGCGAACTTGTTTTGCCCAATGCCCATTTTGGTAAAACAAATGGCCTCGTGGAAGCACTGGATGCTGCACAGTTCGGACAAAAGGCAGCACAGTGCAGCAGTAGTACTCGAGGTTTCAGTGAACAACGAAAAGATCATATACAAAATAGTGCGTAGCTGTTAAAAGTGTTTTTAGCTAACAATTTCATGAATGTTCGGACTGCCTGTGTCTGAAAAAAAAAAAAAACATTACCATGCGGATGTGTACATATGCCAAGATGTTGACACAAAATACAAAACACTGTTGGAAACCTACAGCTATGGCGTCACAAAGCAGAGATGGGTTGAGAGCTTTTTCCAAAAAGACTATACAGTAAAAGCTCGTTAATTCGAACCGCAAGGAGAAGCCGCTTCAGTTCGAATTAACGAAAGTTCGAACTAACGAAAGTGAAAGAAGGCAACAGTACACTGTGATTTGGGAGCAGTAGGGCATGTCAGAAATTTGGCGTTTCAGAAAGTGATGGCGTGTGCCGCGGGCACACGCCATCTTCAAGTCGAAGCTCTGGGTCCGACTGTGCCACACCACCGATGTCCACCGAAACGAACGTTAGCAGAGGCTTAACACCATCACAATGAATCGCGACGGCCGATACCTCCTAAGCTGAAAACAGAGGTGCACAACCGATGAAGACTGCCGAGACACAGACGCTGAACATGTCAAGGTGGCGAAGGCCCTCATTCGTTGGTTCTCGATTGCAAGCGCAGCTGCGAGGTACTTGATTCGCTGTGTTTTTGAGCTTGCTGCGCCATCTCCACACTACATTAGCAGCTGTACAAGATTTGCAAAGCCTCAGAGATTCGCAACGGGCGAGAAGTCTCGGAGGTTACGTAGAACGGAGAGGCGGCAGACGCCGCTGCCTTCTGGCTGACCCCGCGTCGGTTAGATTTTTTTCCGATTTTGCCTTCTCTCGCCGTTCTCTCCGTTTCGGAGGCAATACAGCCTTGTGTGTAGGCAGTTGGCGCGCTTCTCTGGCCGTGTGTCAGGCGAGCGTAGTTCGAATTATCCGTGAGGGAACCTTCTCGCGTTCGAATTAACGGACTTTTTTCTACATAGACTTCTGTGGAGCTTGGCCGGACCAAATCGTACAGTTCGAATTATCCATAAATTCGAATTATTGAAGTTCGAATTAACGAGCTTTCACTGTATTATAGCCTGCTAAAGTTATGGTGCAGCTTGT
Source organism: Dermacentor albipictus (assembly GCF_038994185.2). Taxonomy (NCBI): domain Eukaryota; kingdom Metazoa; phylum Arthropoda; class Arachnida; order Ixodida; family Ixodidae; genus Dermacentor; species Dermacentor albipictus. The sequence goes on from NC_091822.1 coordinate 164,999,512, forward strand.
ACACCAACGCACACCATGAAGTTGTGCAGTTGTGTTTGCATCACACAACTCCTCACAAAAATAGGCTTGTTGGAGGCACTTTATTGACCACTCTGCACCAGTTTCCCGGATTAATTGTCCCAGTGTAACAGAAGAGATATGAGAGAAGCTGTAGTGGAGGGCTCTGGATCAACTTCAGCCACCTGGGGTTCTTTAGCAAATCCAATGCTCGGTACACAAGCGTCAGCCCCGTGGGAATGTGGCCACTGAGCAAGGGAATCGAACCCCAGCCACGTACTCAAAAGCAGAACATATCCCATTGCCCACGGGCAAGGAGACGCTTTGAACCAGCTCAGTTAATCCTAGAGTGATCATTTTCGTATTGCATGCAAGTGTGCATTTTTTTTTTTTTTTTTAGTGTTTCAGATGTTATCTTCTGTGATGCCAGTCTGTGGTTTCAGAACCCCGAAGAAAACCTTCAAAGCAATGACACAACTTCTCGTTTGCAAACATTTACTTTCGTTGCATTTGTGCCGCCACTTACATGCACGACATCCACGCAAAAACCAGGTTTCCTCTCTAAGCAGTAACGTTGGTTCTTCCTAGGCCAGGCACGAACATGAATTCCGTCGTCTAACACGCGGCACACCTATCTAAGTACAGAGGACACTTTTCTTTTTAAGCACAGGGAGAAAACGATGAACAAACTTTTTCAGTGTGAAGACCCCTCTTTCCAAAACAAAGAAATGAAAGAAGACTGCACCATCTGGGCATGAGCTAAGCTTTCCACAGCCCATCTGGCCAGATGTAGTATCACATTTCCTTTTTTTCTAACAATAAGAGTAAGAAAATAACTCCTATATCTAGACTTCAAGGAAAAGCAAAAGCTAATAAGCAGCGCGCGAGTTGTGTGTACTCCACAATGTATACATATATATATATATTATAAATATTTATAACTTATGTACAAGAAACAACCATCCACAGATGGATGGGGTAGTGGTTTTTTTTTTCTTTCTTTACAGTCTTAGCTGAACACTTGAAACGGGAAAAGTTGGAAGGAAGGAAACATGGAGAAGACGAGAAGGAAAATGGAATGTGTCTCGTAACTGCGCCTTCTTTCGCATTCACTGGAGGGTGCCTGCAGGAGGTGTTGGGGATAGCTCAGAATTGAATCCAGGCCTCTTGATTCGAAGACTGCTGTGATGGTGTGCTGCTACTGTCTGGTGGTCTGAAAAACGAGTGAAGCGTCGTTAACACGTCGCTGGCAGAACTGCAGCGTAAGTATGCACTATGTGGTAACACAGCCAAACCTCAACAAATGCGTATAGCGAATTATCGGATGTAATGTAGTTAATACAGAATGTTTCTAGCTCGTATAAGTGCATAACAAATGTATGCTTATAATACTGGACGTAACAAAGGTGCCTTCATGTTGGATGCAATTTTGTTGCAATAGGCTTTGACTGCAATAATGAATGTCTATAAGTTCAGGCCTAATTACATCGTGAAACAATATGCCACCACTGCAAGCATTGCTGAAAAATATGCACATCAGTTTTATTCGACAGCAAGTGAGAAAATAATGTGGATTGGTATAATTAATGTGGACTGGTATAATCTGGGCAGAGTTCAGTTATAGCCGATTTAGGTAGCTTGTCAAGAGGAGTGAAGAAAGAAGAAAAAAAAAAAAAGGATACAGGGGGGGGGGGGGGCAGCATATGTCCGGTCAGTTACCTCCTCCTTCGTCTTTATCTTGTCATGCCATTTAAATCGGCCATTGAGAAACAGCTTACTTACACAACGGGAGCACTGGCAAAGTCACCCCAGGGGTCAACGGAAGTGGCTGCTGCCGGTGCTACCGATGTCGTGTTGCCAGCTGGACCATCACCAGGCAAAAGCGAAGGGGGAGCTTCCTTTGGAGGGCTCAGGTCCAACAGGTTCGCCACTGCTCCAGCTCTGACCGCTGCAGGCATGGAGGAGGGCGAGGGCGAGGACGAGTTTCCGTTGCCCTCGGGCGTCTGAGCCGTGGCCGGACTCGACGGAGGCGGTCGGAAGCCACTGCTGAGCTGCGAGGTCGGCGGAGGCAGCTTGACGCCTCCCGGTGGCGGCGGGAGCAAGCCACTGCCGGAGGCAGCAGCCCTGGGTTTGCTCTTGCCCGAGCCAGACTTCTGCCAGGCATTGCAAGAAGGACGACGTGATTAGCTTAAGAGTACTTGGCTCTTACTGTAAGAAATCGTGTATTATGGAAATTTGGATATATAATCATCCTAAGACCTGCTCGAAAAGAGCTGAAGCACATACATAATCGCTAATTCAAGTTGAATCTTATTAACTATGGGCATGTTACGAAGGTGAAAAACTTTTTTTTTTTTCCGTATTGTTGCATTCCGTTGCATTTACGCAACATTCCGATGAACGGCATTAAACACAGAAGCAAAGTCAGTTTAAAACTGCCTGTACACGTTGTTGCATTTCCGCAACATTCGTCTACAAAACATGCCCCTTTGTGCTATCATTTGTGCTCATCCTTCACATCTTCTACCAAAACAAACATGGCGGAGGCGGCGCGCGCCTGTGAGCAGTAATACGGATAAGTTTTGCCACTTGTAAATGTATTTCTCCATAAGACAAAGCCTCAAAAAAATTTTACGCTAAGCTCCACATCCTCCCGACTCTGTAGATTAAAAAAAAAACATTATTATCTCGGAACACTTTGTTCCTGGTGACGGAACGTTGCTATGTTGCGCAAATGCAACAATGTGCACATGGTTTATTTTCTTCGGAAAAGTGAAATGGCTCCCAAGCGCTATTATGGCCAGCAATTCCTCCTGATAGTGAACGCAGCGACCCTTCCAGGAGTGACGACAACCACGAGTGTAAATCCGTTTCGATTCAATAGGTGTGCAAAATGTTTTCTGGACGATTTATTTTTTCTAAAGGATGCGGTGCATCCACACGCTGCTGTGTTGCGTAGTCACGGGCACAGCCGTGCGTCTGTGCTTCTGTGTTCTAAATTTTGACTATAACGCGAAAACTTTGCATTGCTTCCTGGCTGCACGGCTATCTGCACCACATACTGCACGAAATGTGGGAACCACCCGTGGTGCACAAGCAAGTACAATTGCTTCTTTTTGTTCCACACTAAATCATAGGTGCACCAATGATTGTCACGTGCAAATAAACATCCGAGCATGAATCGCACTAAGTGTATCTTTCACCTTCAACTTCTTTATTTGCACATTGTTGCAAATACGCAACATACCCTTCTTCTGCAAATTCAAACCACAGAAATTCGCTAAAGTTAGTTTCCATGGGAGTACAGCTACTGTTATCCTTCCCTACAACTCCATGAAAAATATTTTGAGGAAACAAAAAATTGTGCAGTAAAGGGTTAATGCTGAAGGCAACATCTCATGCAATGTGGGTAAAGTAACCATCTTTTCATGTGTCGTGTAAAAACTGTATTCCTTTGCTTAAACAAAGAAGATGATGTAACATTGTGTTCAAGGTTGGCATACCCATCCTAAGTCCTGGATTTGCATGCCATGCTATTCAAAACACATTTCGTGGGTGCTTTTCATCGTCCATTCCAACACAACAGTCTAGATAAAATCGGTGTCAATTTTCACGAACCCGGACGGTAAGAATATGCTTAAACTACTTCCATGTACCGTATAGACTCAAGTAAGGGGCGCCCGCCCAACTTGGCAGCCCAAAATAAGGGAAAAAAATTTCAACGGAGAACCGATCACGTTCGGTACCCTGATGCTGTGCGCATGCATTGGCAAACTTTAGCTTGCTGCATACTTCAGCATGCCACTACTCGATCACGAGTACTGCTGGCTGCGGTGCTAGATGCGCAATCAGCAGAGCGAGCGCAGAGAAGACCTCCCTGGAACACTACTCAGTATGCACACGTTTTCGCCTCCTGTCCGCCGGCGTCTTTTTTTGTGCACCGCTGGAACTTGAGCTTGTTTGCAGTGCTTTGCACCTACTGCGTAGCTTGTGTTGCTCCTTTTCCAAACGCTAAGCCGAAGAGTGGAACCTAGTGCTCGAGAGTAGTCATATTTACTACACTGAGCCACACTTATCGGAGGCGCAAGCAGACAGAGGTTGCCCTGGCTTTCACAAGTTAGCCTAGTGGTTATCGCGAGAGCAACCAGCACAGCTGCGGGGACACTTTTCCTTAACGGCATGTCATGGGAAGCCGTTCTCTTGCAGCGATATGCTAGTGGCACCCTTTTCTGTATCTTTTGCCTTCGTTGCGGGAGCCCCTTTGATTAGCGCACCGGAACAGGCATTCGAGCAGTGCTGGGTGCCGTCGGAGACAAACTGTTTCCATTAACTTAGGGCAATACTGTGATTTCTTGCTTGTGCAGCGCTCGGTGCCCACCCAGCAGTGCGCAAACCTGCAGTGGACAGTACTCCTGTGAGATGCCAGACCACCACGAGTGAGGCGTGAAAACTGATCTCCGTGGCAAAAACGTCACAAATTCACTGAGCACCAGAACCCATATCATGGTGGCACCGTCTCGCAGCTAAAAAAAGACATCACCTATTCATGATGGCAGCCATAGGTAGCCTCTTTATATAATGGAGGTACACACAACTTACGCCAATGTTCATGTTGATCTTGATTGTTTGGCCTTCCTTGAAACTGAGGTCCAAATGTGGCTGACTGGGATCAGTAGCACCTTTCTCCAACTCCTCACTCTTCTCAAGCCACCTAAATGACACAATAGTATCACTTAGATACAAGCATGCTGCAGTGGACACCCAATAGGAACACTCTTAGCTATGGGATTGGGAAACAATGTACCACCTATGTGTGACAAGCAGTAAAGAAATTTCCAAACAATAGGTAAAGGATTACGCACTTGAAATGGTCTTGAAGAGCAACATTCAAGTCGAACGAGTCACCCCGGTCTGCAAATCCGATTCCAATGAACGCTGCACGACCTATGATGAAAGAGATTATAGCATGAGAGTGCGCAACAACACAGCAAACACGATGCATAACAAGGACTTCACAGTAAATGTGATATGCTCATTTCTTAAAGCAAGCACGACAGAAGCCTACAAGTGGAAGGCCGAGTCAAGCAAGAGCAATACATGTCGCACACTCAGGTACGCCACAGTAAGGTACAACAAACTGTAATGAAGTCCTTAAGGAGGTACTGACAAAATTTTTGAAATTCTCCTTTCTTATTTTATCAGATAACTGTCGTCACCATCACTATCATGTCACGCTAGAATTCCTGGAATGCACAGAAAATTATGAATTATCCTCTTTTAAAGTGACCGTTTCAAAATGCACGTCAAATAGCGTAGGGCTCCTTGGCGTAAGGCTTGTTTACAAGACATCTCTGGATATCATGAAAATCAGGGTCACAGTCACAAACTGTTGACGCGTGCACTGGTGAGCCTGGTGAGCCACACAATGACCACATCTCGCCGAAAGCTGGATGCGCAGCGTATAAATAATTTTTTCCTCTTTCACTCTGCACTTCTTTGCATTCCATGCAAGATAGTAAGCTTGCTTCCCTGCTGTCACTTCTGTTAGAATGTGCAGTGCCTATTAGCCTTTTCACCTTCTTTCCCCCTATTATCCTGTCATCTGCACCTTTTGACAAGGCGACTACAATGAGGCTTCGACTAATGCACCAGATCACACATCAGTGATACCATGTGACTCCTCGACCCCCGAATTTTCGTGACATAGACTTTGCCCTTGTGAACAAACCCTACTCCAAGAAATTTGGTGCGCTTCTTAAGCTCATCAGATTAATCCATCATTTGTTGCACATTCAAGGAATTCAAGTGTCAAACCTTGATTATGGGGTCATTAGCTATCAAAGAGTAAAAATTTGTGTCAGTCCTACTTTAAGTACAATACCAAGATGATAGCCACTGAAGACGGCTAGATATGAATATACACTATAAGTGTGTAATTAATGATGGTAAGTGGCATGATAATGCTAAGCATCAAAAGGTGACAGTAGTAATATAGTGGTCAACACTCTTTGCTCATAGACCAATACTGAATGCAAAGCTTTAGCCTTTAACATCATTTTCACCACTGTTACACTTGCAAAGTACCATGCGAGTGTTGATTTGATATCTGTATATGAATTTGAACACGAACGCGAACACTGAAATAATGCACAAGAGGAAGGTTTAAGATACAGGACGTCAAACACAAAGCGAAGCATGCATCTATCATGCAACAACTCTGCCCATGTGAAAAACAGTACGGTCATTTTGCCGGTTCACATTTTTCCACAACTGTAAAAATTAACATGCATTTTTTTTAATGTACCACGTAAGAATCCTATAAATTTTAGGTGCAATATAAACAGCAGTGTTTCTTCCAACTTTCAATATGCCACAGCACTGCGAGTGACAGCGGCAGCAATTGATGATCAACGAATGCTGCTGTAGAACAGTCTTTCCAATGCATACAAAGAAAGTGACATACCATTGTCATCTTGCAGTCTAATGACAAAGTAGCGGCTTGAATCCATTACAGCCTCAACTGCAATACCCGGGTACTTGTCGATTGGGCATTTGGCAAACAATTCACCTGCAAGACAATTTTTTTTATGCATTATGAAACAAGAATATTACCCAAAACAGCAGCTGAATGTGAACTTCTTCACAATCTTCCCTCTTTGCAATACATAATGCCTCACAGAAAATTTATCATGATATATACAGTTCAACAAGAATTTGAGACATGCCCACTTTTCCATCAGTCTGTCACGGCATAGTGTAGTGCAAATCACAACTGTAGTTGGGAACACCAATTGACAAGCAATTATGCAGTGGCTTTCAGCATTTCCATCTGGCTTTCTGTCATTGTGCAGGTGTTTATATACGCGTTCTAAGGCATGCTGGGCCGAGAGCATACATATATATATATATACATACACACAAGTTCGCATCACACCCTTAGATTGTGGGAATGGCCCCCAAAAGCAGCCGCACTACATAGAGAGCTCTACATGCTTTCCTGATATAACGAGTTCAGCGCCACACCCTCAGTCAAAAGAGGTGCAACTGGCGAAACTTTTTTCCACTCAACTCGGCTGAAGTGATCACCGTACTTCAATGGCATGCCACAGACACTCCCGAAAGAACATTTTTGTAGCCCGATTCTCTCGCCATTTAACGGAATGAACAGGAGTGAAGGCGCATTTCTCAAGTTCCTCCTCATCATACAAATCACTGAAGAGCATTCAATGCGCATTTGTCTTCCGCAATTCAAGAACTGCACTGCGCTATTCAGTGGAGTAATAATTATTAATTAATAGGCTTCAAGGTGAAGCCTACTAACAAATAAGGTTGTGAGACTGATTGCTAGTGAAAACCACACCGTGAAGCTTATTTCCTGCGTTAATTACCGCAGTAATTCTGGTGGAATGAGTGATAACTGCAATGTTATAAATGAATAGACTACTGGGCAGCTTACTAAGCCATACTATTCAAGGAGGGAAAAGTTCCCATCTCAGCTCTGTTGAAATGACAGAAGCAAGTGTCTTGACTTATCTGCAGAATCCTAATATATAAAGCCACTAAACTGTATCTGAAGCCTGCGGTATTTGAATTAGCAAGCTAAGCTGATAACACAGCAGCTAGGCTTTGATTAGCAGTGTGCTATCTAGTGTAACATGGCCCAAATGTGAAGGGCATAAACGCAACAAGTTTCATGAGATTAGAGTTATACAGGCCACAAAAGTGAAAGCGAGTAAAACAATATAAAAAAAGGGACTGCTGCAGAGTTTTTTATAATAAGAAAGCAAGCATGGATTACTTTTTCTGGAACAAATTCCAGTTTTTTGGCACACTGAGTGTGATGTGTGGTTGACCGCTGCATGCATGCACGTATATGTGGGCATCTGCCAGGCTTTGAACTACAATTAGGCAACTTCAAGTTTACTGCACATCATGCCCGCTTCGAAAAGTATTATCTTGCATTCATTAGACCGTAGTTGACTTATTCAATAATGAGCCTTCTTGATGAACATTCGGGAATGCTTACCCGAAATCTTGTCCTCGAGTTTCAGAAAGCACTCCTTGCCCTTTGTGACCAGCCTCATACGCCCTTTCCATTCTGGTGCATCAAGCTTCCAGTCGGCAGCCCTGCACAAAAGGAAGCACGTAATATGCAACACTTGGCTTCAAGCAAAATCCAAGCTCCCGTTTATTCATTCACTACAATAGAAACTCTGCCTCCTTAGAACATGCGCTGATCTTGAAAGCATATGGCGTACTTCACGTTAAACAAAGTACACTGCACAGAAGTCGGGTCAACATACTGACCCTACATTCTTAACTTTAAACTCATCGCACTTATTAACAGAGGGTGAAGTGAACGAACACAATAAAATTGAATTGAATCTTTATCATCATGTGTTGTAGATGCAGTATGACGGAAGTAAAAACTGCATAAAAGCAGCTTAACTAGCTCCCACCGCCTACAAAACGGCCACAAAGCAGTGACATCTAGTAGTAAAGATAAGATATCAAACATGAGAGAGGGTAACTATTGGAACAACAATAATTCAGAATTACTGCAAAGCATAAAGTTTAACAGGTTACAATAGTTATTGCTCAAGCATGAAAAAATATAGAAGGTAAAACATACATGCACGTTGAAAAGACAGAATCGGATTACTGTCATACAATTCGATAAATCACACCTATAATGAATGGCTGCTATAAATTACCACTAAGATTATAAAAACAATGCTATAACATCTTTTGAAGTCATATTTTCTATGTTCACATCAGTGCCAATAAGATAATTTAACATCTTTGGAAAAACATTGCATAGAATCTGGTTACCATACTTAGTGCGTGATCGAGGCACTGACCAGCAATTATGCTGGCGTGCATCATATTTACTTCCAGTGGGCTTTAGGTTGGCCAGTTCAGAAATTATTGTTCTTTGTTTAAGTTCCTTTTTTATCACCTTACAAATATCATAATTGTAAAGATCCTGCATACCTATTAACTTATATTTTTTTTGTATATAACTAATAGAATGATTAGACTCCTCTTTAGCAACAATTTTATGAAATCTATATTGAAATCTTGTAAGTTTATCAATGTTTGTTTGTATTGTGTCACCCCATACTAGAAAACAGTAGTGAGCATAGGATACAAACAATGAATGGTAGATAAATAACTGTTTTCAAAGGAAGTAGATAATGGTTGCGATAAATTATACCAGGTATACATGCCATTTTTGTTACCACGTGCTCTACTTGTGCGTCCCATGACATGTTATTTGAAAATATGACACCTAAAGCTTAACGTGACACCTAAAGCCTCTTTGAATTAACTGCTGAATGTCTTCATGTGCAAAAAGTACCCTCGTATCATCATAATAAACAATACATTTTGCTGAACAACCTATGTTTACAATATCGTTTATGTATAAATTGAAAACAAAAGGGACTAATATACTGCCCTGGGGAACATTGTGAAAGCTTGATTTAATCATCGAAGTAAAATATTTATATATACAATTGTTTCCTTTCGTTTAAACAGTGAGCTAAAGATATCTAAGGTGACACCACGTACACTGTATAAATCTAGCTTTTGTAAAAGGAAATTTAGGGGATGTTATAGAACGCATTGATATAGAGAATCGTTTCTTTTTTATTTGTTGCTTAGTAACTAGAAATATAGGTAGGTGATCACTAATATCACATGAGTGGTTTGTGCTCTAACATCCTCAGAGTAAACATTCGTGAGAAAGACATCAATTAGTATTGATGAATTGGCAGTAAGTCTTGTTGGCATATTAATTGTGTTGAGTAGTCCCCAAAGCTATCAAATAAACATATCATCTCATGTTTAGAAGTTTTGTTAGCATGTCAATATTAGTATCGCCCTCACAAGCAATTACATATCTATTCACCAAATGGTTAAAAAAATTTTCTAGACAAGTCAGAAATTTTGAAATATATCCAGGGGGGGTGGGGGATATACGGCTGAGATGACGCAATTGTTTAGGACAGCTGTTAGCATCTCGCAATCAGGTTCTGAACAGAAAAAATTCTTTTAGGAGTTCACAGCGAAAAGTTTCTTTTACAAGGAAGCAAACACCACCGCCTGAACTGTAGGAACGATTTCCACAGCAAACATTATAACCAGGCAGAGAAAATGGATTGTGATAATTCATGTACCAAGTTTCGGTTAACATTATTATGTCAAACTGAAAATCAAGCTGTGAAAATAAGGAATCTAGAGACAAATATTTGTTTCTTGCAGATTGGCAATTTAAGCGCAAAAATTTTATGCCAGGCAAATATCTGTACGCAGTATGTTTATGCAATTCTGTTGGTAAAGCGAACATGGTTCAAGAAAGAAAGATGGGTATAAATGCGACAGGAATCTCAAGATGTGCTTGGGAAATCTTCCTTACTATTGACGAGGATGACAGGAGAACCAACCTCGCGTCTCATCAGAACTTTACCGTTTGCACACCATACAAAATAGATGTAATTCTCTTGCGCCCATTGCTTTGCCTCCCAGAACAGGGCTCGAGTTTGCTTGGTCAAGCTCGCCCAAATCATGACATCGGATTTCGCATCCCTTAGCTTCTTATGGTCATGTAGCCAGATGGCCCGAACCAATTGTTGCGAGAAGTGTGCAATGATGCCTGGTATCCTGTCTGGCCTAGAAGGTAGACATTGTATTGCCATAACATCACTCCCTGTTAGATAGAGCTGGCATCTGAATTGAGGCAGCAACTGTATTGGCCTTTTCCACCAAGTTCTCATGATCACTCTTATGGATCTGTAAAGCTCTAGGTTGAGCTTCCTATCATGCCGTTCAAGTTCATTAAGATTTCTTTTATATCTTGAATTTCTTTAGTGCTGGAACTTGTTTCTGTTGAATCAGCTTTCCACTTCACATCTGACAATTTGGTATCCTGCTCTTTAATGGCAGCAAGTACACCGTCGCATTTGCCAGACATTTGCACGCTGGCCTCGAAAGCAGCAACAGTGTCTTTCAGATTTTTCAGTCTCCGTTAATTCTGTAATGGCTAAAACATTGGAGTAATCGTCTCAAATAATCGTCTACAGCATTGATGCAACTGTCTAATGCGCCTGAAAGTCCCACTTAATAATTAAAATCGTGCTCCGGAAATTTTTTTTTTCTCACACTTTCCGCGGCACTTGCGAAGGCTGCAGGAATTAGCACAATTGCGATTACCAGATTCACCGGTACGCAAGGCAAGTTAAACCGTTTCCCCCAATCCACGGTTCTCGCTAAGTGAACTATTCACAGTGCGATCTCAACGCGCAGGTATATGCACAGCGGAGCGCCACTGTTTTTAGTAAACAAACAAACACATGCATCCGGTGGGCGGATCGGAAATGTCAGTATGCCGCTTTCCACCGTGCGGCTTTGTTCGGGAGCCGCCTGAATCGCGAAACACAAGGCCACAGAGCTGTACGGACAGGGAAGGGCCACAACACGGAAACAAGTCAGCCAAGAGTTTCTTTCCTGAAAAATAATTTGCGAGCGGCTACCACTACACGCCAATGCCGCATGCCCGACGCAACGCCAGCAGTGCGTCTTTCAGTCCGTTTCTCTCGCGGGACTTGAGTGAACAGTGAGAAGATAGTACGCTAATTCATTTTTTCTGAATCGCACAATACGAGGACAAGGAGTGAAAGCGAACAGCCGTTTCTGTTCAACGAGTAGTTTGCTTGCTGAGCATACATCTGTCCACGAAGCAGAAAAAAAAAACACCCACAGGAGCTATCCGCAACGAGCGTATCGAGAGCGCGCCCTTAGTTCTCGCGCCGCGTCCGCTACCAAAGAACGTGCATAACAAATTAATCTGTGAAACTGACCTGTAACCTCTGTTTGTCGTCCGCGGTGGTATTTTGTAGACGAAAACTTCGTTTTTAACGAGCAAAACGCTCTCGTAGTCTTCCATACTGTTGGTGATTGCAGCGGCGGAAGTGGCCCCTGGCGGCGCGACATGTGTACCATGCGAAACGAGAAAATCGGCAAACGGGGAACCCCAATGAATCACATGTGTGGTCGTTCAGTAACGGCGCTTTTGCGCGTTTTTTTCAATCTTGTTGTTCTGTGCTGCTTCGCCTGTGTCAAAACACGAAAAGTTACGTTTGTGTAAAGCAGACGGGGCACGTAAGTGAACATTCCGACATATAGTTGTCTGGTCGGCAATAAATTGAATTTGAAAAGAGTTGGTTTGACGCCAACCAAAACATTATAAATAAATGATGTACCGGGCGTTTTGAAGCCGGACCGGCTCATTCTGCATTGATGAGGTTTCGTGGAGCCAGTATATAGTGCTGTTTTACAGCGAAGCTGTATATGGCTATAATAGCCGATTCATCCGTCTGTCCGTCTGTCGCCTGTACGCCGAAAACTCCTCCGGCGCCACCCCATGAGCAGGCGATAAAGAAAAAGAGAGAGAGAGAGAGAGAAAGAGGCGCGCGATTGGCTGCGCCAGTAGTGACGTCGTTATCTGTGTGGCAGTCGAGTGCGCGTTTTCTCTCCGGCTCCGAAATATGTAGGCCACGCGTCATACGTACCCCTCAGGAGCAGGCATTTTTCGATCAGAAACGCCGGGAGCAGAACCGGGAACCAGCTCGCCTACGCCGTGCCGATGCTGCAGCACCTTGTTCACTGAACGCACGCTTGAGAGCAGCACAATACCACTGCGCAAACACTGTCACGTGGCTTCTTTTCATATTTCGCGGGCTTTCTTTGCAAGCCGGAAAAAAACGACTACGTGAGACGTGTCGTAAAGGAAACAACTCGATCAGTGGTTTCTGAAACTGCTCTACAAATCTGCGTATCATACTTGGGGTCCTCAGCCAATAATTAAAGAGTTGGTAATTAAATTAATTGGTGAGTTATGGGGAAAACAACAAAAAAATGCCTCAGTTACTATTGGCTATTGCGAATAGTATGCGTTCGGTTCAATTCGCTTCCGACGCGCCTTTCATATTTAAATTCATGGCTCATGTTATGTGGGAAACCCTGTATATAAACAGCACTGCTTTTGATAAATGTCGAACCCAGTAAATCAAGCTCGATTAGAATAAAAAATGCACCATGTGACAGCTGCTTTAGCAACTACGCGAATCAAAGTGCCAAAATTATGCTGCATCATTAATTCGGCACCGCTTCAGTGGACATCTGTCTAATTTTAAGACGTCATATGTATAGTCGTAAATTATAATGAAATGTAACACAACGTCCGATAGCGTCGCTAAAACAGCGACAAGACGGCGCGGATATTGTTCTTGTATCCAAACACGTGGCTCTTACTCACTGTTGGTGATTGGCCGACAAGCAGGCAGTTTCACGTGCCTTTATTAGGTTTATAACAAAATAAAATTTGTATAGCAAAGCGTGGGTGAAAGAAAGATAACGTAAAAAATTGAGAAAGAAAGCATACTGTCAAGAATTTTGTGGTAAAATAGTATAACGCCAAGAAATGAAATAATAGATATGATTGATACTTTTAGAAATTCAGCAAGACGTAATCTTTTCGTGTCTAATAAACTTGTCATCCCTTTGGCTGAATCCAAGCGAAGATGCTCCAAGAGGGAGAGAATGGTTGGCGAGCGTAGCGATAGCTAGCACAAGTTGTCGAAATGTTACTTCTAAGAGTTTCCTTTGTCTTAAAAATCGGCGGCACGAGAGAATGAAATTCTCAATAGATTCAGATCTATTAGAAGAATAACAGAGGGAACACGGCCAGGCCAGGGCTCCGTGCAAGTAAAAATTTCAAGGTGGAATACGGCATCTCAATTTCGTAAAGGAAACTTCAAATGGTATTGAAGGACACCAATATTATTCCATGGGAGACAAAGATGATGAAATTCAGAAGGCTGGGTTAGAGTGAATTTTGCGGCGTTTTGCGATATGGAGAAATTTCTGTACCTAGCAGCGTGATTACATAAGGCGATGCCCTCAAAACAGAGATGGCAGGGCCAGTGAGAGATGCTCATGCGAGTTGTTCAACCATTTCGTTCAAGTGCGACCCAGGGTGTCTTGGTATTCAAAGCAAGTAAGCTTGCTTTGCAAGTAATCATTGAACAAAATGTTCGCGGAATCCTTGAATTTGAGGATGCAGTAGGTGCTGTGCACACAGACAGCGAGTCGGTCACAATAACAGCTAATGAGGCATCTCGGGGAAATTTTCGTAATGCTATATAGTACAATTGCTAATAACTCTGCCTGAAATATGGGTATAAAGTCGGGGAGGCGAAGAGACTGTTGAAAAGATTCAGAGAAGATCCCCGCTCCTTTCATTGCACAGAGAAGCGTCAGTAGCTATTATGTTGTTATTAGCAAGCTGGCTTGGGTGTATCAATTAAATGTCTACTAGGCAGCAGTTTAGCATGATTTGGAAATGTGCACTCGAACTCAATTTTGAAATCTCTAAAGGCATGATTCGAATGGTAAACTTGGCAATGGACACATTCAAGTGTCGTAACTGTGCTTGCACAAATGTTATCTGAGGACTACTGTGTAATCGCGACCACGATACGTAAAAAAAAAAAAAAAAAAACTCAGACGGTTCAGTTATGACTACATATTGTTTACGTCTCTTTGAACAATTTAACATTTTTGTGGATGTCTTAACCGTGAACATGAGAAACCTTTAATCTAGGGTGGATATATGAGCTTTCTGATATACAACAGCGTTGGCAACGAAGCTAGGTAGCCAAAGGCATAAGGGCAGAGCTTCTCGTTCTAAAAGCACAATAAGTTTAATTTTAAAGGCGGGACCACCGGAAAATAATACGCAGCCGAATTCAATTATGGGCAGAGCGGGCGTCTTATTTACTTCATCTTTCTCAATTTAGTAGAAATCCCTAAGGGTGAACCGGAAATAATTGGCCATATTCTCCTTGCTTGTCGGAAATTTTGCTAGAAGAAGGTTGGCCGAGGCCCCTGTAAGCAAGCTTGGCCTCAGTATGAACGCCCTTGTCCTGCTTTCCTTTGCAGCTTCCACGTTTGGGTACAGCCACCAGAATGTTTGCAAAACGATGACACGCTTCATTGTTGACACCAAGTGGTTGCCTTCCTAAACAAGTATTTTATTATAAGTATCTATTTTTCGGCTCGCATCTAGCATGATTACCGTTCCACGTTCAATTGAACACCAAGCAATAATAAATCTTTTCCCAGTACAACTTTTTCTTTAAACCTCATTTACGCATTTTGTGCAAACCGCCCAGTTCTTGAGCGATACCCCACGGATGAATGTGCCACTTGTGAAGAGGTGCAACAGCAACTTGCTCCATGTACTTTCAATTGCCACCACAGAGTTGCCTACAAAAATTTGTAGGAATAAACTCAATGTGCTACGAAGTACAATGCATGGTCACCCGATCGATGGAAAGTCATACGTATGCCTTTCCATCGAGCGACCATGGAACTACATTGGCACGTTCGTGACGCTCCTCAACCAACCTCTTTCACGTCGACATGTGGGTCACTGTAGATGCGGGACCGTGTAGTTACCGCTGTTCGAAGAAATACTTTGACGCCGACTTGGAGCACTGGGCATGGGCCACTCGGCACGTGCTGGTCTTCAGTGAACCTCTTTGATGCCAACTTGGGTCAACTGGGTATGTCCCAATCACAGTTGTGTTGTGCCGCTCTTCAATGGACGTCTTTGACGCCAACTTGTGTAACAACAAATGTGCCACTGGGAATGTGCAGCTGTACAATGATGAAAAAGATCCCCTAAACTTATCCGACGCTGAGCGGAATCCAACTCACGTCACAAAGGTTCCTCAAGGACAGCAACCCGATGCATTAGCAGGCTGTGAAACAAATGCACTGAGTACGTGCCGCTATTCAGTGAACCTCTCGCCAACTTGGGTCACTGTGTATGGGCTGCTGAGTCTGAGTGTGCGGCAAGCGAGGGAACAGCGTTCGCAGGCGAAGGCGCGCCACGCTTCTAGTCTCGGAGGCCGCACGCGGACTTCTCGGCAGTGCTACTAGGTGGCGCAGCGTGTCCAGGCACCATAAAGGGCCCCTCGCCAGGCCGCACAGCAAATTTTGGCCATACGCTGGAAATTGTTACGTGCCCCATAATGGGGGATCTACCGCCAGAATTTTTCAGATTAGTTCATTAATAGCCGAGTAGAGGTATTGAAGTGCCGCGAACGGTATGATTTCAAGAGGCGAGCGCCACTGCCAAGATACACTCTCTCCACTTGCCCCGTCTAGCCTCCGCAAGCGAAATTCCTTCCCTGCGTTCTCCTATGACGGTACGGGAGAATCACGTGACGTTTACGTCACGGGCCCCGCCTCCTTCTTTTATCTCGCTTTTTTTTGCTGCGCGGAGCACTTCCGGTGACGATCTCGCGCGCGAGCGGTTGCGACTTTCTTGTATCGCGCCGCGCACGATTTTGCGCGCTGTGCACGAGTGCACCTAACAAGCGGCATAAGTCTAGTGCTACTCGAACACAGAGGCAGACGCAGGCGCGTCACAGAGCATGATAGCGTGCCGGAAGTCGGTCGAAAATGACATAGTTCCGTTCACTACGCGCGCGACTGCAATTCAGGGGAACCAGCAGACGGAACGGGAGTACGTCTCTCTTACTACGGCACGAAAAACCGGAAATATTCAGTTTGCGTGATTCATTATTTCTATCAACTTTAGTTCGTGTATTGAAGCAACGGACTGTACAAGTAACAGATGTCTCCTTGAATAATTCTCGAGCTGTCACGTGTCATTATGAGCGACGTAACAGCAGAGACATGTACGTAGGCGCACTAGCAGATATACGTCAACCCTCCGGCTTGGAGCGCGGCGGCCGGGAAGAGAAGGGCAAACGGCCTCTAGCTGGAAATTTCAGCTTTTTCCGCGGCGCGTAGCGACGTACTACTTAGCAGACACGATTGTGAGCCCACATTGTATGCACTATAAAAAATTTAATTATGTGGTTTTACGTGCAAAACCACTTTCTGATTATGAGGCACGCCGTAGTGGGGCACTCCAGAAATTTCGACCGCCTGGGGTTCTTTAACGTGCACCTAAATCTAAATACACGGGTGTTTTCGCCCCCATCGAAATGCGGCCGCCGTAACCGGGATTCGATCCCGCGACCTCGTGCTCAGCAGCCCAACACCATAGCCACTGAGCAACCACGGCGGGTGGTATGTACTACGCTTGTCAGATCAAACTGGCCAGACGTGGTGAGGGCCCTTTAAAAGCAGCCAACAACAGAAAAATATATTTTTTTTTATTGTGAGGTTGTAAACACGTTCAATTAAACAGTGTATGCTGACTACGTAGTGATTTCAGTTAAATTATTTTGCAGATGCCTCGCAAATTGAGAAAGCAAATGAGGTTAAAATCACCCTCATGAGATCTTGCCCATATGAGGGGCAACACATGTGTTCAGTGTGTTAAGTTCAGTGCGTTATTAAAGTTCAGTGTAACTTTGATTGATAATTATTTGTAATGTGGAATCTTTGGACTCGACCTAATCATATTTTTCATTGAACAAAATTTTGACCGACTTCAATATACTACATTTGTACAGTTCCTGCAGATAAATATCCCCAAGACTGGTTGCGTTATAAATATAAATGCGGCATTGTAAGCAAGTGAGTAACCTCAACACATGTTAAAAATTGGTTTGACAAAATTATGATTGCACTGCACTAGGAACCTCTGGTGCGCGAACTTATAGGCACGCCGTCATTTGGATTTTATCAGGGGGTAAAGATTTTGCGCTCCACATTTTCGTCATTCAATGCAACGTAATCAAATTCAACTAAACACGAGTACTAGTTTACTTCGGTTCGCTAAACAGCTATAGCTTGTGCTTAGCAGCGTAACACCATAGCCGCTAAGCCATCGCGGCGGCTCCGGATACGACTTAGGGAAGAGAACTCTGGTGTAACGTTAAGGAGGACAATTCCTCCTTAACCAAGCCTTGGCGAACCGCGAACGCTCAGCTCTTGTGGACGCGGCATGCATACGCGGGAAACAAAGCTTTCGCAGTGGCGGTTGTGGACGGCCGCGGATCCACAAGACATGCAGCCACGGTAATCGCAAGGAAGCCTGAACAGGCCGAACGGGTTGCGATCGCTGTTGCGCTCGCCGACGACAATCTTTGCCATATCTATACAGCGACTACATAGCCGCTATCAGAGCTTTCCAAAAGGGCACGGTCTGCGCACAGGCTCAGAATCGTTACAAAGAAAGAGATGAAGAAACACGTCATATACTGGTTCCCGGCACACTTTAGGACCAAAGATCGGCGACGTCTAACGAGGCGGCACACGAGGCTGCGCGCGCGCTTACAGACCGCACTGCTTAATTCACCCGACCACTCGGATAACAAGGACGCCCCCACTGCATACAATGAAATCACTAAACACTACTACCTACAACGTAGACTGTATAGCACGCCACACCGCACGCTCACTCGAGCTCAAGCGGTTACACTCAGAATGCTACAAACAGACACATACACCACGCAAAACAGACTACACCATTACATGCCTGAGCTCTGCGACAAGTCTTAATGCACCAATTGCAATAGACCTCTTAACGTATATCATTTATTCTGGCCGTGCTCGCAAGCTCACATAAACTACGAACAGGACAAGCGCAAGTTTGAAGAAGCAATCCGGAGCGAAGAACTCGCTCCCCAACTCTGGGCCGTCCAGCAGGTCCACGACGCCGCCAGGAAACTCAACCTCCCGGTTGCGTCGTGGGAGACGCCCACTCCATGAGAGCCCAAAGCTCTCGTGGCCTGCAGGACCTCGAATAAAGTTGATTTCCTTCCTTCCTCCAGATCCAACCGGCCTCCAAGGAGACGCGTGTTTCTGTGCGGCCGCCCAGATTGTCTGTAGGGACGAACGGAGCAAGCGTTCTCCCACCTATAGTTGATACCTAGACGAAAACAAATCTCAGGGAACAAATTTCCTCGAATTTCTTTCTCACAACTTCACCTTTTCGCGCATGTGCAGAAAGAACGTATAAATGCACTTTCGATGTGCTCGCGTTTGTTTGGAGCAGTTGCAATAATAGTTGCCAATTGCCCAAAATTGCATCACACATTTTAATATGTTGCCTGTTTCAAAATTACATAAATGAAGTGCTCGAGAGCGTTATATGCATGCCGCCTGGGTTACAAACAGAAGTGTTTTTTTATGGCCGACATTTTAAAGCACGTGATGCAATTATGGGCAACTTACTGAAACTCTATTGCTACTTCTCCAAAGAAACAGCTCATCTGAACATTTAATTGTAATCCTGCAAGGTTGCACAGTCCTAGCTGTTGTAACAGTGTTTGTGCTTCATGCTTGCTAGCGATTAAAAAAAAAAGCACACTGTCTTCACACGGTACATATTGCTACATCAGCGA
The DNA here is from genome assembly GCF_038994185.2 of Dermacentor albipictus. NCBI lineage: Eukaryota > Metazoa > Arthropoda > Arachnida > Ixodida > Ixodidae > Dermacentor > Dermacentor albipictus. The sequence continues at coordinate 165,018,903 of NC_091822.1, forward strand.
AATATCCCCACCAGAACCCCGATTGAGCGAGTTAATATGCTCGCTCGGTTTGGTAATGGGATGTGCCGGGCGCATGTATATGTGTACATGTGCCAGCGCAGGTGAGGTTGTGTATCCAGGTTGAGCCTCTAGGATCGAGAAAGACTGCGGTTAGCCGGACCTGCGCCACCACGTGGTTAACCGTGAGAGGTCCATATACAGGGGAGACAGTCAGGGCTTGAAGCGGTGCGTTCGGCCGCTGCGGGATGTGCACGGATACGACCGAGAACACGTTCGCTTCGAGTGGAATGCATGGGCCTTGCCGTGCACGAGGCGAACGTGGTACGCGGTCGTAACTGTGAACAGCCGGTGATGGACGAGCAAGAGTATAGGGCATAGGGTCAACTGCCCCGGTGGTTGTAGGGGGGCACTCTGCCGTTTCAGCACTGCCTCATATACAGTGAAACTTCACTTGAACGAACTCCAAGGGACCCCAGGGAAAAGTTTGGCAGAGTGAAAGTTCACTAAACTGAAATAAGCCAGCGTGCGACAGCTTGTTGCCGTTATGTAAGAACAAAAGAACTGGTGGTCAACTTGTTTATCAACGCATTTATTTGTCACTCTGCTCAAGTTCCGCTAATTAGCACTTTGCAAAGAACACTGTGATCTTCTGCTGCACTTTAGCACTTAGCACTGCAGCAGTTGTGAACTGAGTCACTGTGTCTAAGCACTCGAGAGAACCTTCTCTGGCACAGCGGGCTGCTGGGCAGCAAAGGCTTTAACTTTTTCCAGGGCGATTAGTGCCTGTGTGGCAGATATATTTGGCGCTTCGTCATCACTGGTAGAACCTTCCTTGTCTTCGCCTGCTTCAGGTAATGCACTTGCTACAATACCTTCCGTAGTGAGTGCAGCGCATGTCTCCAACATGGTGTCACAGGCGGCATACTCCTCAAAAGACAAAGGGCTATCTGCACCTAGCCTTTCTGACAATTCCAGCCAGCCACCTGGCTCACTGTTCTCTTCATCAGTGCCATGGTCCTCTGCTTCGAGATTGGTGTCGACAGCAGTCCAGTTTGCTGCATACAGACCTGCTTTTTGCCAGCAATTCACTATCGTTGCTGGTTTCACACTCCACCAAGCTCCTGCGAGCATTTCTGCTGCCTGCCGCACATTAACCGCGTCAGGCTTCTGCATTCTTAATTAAATTTACCAGAATGCGCTGCACAAGCCGCTTCCTGTAGTGTACTTTTACATTCTTTATGATGCCTAGACCAAGAGGCTGCAGGAGTGACGTGCAGTTGGGCGGCAGGAACTCGACTCTGATGTTACTGAGACGTGTGTCCACTAATGAATGAATGAATAGAATTTATTGATAGGAAAGACGGAGAGGTCGACCTGAGCTAGTGCGCTCTAGTCTGCTACTCTGTACTGGGGAAGAGGGAAGGGGAGTGAAAGTATTGGGATGGATGATGATCCATCCCAATACTTTCACTCCCCTTCACCCATGAGAATCATGGGTCCTGAAACTGGAATGTTCCTGGATCGTAAATCCTTTACCCATGTGGCAACAGCGTCGTCGACTTTTATGAAATATCCAGTGCACAATCTTTTGCGGGAGGGGCCGAGCTGCGCACTTTCCGATGCGGCCGCGATCGCTTGGCGCTGGCTCTTAATCGTGGACAGTGACGATGCAGGGATCCCAAATGCCTTTGCAATGTCAAGTTGACGCTGCTCGGAGTCCAGCCTACGTAAAATGTCCCGTTTTTCGTCGAGTGTCAGGCGCTTTCGTTTGCCGCTCATGGTTAACTAGCACGCGCACACTTTCTCGGGGCCAAGACGAATAGGCCTAGTACGGCTGAAGCTGTGGCTGGCTCTGGATCTGGCTAGCTATGGCTGTGGAGCCAACTAAACGCTCTAAACGGGGAAAAACAGCCATGGTTTCGGCTGGCTACGGCTTAGGCAACCAATCCAGTTCAAAGCTAAACCGCTAAATGAAGGCGGTAAAGGCCGATCCACACGACGGACCAAATTGCTCTTTTGGACCGCGGTCCGCGCATCACGTGATAGGACGTCACCAGTTCGTGCGTACCGCCGTTGGCCCGCGCAAGGCCGCGGCCCTCGCGGTCCAACAAATCGCCGAGGCTTTTCCCGCTTCCGTATTGGCGGCGGACCGCATGCAAACCGCAGCGATTTTGGCTTAGCCAACGAATGTTGTCCGGCAACAGAGCCAAATCCAATCTAGTTTTCGGCTCAGCAAAAGCCAGTCAAGCCAGTCGTTTCATGTCCGCCGTTCCGCCTACACGTTCGTGCAGCAGATATATTTTTTAAACACCGTGTCCTCTTGGAGTGACGAGGAGGTTTTTTTCATCTTGTATGCCTCGTTGAGCAGTTCCCGGCTTTGTGGGACTCGAGCCGGAATGATAACAATGATAACACTCTGGCCGAGAGTGTAGCTGGTTGGTCCGCTCTGCCGTCTGCTATGGCGGTCCGCCGTGTGGATGTGCTCTGCGCCGGACCGGACCGCGGCGGGCCGTGACGTCGCATCACATGACCGATCGGCCCGCGGACTTGGTCCGTCGTGTGGATCGGCCTTAAGCGGTAACGCAGTAATGGACCGCGGTCGGCGCGGTTCTCAACGTAAAAAAAGCTTGGCAAAAAGGGCGGTTTATACTTGTCGATGTGCTCAGTATGACCTAGGAGACATGGCATGGCACCTCTGAATCTGTTCGTAGAAGTGAAATGCGCACTGCAGTAAATTTCGTTAAACTGAAGGGCGTTTGCATAGGGTTCAATGGCGCGACGGTGGGGGTTCTAAAAAAAGTTCGTACAACTGAATACTTCGTTTAAATGAAGTTCGTTCAAGTGGTATTTTACTGTATAACGCGCACGAAAGGCGCGAGCACTTTTAGTTTTGTCCGTTTTATTCCCGCGCTACCACCGTGCATTAGGAGCAGCACCGCCAAGAACAATTGTTTGGGCGCTGATACGAATTGTGCCACTGTGCATTATATCGTGACACTCTGACGAAGGAGATGTTGTCAGCATGGTCGGAAGAAGGCGACGCTCTGTACTTCGCACGCTGTCTGCCATCTAGTCAGCCGCTACGATTATTCTAAATATCCTGTAAATATTACGTCTGACTGTTTTTAACCCCGTAACATTTTTGGTGGAGGTAGCGGGATTTATATCAAGACGGAATAATGGCATTTTGGGAGAGCTTCAGAATGGCTTCAGAACAGGTAGGCGTTTGGATGATAACTTGTTTATTCTTAGTCAGTGTATTGAAATATCAAAAGCAGAAAGCAGACCGTTGTACGTGGCCTTTTTAGACATTACAGGAGCCTACGACAACGTAGACCGCAGCATTTTGGGGGATATTCTGGAAGGGAAGGCTTAGGTAACGTTGTCTACAGCTTTTGAGAGAGATTTACCTAGAAAATAACGTTTGCGTTGAATAGGAAGGGATGAGGAGCGAGGAGAAAGTTCATATCAACAAGGGACTGAGGCAGGGGTGCCCTTTATCCCCGCTGCTGTTTACGGTGTACATGGTGAGGATGGAGAGGGCGCTAGAAGGAAGTAATATCAGGTTTAATATCTCATACAAACAGGCGGGTACAGTAGTAGAGCAGCAATCCCCAGGTTTATTTTATGCGGAAGACATTGTGTTGCTAGCTAACAAGCAAAGTGATTTGCAACGTCTGGCTAATATCTGTGGACAGCTAGGTTTCAAACAATTTAGGTTTGAAATTTAGTGTTAGAAAATCAGGTGTTATGGTATTCAATGAAAACTGTGAACAGAAAGTGTAGATACAGTGCCAAGAAATACCTCGGGTAACAGAATAGAAATACCTTGGTATATGGATAAACGAAGGCAATAGATATATGGAAACACAGGAAAAAACCATAACAGTAAAAGGGAAGAGAAATGCAGCCATAATGAAGCACAGAGCACTATGGGGATTCAATAGGTACGATGTCCTCCGAGGTATGTGGAAAGGGGTAATGGTTCCAGGACTTACTTTTCGAAATCCGGTTGTTTGCTTTATATCAGGGTACAATCAGGACTCGACGGGAACCAAAGGTCAGTGGGTCGCCTCGCATTGGGCGTTCACGGGAAGACTACAAATGAAGCTGTGCAGGGTTATATGGGCTGGACTAGTTTTTAATTGAGGGAAGCTCGCAGCACAATTGAGTATGAAGGACGGCTGAGGAATATGAAAGAAAGTAAATGGGCTGGGAGAGTTCAGGTATCTGTACGGGAAAAAACACTGATTCACAGTGGAGGAAAAGAACTAGGAAGCTTACCAGCAAGCATGCGGTCTGTAGGGTGGGCAACACAGCAACAAAGAAGGTCAAGCGGAAAGTCAGAGAGGCTGAAATAATCTCATGGGTGGCGGCAATGGAAAAGAAACTTGCCATGAGTAACTACTTAAGAGGAAAAAACAAAATCAGGAAAGGAACCGGTTATGATAACTCAAAGGGAAGCTCATTACTTTTTGAAGCGAGATCGGGATGGCTTAGTACACGCACTTGTAAGGCGGGATATAAGAAGGAAGAGGAAGCATGTGGTTGCTGCGGTAAAGCTATACGACGGAGCAAGTTTTATTAGAATGTGAAGACGTCTATCCAGCGGTCGATTTAGGCACCACTGGCCTCCTTTAAGCCCTTGGGTTCAGCGGGAGCAGTGGTAAAGCAAACATGTCCGCAATAGGCATTAGTAAGAGGCGATCGGATGATTGGTGGAACAAAAGTAGGGAAACGACAAAAGACGGAAACGTACAAAAGCACAGTTCGCAATAGGGGACCAGAAAATTTGGGCGTAGTAGTTCTTAGTTGTTTTTTTTTATTGTTTAACCTAGGTATGACATTATAGGCAGTATATTAGCAAGAGCTTGGTGGCGCAACCGACCGTGCCGTTCCAAAGGGGACGCTCATAACATTCATCCATCCATCCCCACGCTGGAAATTGTTGGGTGACCTATAAGGAGTGTTCTGCCGCACGAATTTTTCAAAATATAGTTCATTAGTAGCCGACTTGTTGTGACATTACCACCAGCCCGGATTCCGAATCTGCAAGATGCAGAATTTATCCTGCGAGCGCCCAAATTCTCCCGTGACAAGTCAGGATGCTGAGCTGTCAGGCAGCGGTGTTCTGCGGAGAAGCATCGGCGGGCAACGTGTTCACACGTGTCAGCAAGTGCCAGACAGCCCGGCGCCGCACCTCCCTTTTCCTGGGGGTCACCGCGTGCGCGAACTTTGAACCGGGTGGCCAGCGCGGTCGCTGGTTGGACCTCTCGGACGACCGCCGAGTGCTGACTTTGTATTGGGCCATTTGAGTGACAATGGTTCCTCGGGGATTATAAAAGACGCGACGCGCCGCCTGAAAAACCGGATCCGCCGACCCACCGGGAGCCAGTGCTGCTCTCGACTGGGGTGAGATGTGTCACGCGTTTTCGCCGGACGTCGCCGTGCGGGAACAGTCGCGTTTGCTGTGAGATCTCGGCCCCAGTGCCGACCCGTTCATGTCCTGTATAATGACCTGTATATAGTGTATAAAGTCCCTTTTGTTATTCTCATCGACGCCTGGCTCGGAGTCTTCGCTACCAACGCTCTGTCACGAAACGGGTGACGAGCGCTACGGGACCACAAAGTCGTAATCGTGGTGCAGCGGTGCAAAGTCGTAACAGAGTGTAGGTATTGAAGTGCCGCGAACGCGTGATGTGAAGAGGCGAGCGCCACTGCCAAGAGACACTCTCTCCACTTGCCCCGTCTAGCCTCCGCAATCGGAATTCCTTCCCTTTATACATGGACACATCACGCACTCAAGAGGGCTATACCTCGGTAGTTTTGGATGACACCGAATCCCTGAGAAACTCCGCTGCAATGCGCGGAACAAATGCCGCTTACGGAGAAATTCTCGGTGTTGCTCTTGCTATTCGATACGCCATCCGTGTTCCCGAGGAAGTGTGTATATTGACGGACTCGCAACAGGCATGCCGGGCGTTCCTATATCAGGACATGGCATCCCGAGAGCGGCGCACCAAATTCTCAAACAGGTCCCGCAAAATGCGCCAACCACACCTCCCCGCGTCCACTTATTCTGGACTCCTGGTGATACCTCGCTGCCGGGTAACGGACGCGCAGATACGGTTGCCCGAGAAATTTCCTTCCGGGCGACTCGGCGTGGCGAGGCGACTAGTTCAGAGTGGGGGGATCCCTTGCTCCGTTACAAAGACATACTCCGTCATTATACACGCATTCGTCGCACCCACGCCGCACCACCGCCATCCTTCTCGCGAGAAGAAGCAGAGGCATTGCACCAGTTACAAGCTGCAACTTTTCCGAATCTTGTCTCTCTCAATAAATTCTATCCACATTGTTATGCAGATCGTTGCCCTGGCTGTGGCAGCTCGCCCACAATCTTCCACGTCACGATTGAGTGCACTACAAACCTCTTTCCTCCCTTGCCAACTCTCCTTTACCCCCTACGCAACAAAGAGCTGTGGGACGAAGCCCTCAGCGACGGACCTCCCGAGGTCCTCCGAGCTGTGATACAACGGGCTCGAAACATCGCCGGAATCATCTTAGGGACCCTGGACTGAGGGTTCCTCCCACACTGCTCTCGCCGTCCAAATATTAATAATAAAGATGTTTTACTCTCCCCCTGCGTTCTCCTATGACGGTACCGCAGAATCACGTGACGTTTACGTCACGGGCCCCGCCTCCCTCTTCTTTTACTTTATTTTATTTATTTATTTATAGATGCTGCGATCTGAAATCAGATCATAGCAGGGTGGGTATACATAGAAATATACAAGCATGTAAACACATACAAATCCATCACATATGCAGGCATTTTCAGACATTGGTGAAGAATACATAACATAAAGAAAAAAACATACAAGCAGATAACGCACACGAATTCATAACATTTGCAAGCATTTTTCAAACATTGATAAGGAGTTCTGGGTAACAATATAAGAATTAAGATTAGTCCAATCTGTTATTGTCCTAGGAAAAAAAGAATATTTGAAACAGTTATTCCGTGCGTTGATGGGGGTTATCGATAAAGCATGCCTTCGTCTCGTTTTATAACCTGATGAGTAAGTAAAGAACTTGGAAGTGTTAACCTTATAATGGCCGTTTACAAGTTGAAAGAGGAACTTTAATCGATAGATACGGTTGCACACAGTCACCGGGGGTAATCCATTGCGCCTTACGAGCTCACCAACAGACGCGCGGCCGCATGAACTAAAAACAAACCTAACTACCTTGTGCTGTACACGTTCCAGTTTTTTAATATTGGTTAAAGTGAATGGGTCCCAAATAATTACGGCATATTCCAACAACGGACGAATGTAGGAATTGCACGCCCGTAAACGAACATCAGACGTAGATGATTTCAGTGAGCGCCTCAAGAAAAACAGTTTACGCAAAGAATTCGCAACAACAGTATCTATGTGCTTCGTCCAGGAAAGCTCATTGGTTATCCATAGGCCCAAATATTTGTACCCTCTTACCTCTGATAGAGATACGTTGCCAACATTATATGCAAATTGAAGAGGTTCTTTCTTATGTGTGATTCTCATAAAAACAGTTTTTTTTTTCAAAATTAAAAGACATTTGCCATTGTTCACACCAAGCAGTGACCTTTGCCAGGTCATTATTTAGACGCACTTGATCATCAACAGAAGATATCCTTTCATACAAAATACAGTCATCTGCGTAAAGTTTCACGGAAACTGAAAGTTCTGCGACTGTGTCATTTATAAATAATAGAAATAAAAGTGGTCCCAAAACTGATCCCTGGGGGACTCCAGACGCAACCTCTGTATGGTTAGAAGAAGTATTGTTTAAGGTGACAAATTGGTGTCTGTTAGTAAGATAGGCTCTGATCCATGTAAGTATCTGCTCATTTTTTATATAATACCCTAATTTATGGATTAATTTGTTATGTGATACCTTGTCAAATGCTTTACGAAAATCCGTGAACACAATATCTGTTTGCTTCCCTTCATTAATTGCCTGTGCGAGATCGTGAACAGTTTCAACTAATTGAGTACATGTAGAAAACCTATGCCTGAAACCATGTTGGACATCTGTAAGTACCTTGTGCTCTTCTAACTGAAATTCTTCATTGCAACTGCTCCAAAGAAACAGCTTATCTGAAAATTTAGTTGTGCTTCTGCAAGGTTGCACAGTCCTAGCTGTTGCAACCGTTTTTGTGCTTCATGCTTACTAGCGATAAGAAAAAAGAAACGAGCACACTGTCCTCACTTGGTACATATTGCTACATCAGCGAAATATCCGCACCAGAAAGTGAGTGACAGGAAGGCTTTCTTCCTCTCACTTGCTCCGCTCCTAGATACTGAGAGAGATTTGGTACTGTTGGGAGACTTCAACTGTGTTTGTCATTCCAGAGACCACTCATACCTAACTAATCGTTATGATGCAAGTGCTACTTTCCTGCATCACTTAACAGAAGATCACAATCTAATAGACGTGGGCGCCTACACACCATCTTGGGTGCGGTTCACGCACTTTCAAGGCGTCTCCCATGCTCGACTTGATCGTGTGTATGTTTCGACAAATCTCTGGTCTAACATTCACAACTACGCCGTGAAGCCTGTATTTTTTACAGACCACTGTTTAGTAGCTGTATCATGGGGTCCCCGAAAATTTCGCAGGTTTGCTCCAAACTGGGAACTGTGGAAACTTAATACACAACTTTTGCGAGAGGAAAGTTTTGTAAACAAAGTGAAAGAATTATGGCTAGAAATAACACAATGTCAACAGCTCCCTTTGTTTGCTCAATGGGAAATGTTCAAAAATAGAGTGAAAAATGAGGCGATTGCCATTTCGTGTGAGCTGTCTCAAAGAAAAAAAGCTGAAAAGCATTACCTTCATGATCTACTTCACAAGCTGCACGCTTTCGAAAGCCAGGAACCAGGGTTGTATAGCGATGAAATAAACACAGTTCGCGCACAAATACAGAAATATGAGACGGAAGTGTACAAAGGAGCAATGGTGCGTTCACGCACAACTCGCTTCACAGACGAACAGCCCACAAAAAGGGCTCTCGGTGATGAGAAGAGATACGCGCTTTCCAAGCAAATATTAGAAATTGAGTCTGGTGGGTCGATATACACCGACACGTCCCAAATAATAAGCCTATTTGAAGCTCATTATAAAGATCTTTTCGCTGCAGTTAAGCCTCAAAATGGATACGGAGAAAACGCTGATCAGTTTACTTCCCTTATGCCACACTTAGAAGAAGATGATCGGCTCAGCGTTGATGGGCCAATAACTCGAGAAGAAATTAATTTTGCTGTCGAAACGCTACAGAAGAACAAGACGCCTGGTCCTGATGGCCTTAGTGCTGAATTTTATATAAAATTTCAGAAATTCCTGTGTCCTTTTCTGGAGCAGCTTTTCGAAGAAGCCTATCAATATGGTGAGCTTCCTCCATCCTTCTATCAGGGCCACACAACCTTAATACCAAAAAGCACTGATGATGAAACAATAAAGAGAGTAAACGGATATAGGCCGATATCGTTATGTAACGTGGATTACAAAATATTTGCAAAAATACTGACCAATAGATTGCAGACAGTCATTACTAAATTAGTAGGAGATCAACAAACATGCGGAATTCGAGGCCGCTCTATACAGACAAATATTCATATCGCACGTTCAGTCCTTGAGTGCATAGAGGGTAGTACGGATCAAGTAGCTCTTCTCCAGATTGACCTCGCCAAAGCCTTTGATAAGGTTCAACACGGATTTTTGTTCCAACTACTGCGACATCTACAATTAGGGGATGTATTATACAATGGTATAACACTTTGTTATAAACATTGCACCACAAAGTTAATTGTGAACCGTACCCTCTCAGATATAATACAAGTACAGTCATCCGTTCGTCAAGGTTGTCCGCTCTCGCCTTTACTCTTTGCCATATACTTAGAACCGCTTTGCTTAAGCGTGCTTTGCGACTCGAGCATTAAAGGATACATGTATGCCGGTGAGGAAATTAAAGTGCTAGCTTATGCAGATGACATTGCCTTCTTTTGCGTCGATAAGCCAAGCATTACCAAGGCAATAAACGCTACCCTGCGTTTCTGTGAGACTGCAGGAGCTACTGTAAATTTTGACAAAAGTAGGGGCTTTTGGTTAGGCATGTGGGCGCTCACTCCCTCTGTATTCGCGAATATTCATTGGAATCAGTCTCCGTTGCGATATCTTGGAGTACCTCTCGATAACTTCCGTAATAGTGGACCTCATTGGACGTCCACGATAACCACTATCCGTCAAAAGGTGACAACCTGGCAGGGACGTGATCTCTCCATTTTTGCGAGAGCTAAGGCATGCAATACATTTCTCGCTACTAAGCTTCTTTATGTTCTGCAGGTCTTGCACTGCTCACGTGTCCATGTCCAGGCATTTCATAGAATATTTGCATGCTTTATTTGGCATTCATCATGGGAAGCTATGAGAAGGGACAACCTTTTTCTCCCGCTTGAAAAGGGAGGCCTGGGTCTTGTGCATTTATTTGTGCGACAATTGGTCATGCGCTTATTTTACCTTAAAAATGTCCATCATCCATTCCTTCTCGCAGTTAATCGAGCACGTCTTGCGTCACACCTACCCTTTCTGTTTGTCACGACAAACTTTGTTCAAGAACTACCGCTATGGGGCTTCCTAAAGGAACTTGTCGACACTATTTCATTCTTGAAAGCCAGATTCACCCTTGAATATTTGTTTACCGCTAATCGAACGTCGCTAAACGTAGCACTTATAGATAACCTTTTCCCTGTACCTCTGTACCGAAAGCCGTATCAGTCTCTATTTGGTCAAGATGTTCTTTGCCGTGTCCGTAGAATGTGCATTGCGCCAGCAGCGAAAACGTTTTTCTTTAAGCTGCACACTTCCACACTGCCAGTTAAAACGTGGCTTCAGGAAAAAGGACTGTATGTACCCTGGAATACAAATTGTAGGCTTTGCAATCAACCCGAGACAATAGAACATTGCTTTATACTTTGTCGTGACGCATTTCTTTTTTGGGACATTTTACAAAGAACTATCAAAAAAGACTTTCCTCTCACATGTTATGGTATCCGGTTCCTTCCTTTCAAAAATACTGCCAGTAATACACCATATGATTTGTTTATGTTATTAGGACTTTATTCATTATGGAGAAGTCGAATGATCGACAGACATGCCGAGCCACCTCGCTCGACAAGGTCTATCTTCCGTGAAGAGACTGCCCAAGTCCGTAGTGTGGTGCTTACATATGATCCCGTCCCTGAATGGATTTCACACCTGGACGCTTGTGTTTGTTTGCCAGAATTTTGAACTGTCATTGGACTGTATACTATCTGTGAATTTGTTTCTCTTGTATGTTCATATGTAATGTAACTGCGTTGGTTTGACAGTACCGATAATTCCATGCAATAAAGAGAAAAAAAAAAAAAGAACCACGATTGAGCGAGTTAATATGCTCGCTCGGTTTGGTAATGGGATGTGCCGGGCGCATGTATACGTGTACATGTGCCAGCGCAGGTGAGGTTGTGTATCCAGGTTTGATGACTCTAGGATCGAGAAAGACTGCGGTTAGCCGGACCTGCGCCAGCACGAGGTTTTAACCGTGTGAGGTCCACATACAGGGCACGATCAGGGCTTGAAACGGTCCGTTCCCGCTGCGGGATGTGCACGGGTACGCCGGAGAACACGTTCGCTTCGAGTGGAATGCATGGACGTTGTCGTGCACGAGGCGAACGTGGTACGCGGTCGTAACTGTGAACAGCCGGAGACGGTCGAGCGAAGAGCACGGGGCATAGGGTCAACTGCCTCGGCGGTTGTAGGTGGGGCGCTCAAGCCGTTTTAGCACTGCCTCCCTCATATTACAACGCGCACAAGAGGCGCGGGCACATTTAGTTTGTCCGTTTTATTCCCACGCTACCACCATGCATTAAGAGCAGCACCATCAAGTGCAATTCTTTGGGCGCTGATACGAATTGTGCCGCTCTGGATTATATTGTGACACGCTGACGAAGAAGATGGTATTTATTACAGTAGCAACAAACCGACGTTCACCAGTTGTGCATAGTCAGACAATGGAGAGCACAATGAAAGTCACACAGAGAAAAGTCATGGTTCATACTGTCGGTACAAATGTTGGTTTCACTTTAGAAGGGTGGTAGGATAGGCACCTCACCAAAATGGAGTAGCAGTCCGGCTGTGTATCGAGTCCATCATAAACCTGCTTTAGGTGTAGTGTCATTTGGATGAAATTTGCCCTTGTAGGTACAACCATTTCAGCGTTTCGGTCCATCATTCGCGTTTTCCACAAACTGTGCATTCCAATGAGAAAAAAACATATCAAAAGGTGCACCGTTATCAGAGGTCGGCAGTAGGTATCGCATAGTATGAGCATTAATCTCAAAGTCTTTTTTTTTTAAATCCGCTGGAGGACATCCCAATATAGTATGGCGTCGGTGCAGCTAATAAAACAATGTTCAAGCTTGGTCGGAAGAAGGCGACGCTCTGTACTTCGCGCGCTGTCTACCATCTGTTCAGCTGCTACGATTATTTTAAATATTGACACGTGTACTTGGTTTGTCTTTATCGGGCGACACGTTTCACCGCCTAACAAATGTTATCGCACAGCCCAGGACGCGCCTGCATGTATCGGAAGTTTCTGGAATGTTATCGATGCTTCCATCCGCTGTCTGTGACCTAACCTTGTGTAATATGATCGCATGTGTGCGCGATGCGAACGATGCAGAACTTTTGTGGAAGGCACGCGGGTCCCAGCGATTACTCTGGTACATTCGACGACTGATGTATAAAAGCCGACGCGCTTGACCCGCTGATCAGATTTCGACAATCGCCGATCGTGTTTGCCGCTACCGTTGTTCTTTGAGTGTATAGCCTGTTTTTGAGTGCACAAGTCCGCCAAATAAAACGCTCGGTTCGGTAATCACAATTTTGCTGCCTCCCTAACCGTCCCTACCACGTGACAATATCCTGTAAATATACGTCTGACTGTTTTTAACCCTGTAACATTTTTGGTGGAGGTATAGCGGGATCATTATCAAGACGGATTTACGCAGTGGGCGCTCCTTGGCTGCATCCACAATGCCAGCACAAGGCGAGGATGCTTCGGGCCCGTCGGCAGCCACGCCCACCGTCATTCTAGCACAACCCCGCGACCCAAGAACCTTTTCTGGCACCGATGACACTGATGACACTGCGCCGCGGACGATTTTGCGCACTGTGCACGAGAACACCTGACTAGCGGCATAAGTCAGTGCTACACGAATACTGAGGCAGGCGCAAGCGGATCGCACAGAACGACCGCGCTCTGGTACAACGTTCGAAAATGACGTAGTTCCGTTCTTAGATACGGAGCCTTAGATACGTTTGGTACCCTGATTCCGGATCAACTGTACGCATTGCAGCAATAATTCTTCTCATTATTTACGTAGTTCTTTGTTGCCTTGTTATTTTAACGGTGTTTGCGCTTGACTATAATTACGGCAATGATGCAATTCATTTCTTTTCTTGTTGGCATTATCGTAACCTTGATTCTTGCGTGACTGTTATTACCTCAATACTGACCCTGTAACTGCTTTCTGCAACTGCAATTATTGTTGTCATATCCTCTCCGTTCTAGTTATTCTCTTGTATAATCACGTAATCAAATTGTCATATGCCCAAATTTTTTTTATTGTATAAGATTTAGTATGTAACACCTTATACCATGTTCCTATGTATCACATATACAGCCCTTCCTGTTACAACCCCTGATGGAATTTACAGTATCAATAAATGAAATGAATGAAATAACGTTCGCCTCTTCGAACCCGCGGTAAAACCACCTGAACAGGTGGGATTAAAGAAAAAGAAGCAAAACGCAGTGCATCTCGCCAAACTCATCAAGGACATCATCATCATCATCATCTACGAAGAAGTTTCATTTTTATGTGTCTATTAACGGGCAAACGGCAAACGTTTTGGTCTCCCGGCAAGCATCGATAGCCACACAAATTAAAGCAAATTTCAGACAGACACCAAACACCGTACATTGCAAATTTTGAAATGTTCCAGCACTGTTTCTACTTATTATTTTTTTAAATAGCAGTCCCCGCCACGTGAATTATTGATACGTCCGACAATATATTGAAACGACAAACTTTTACTGGACGCCGCTTCACGAATAAATGACAGTACAGTGAGAGCTCGTTAATTCGAACTTCAATAATTCGAATTTATGGATAATTCGAACTGTACGATTTGGTCCGGCCAAGCTCCACAGAAGTCTATGTATAAAAAAGTCCGTTAATTCGAACGCGAGAAGGTTCCCTCACGGATAATTCGAACTACGCTCGCCTGGCACACGGCCAGAGAAACGCGCCTACTGCCTACACACAAGGCTGTATTGCCTCCTAAACGGAGAGAACGGCGAGGGAAGGCAAAATCGGAAAAAAATCTAACCGACGCGGGGTCAGCCAGAAAGCAGCGGCGGCTGCCGCCTCCGTTCTACGTAACCTCCGATACTTCTTGCCCGTTGCGAATCTCGGAGGCTTTGCAAATCTTGTACAGCTGCTAATGTTGTGCGGAGATGGCACGGCAAGCGCCAAAACACAGCGAATCAAGTACGTCGCAGCTGCGCTTGCAATCAAGAACCAACGAATCAGGGCCTTCGCCACCTTCACATGTTCGGCGTCTTTGTCTCGGCAGTCTTCATCGGTTGTGTACCTCTGTTTTCAGCTTAGGAGGTATCGGCCGTCGCGATTCATTGTGATGGTGTTAAGCCTCGGCTAACGTTCGTTTCGGTGGACATCGGTGGTGTGGCACAGTCGGACCCTGGGCTTCGACTTGAAGAGCACACGCCATCTCTTTCTGACACGCCAAATTTTTGACATTCCCTAGTGCTTCCAAATCTCAATGTACTGTTGCTCTCCTTCACTTTCGTTAGTTCGAACTTTCGTTAATTCGAACTGAAGCGGCTTCCCTTTGCGGTTCGAATTAACGAGCTTTTACTGTATATCCAATAGTGGCGCGTCAAACAAAATATTTGGAAACTTATAGCATCGCAGTGATGCGTTCTCGCATTACGTCTTGTGAAGGGCAGGACTCTCCCCGCTTATGTCTGTTTTTCGTCAAAATACGATAGATTTTCACTTACGCAGAACGCACCGCGTAACTTCAATCTGATTTTGAAAATTGTCCTCTTGACTGTGCACGCGGCGACGTATGTTTATTGTTATTTTTTGTGTCATATTTACCTCTCTACGGCACCGGGCTCCTGGGGCCGCCAGCGGACAGTCGTAGCGTCCACACGGCGTTCCTCAAGACACCAGCGTGCGCGCATGTGACCAGCTATATAAGCGCGTTCGGCTTTCGTGCTGTCTAGCGCACTCGGCTGCGCTGGCACTAGCTGGCACGCGACATCAGTGACAGCGTTCCAGCGTGGCCAGAGTTGGCGCTCGCTCACGTGGCGTTCGATCACTCGGTGGCGAGCACGAGCTGGCCGACGCTGTCGTCCCGGCCACGTTACTTGTCTTCGAACACTTCCTGTCCCGATCGAAAACTTCCGACGAACTCGAAACATGCTTCACTTCCTGGGCAACTTGCGGAAGCTCTTCAGGGCGCGCAAGGTGAACACCGACGGCAACGTCTTCCGCCTCCACACCGTCGTCACGGTCGCCATTCTGATGGCCTTCGGCACGATCCTCACCACCAGGGAGTACGTGGGGACGCCCATGGACTGCCACTGCCCGACGGTTCCCAAGAGCGTGGTCGACTCCTTCTGCTGGGTCGAGTCCACGTTCAGCTTTCGCCCCCTTTTCAATGCGTCGTACAACGGAAGCGTCGTCTATCCTGGCGCCGGCCACAAGCCTCCGGGAAGCGGACTCGGAGACCGCAAGTACCACACGTACTACCAGTGGGTCTGCTTCCTCATGTTCGCGCAGGCGCTGTGCTTCTACGTGCCCCGCTGGTTCTGGAAGGCCTGGGAAGGTGGCAAGGTGCCCGCCATCGTCGCCGCGCTCGACATCCGCTCGGCCTTGACGCAGGACAGCGCCGAAGTTCGGTCGCAGATGGTCGACTTCCTGGTGCTCAACATGAACCACAACCGCTGCTATCTGGCCAAGTACCTGCTGTGCGAAGTGCTCAGCGTCGTCAACATCGTCGCCCAGGTGGCCTTCACCGACTACGTCCTGGGAGGAGGATTCCTGACCTACGGCTGGGACCTGGTCCGCTGGCATCGCGGCGAGGGCCGCGACTTGGTGAGTCCGGCGGTGATGGCCTTCCCCAGGATCGCCATGTGCACCTTCCTCAAGTACGGCCAGTCGGGGACGATCGAGAACCGAGAGGCCATCTGCGTCCTCCCGCTCAACATCATCAACGAGAAGGTCTTCGCGTTCCTCTGGTTCTGGTACGCGTCCCTGCTGCTCGCTGGCCTGTTGGCCGCGTCCTATCGCGTGCTGCTGCTGGTGAACGCGCCGCTCAGGCGTCGCCTGCTCAGCTGGCGCTACCCGGACAGCCAGCGCATCTCGACCGTCGTGTCGGCCATGTCGGCCGGCGACGTCTTCCTCCTCAGCCTGGTGGGGCAGAACGTGGACTCGCTCGTCTTCAGCCAGCTGGTGGCGGAGCTGTCGCGCCGGTTGGTCAAGGTGCCCGCAGTCGTGCTTCCGTCAGCTCCGCTGCCTCACTGAGAGAGGCAGTCCAACAAGTGCTCGCTAGTTGACTCTCCCCGTCCGCGCGGTTATTATGCGGGAGAACGTGCCCCCCTCATTGTTTTGTTTGGAGTGATTTGTTTTTTGTTTTGTCAGGCTGATGATAAAATGTTTTCATGTGTGCCACTCATCTTTCGTCTGTTAATGTTGGCGACTTCATTATGCAGCGTATCTCGCCGGCTCTTTCGCGGTGGCGTGTGTTGGCTCGGCGATTCCGACTTGCTCTAAAGAAACTGGAGGAAGTGCATGTCGCAGAAGAGGAGGAGAGACTGGCGTCGAATGAGAATGAGAGAGGGGGGAGTAGGGGAGGGATATCGCCATCGCAGGGAGATACACGGACAACGAACAGCGTCGTGCTGCCGTGGCATGCCAGTATGCGGTGCTGGTATGGAGGTACCATCAGTGGGTGCTGTCGCTATCATCGCACCACGTAGAAGAAAAACACTCTGCAGGAATAATAAAATACGATTGACAAAGTACTCGAAGCTTTGCTTCCTTCTTTTGGCTGATGCAGCTTCACGTACGTATTGCGTCACACTCACAGGTCGATGAATGACCGCTACATATCCTGCGTTCTGAAAACGTTTGGGAGCCACTTCTTCCCCGCTTTTGTGGTGGTGCAGTGCCAGAAGTGCCAAAATTCAATCGAATCGAATATTTTTCTAATAGTTTGTGAATAATTTTCAACCTTTTCACCAACAATTTTCGCATACAGGTATTCACGACAATGAAAATTTGTTTCTGTCATTACACGATGCACATTATAAAGGATGCTTTATTAAAATCACAGAAGGAGCCTTAGGAAAAACTAAGCAGATTGCTTGCATACTCTGGACTCTTCGAAGCCGTCACTGTAAGTCATTATTATGTGATTAGATAACGACAGTCATAAGGCAACGTTGCGGGTAATATTTGTGTATACCTTCGGGACCAAATATTGTATGCGTGTCGTATGCGTTGATGGCAGAAAAAAAAAAACCTTTTCTCTAGTTCGAATGGTCCCGGCAGATGGTGCCGCTATTGTGTAAAGTATGGTGCAATGAAATGTATTCCGACTTACTCCCATGAGAGGACAAAAGCGCTGCATTTATAAATCGTACCAAACAATACCAACTGCCGAATACCATGTATAAAGGACATTTTTTTTGCGAATGATCGTGTTTAGCCAGGAAAGTATGGCTGTCAGATCGACGCAGCGTGGTCTAGCACGTCGTCTGCTGTGAATGGAATGAAAGTTATTCCATTTTTGCTTCGATTTCAAGCTTAATAGCGCAGAGTCGCTGACGTAAAGTTTAAAAAGGAATTCGAGCATACTTGGATACACGAGAAATGACTTAGATTCGATGACATAACTGAATAGCGACTATTTGATTCGATGACCGAATCAAATAGCACTATATTCGCTTCATTCGCTCGTGCTGCTGCTTATTACGCGCCAGAAGCTACTTCTTCCTCCTACTACGCGAACCATATACTTCGCAGAACGGGTAACATCTAGCCCATATGTCTAGCCCTTACCCCAACCCGGCTGTGAGCAGCTCCATCGAGAGAGGGCGTCCTGAGCTGTACGCCTCTGACGTCACAAGGCTCTACGTGGCAGCACCGGCGGCGGTTGTCGCGAGCAGACGACCGAACGAGCGCATTCTGTACAACGAGCACAGTTTGCAGTAAAATTAAATTTTGGCCACCCGCGTCCTTGCTTCACTTTTGGCCTTCACTGCATAGCGAGTGCGTGACGCAGCGAAGACACAGCGCAGAGCAATGATGGGAAGCTACAGCGGTCACTCGAGCGTCGGCGCCGTACTGCAGCAGTCGATCTTAATTAACTGCGGAGGCTATGCTCGATAACATCTCGCTGCGCACGGACGAAGGAACAATTGGACGCGTACTGACAATTACCCGTCTGCATGCTCGAAGCATGCAGACAAACCGCGGGCTCGGAGTGCTGCAGCCGCTTCCTGGCAGTACACTACTCGTTTATTCGTCACCGCGAACTTTGCGACGAGAAAGCAGCTGACAGCCGAAGAGAATGCCACTCACAGCACACCCGGCGGCTGTGCTGTATGCGTATCGTTCGAGGTCGAGAGAAGCACATAAATATCCGCAGAACCAGCGCGAGTGTTTGAATCTATCAATCTCGAAGCCTGTTTGAGTTACCGAGGTATGGCAGCGGTATTGAAAGACGCGCACGGCCCCGTCATCTGTTGCCAGGAGGACGGGGCCGATGTATGGTGCCTGCTTAGGGATGATGCTCGCCATTTACAGAAGCAAAGGTATTGGGAGTCTGGCCTCATAGCTCATCAGTGTCGAAAGCACCCGAACGTGAAAGACTTGAGTGCCCGACTTCAGATACGCTGCACCTGGCTTAGCGATGCGAAAGTGTGATCAAGACTCGCGTATTCTGTCTCTTTCTCTCACTCCCCCATCCCCCTCTCCACGTGTAGGGTAGCAAACTGTGCAAAGTCCAGTTAACCCTGCTGCCTGTTCTTCCTCGCTCCACCCTCTCTCTCTCTATCTTGCCGAGGGAAGAATTGCACAGAGAAGTGCAACATTTGTGTCACACACCCCTTGTGAAACGTCCTAGGGGATCGTCCAAGAATGGGCAGGTACCAAGTGGCACATACCAAGTTGCACCTACCAATTTACACGTACCAAGTTGCACATAGTAAATGTGCAACTTGGTATGTAGGCAACTACATGGTATGTAGGCACTTTGTCATAGTAAAAGACAAAGTTGCCTACTGAAACACCGGAGCAAATGGAGGCCAGATTAGCATGTTATAGAGAAGCTTACCAAGCGCGGAAGCGTGCCAAGATTGAAGCTACTGCAACAGCCAGCGTCAATCAGCAACACGAACAACGAGGAGGAGACGAAGTTCACTAGGGTTGAGGATTGGGCGAGTAGTTATAGCATTCGAAAACCGGTACAGCGCAACGTAGAAAGGAAGAAACAAGCCGAGCCGGCCAGGTGAAAGTTGTAAGTCAGCGCTTTGTGCTTTCATCTGGCCGGCTCGGCTTGTTTCTTCCTTTCTATGTTGCGCTGTACCAGTTTTAGGAGGAGACGAATCCGTGGATGCAAACAGCGGCACCCACAACGAGCGTTTAGACGAACCACACTCTTTCATGGCTGGCGGCAAGCTCGACTGCGACAGCCACGTTTCACCGCAAGTTCACGGACACTTCGGCAGCGTGTGCAACGTGTGTGGAAGACTGTGGCCTAACTCTAATGAATCACTGTGTGCATAGTCTTTGCAAAACCAAGCCAAACACTCGTGATAACTAGGTATACAAGAAAAAACGTGAGTCTATACCGCACTTCTACAAAGGGAAGTTTATTGATGTACTAGTAGCAATAACAGCACAGGTAACTAACTTGGAAAACCGTGTACATTAATACTCATATAGGTAAAACAAGCAATTGTTCCCCCCGTCCGCATATTGTGACTGAGCATCGAGAGTTGGGATCACTCGACAGAAAAAAGAGAGAAAAAAAAACGAAACACACACACACGTACAAAACAAAAATGTCAAATTTGCTGGCTGCAAGTTATACACGTAGCGGAAATACGTGATGCCATCTTAATTTTCTGACTGTACATTTCAACTTAACCCATGAGTTTCTTCTCTTCCTGTCGTGAAAGAAGTGCTCTTAAAATGGCAACATTGGAAACTCCATCTGGCCCTTCCTCACTAAAAAAAAAGCTAGTATGCCACATTCTGAGGAAAGCTGCTTCTCCGCGGGCTGTGATATGTTCCGTAAGACACCGCACCATAATTAAACAAATTTATTGTGCCTGATCTGACGTTTAAACACTAATTTACATATGCGTGTAGAAGATGCAGGTCAAAGATGAATACACCAACTGCCACCCAGATGCCAGGCCGAAGAATGCGTAACATTGAACTTAATTGTGCTCCTATTGTCTTTGCGGTGAAAGTATGAAAAGTTGTACGCTCATATTAACAAAACTAGAGCAAATATATTTCATTCATAACAAATACAAGTTACGTATAACGTATTTTTCGTTGCTTTTTCGCTTGTTACGTGTGTGTCATGTCAGTGCTATTAGTAAATCGAGGATGCATTTGTGCCGTTACGACAAAATACGAAGCTAACGCTGCCGAATGAACGGCTCTTCCCGCGAGTGTCAGAAGGGACGAAAGGAAGAGATGATCTTGCGACCGTGCAGCCTCTGCGGCGGCCGGAAGTTGTCCGAGAGAAAGCGGCTCTTGGTGTACCCGCGAAGTCTGCGCAGACGCTGCAGCTGAAACAGTTGGAGAGAACGAGAACTTAGAGCCAGAGCTTATTGGTTGCGCTTTCTCAAAGTCCCGCTAGCGTGATAGAGGTGACGCAGAAGGAGACAGCAAAGAAGTGAACGAGGAACTTCATTTGTTGTATCTGTGCACGGGCACCGAACTGGTATATTCATAGGGAGATGGTCAGTCGAAGGATTCCCAAGGCTCTGGAGCATCCCGAGATGGGGATGTGCGCTGCACCGCCTTACCCCCCCCCCCCCTCCCCATATTAGACGTGGCGTCTCTTCAGAGCACATTCTTTTTTTTATGCGAAAGCGTTAAATGGCCCATCGAGTGAACAAGCCGGCTGCGTCTGTAGCAGCGAGACTTCCCACTGAATGCAACGTCACGTGACACTGGCTCGCGCTTGCTGGCTTGGGCCTCGGCGGAGCAGAGCGGTCGAAAGGGAACGCCCACTGCCATGGCAACGCGTGAGGGGAGAGGGCATCGCCGCGACGCCACGTCACCCGCGCTCTCACTCTCGGAAGCCTGTTTTATGCGCGCGTTCCTTGTATGCGCTAGCTCTCGACTGCGTTCTAACTGCGCCTCGGTAAGGCCAAATCAAGACGCGCGAAGCGTCTCAACGCACTCGCTTGCCCTTGAGGATTTCATAACCCGAAGGATCGCTTAGCGTCCTTCAACTGGACATTAATTCTTTCGCAATCAAAACTCATAAGAAATGCTATAGGTCTCTTCAGATTTTCTTCTTTTTCTGTATGGAGGTAACACGGAAATAAGCTAGATAACATGCGATACGATTTCCCGGAATTTTCAAGGGCGAAATTATATATTTCCATCCGAGCTGGCGACATCGGCGTGTGTTCTAAACGCACAGATTTAATTTCTTTATTTTTTTCTCTGGGCACAGCTAATCTTACGTTTACCAGATCATCTGACAGTAAGCCCGTTTTAGAGTGCTCTGTCTGTATCGCTGTATCGTTGCGAAACGCGGGCCCGTGTTCACGGCCATTACAAAACTCCCTGACCGCATGCACAACGACTCTCCGTTGCGGCGGTGTGCTTACCAGTGCCTCGGAGACGAACGCGTTCTTTCTGAACACGGTCCAACGCACGGACTCCGTGCAGGGGGGCGTGGTCAGCGAGCCGCGGTAAGTGTAGAACTCCTGCAGGTCCGCCGGGGGCATCAGGCTGTTCAGCGTCAGCGGGAACGGCGCGCCCTTGGCCGAGCCGGACCCGGAGCCCGCCAGACGGCGCACCATCCACGGGAGCAAGCGGCGGAGCAAACGGCGGAGCGTACGGCGGCGTCGCCGGGTCGGCGCCTCGGACTCGAGGGCGTCCAGCACGCCGCCCATCGCCCTCACCGAATCGAAGTTCACGAACGTCAGCTGCGACGGTAAAGTCGTGGACGATTGCTGCAGCTGTTATAGCTTTTTTACTGCGCAGTGCTCTGCTGCGACCTGCGCTCTTTCTTTGCGGAGTCGCACAGGTCGCAGCACAATAACCAACACAATAACCCGAGTGCGGAGCAACGGGAGAGTCGGCTTACCAGCTGCGAGCTCACGGCCCAAAGGGCCTTAGTGCAGCACGCTAGTGAGGTAGCTATAGGCTCAGTGGAGCCATGGAATAGGGGCCCCACCCTTGCCGGAAGAGGCTCCAAGTCGCCGGCGCCCAAGAAGACGACGGAGACCTCGAGACGCTAATTCCTTGAAGGAACCAAATAAAGTTTTCTCTCTCTCTCTCTCTCTCTTTGCGAAGTCGCAAGGTTTTGATGCCGCGATCGATGGTTGTGCTGGATTACGGCGTAGGTCCCTGCTAAACACAGCTGTGCACGATAGTCACGGTATGCTTCGGAAGCTGTCGCATGCGCGCGTACTCGCGGTTCCTTTGTTCGTCAGAGCCGGCTTCTCGGCAATTGTAGTATTTATGTGGGAAAGACCACCCGGGTGAATAGACTCGCTGTTCACCACGCACTGAGAAAACACGTTATATTTATATGGACTATTGAAATGTCGCTGTACGAGCTCATCTTGGAAGATAAATGGCGTAAGCATGGCTGCTGCGGGAAGCACGATGGATTGGACGAATCGGGTTGTTCACAGCTAAGGAGGCAAAAGAAATATGTGCTATGCTGAGACGTGGGATATTACGGCGGAAGGCGAGAGTAGGAAGTTGAGCCTGTGTTTTTAGGAGCCGGAATGCTTGTACTATACGAGTAATTGATGAGAATCGATCAGAATTGATCGAGTCACGCGGTTTTGGAATGATCCTGTGAAGTGTTAGATTAGCTTCGTAAGGGCCAGGTGCAGTACTGGCGTGTTCTAGTTTCGGGAGTGCGAAAACTTTATAAGCGCAAAGAGAGGAGCATGCAAGCACGTGGGTACGACGATGAAAGGGAAGCAACTGATTAGCGGAGTTTGCAATGTCACTAACATATGACGGGTCGACGTCAGATCGGAAGAAAGGCAAACACCGAAACATGTCTTTCGTCATGCTGCAACTAAAATCGCTGCAATGGTTACCCCTCTTAAAGGACTTCGCCCCTTCCCACTCCCCCTTCACTTCATCGGCGCATGTTTTTTATTCATTTGTTTTGTATTCACAAAGTTTTCTAGAGCAGCAATAAACTCCCAGTTGCAGTTAGACGCTCGCGCTTGTGTGAGTTGATGTTCCTCCATGTGTCGATAACAGGGGTGTGCGAATAGTGATTTTGAGACCCAATCGAATACGAATCGAATAGTGCCATAAGCGAATCGAATACTTTTCGAATAGTTTTCGAATAATGAGCAGCCATTATCACAATTAATACAAGACGACGTTCACATCCCAGTTTTGTTAAGGCTAGCAAGTTTTTGTTATTACATAGTGCGTTATTAAGCGCTGTTTATTAAAAGCACAAATGGAGCATTAGAAGCAAACGGTAGTTTCTTCGCATGCACAGGGCGCTAGGGGTGTGCGAATATTGAAATTTTCGAATACGAATCGAATACGAATAAGGCGAAAAACTGTCTTCGAATATCGAATCGAATATCGAATATATGTGTAGTATTAAAAAATTGCAAAACGAGGTAACAATAGCTTTATTACCCTTTTAAAAATAATATTGCATTTTACGAGGTTGCTTCAGGTTAAAGAGACACTCATTATAGGTAATGCACTCAGGTAGTGCCAGGTAATGCTCTGTCAGGTAAACGCTTGTTAGAGATTATCGCGAAGGAAAATTGACTGCTCAACATGTTCACAAAGTAAGGGCTCTCTATGCACTGTGACATTTGTCCAGGTAACATTTTCTAGGTGCATATTTTATTGCGCATACTTACAAAGCCCGAAAGTACATCATATATTGTTATGAAAGAGCCCTGGAATAAAGCTTGGTAAAAAAAAAATCGAAACTGATCATGTCTCACGGACCTGATGCAGATAGACTGGAACAGAGCGTACACATTCATAGTAAGGTTCGTTACAGCTGTCGTCGTTTGGTACCTTCTTTTGTCCTTGTTTTGTGTTGCGCTGTAACGAACCTTACTATGAATCCCAACCAACTGGCCCAATTTGCCATCTTGATGCAGAGCATACAGATAATGAGCGGATCATGTGAAGCTCTCAGTGAATAAACATGTTCTTAGGAGAATGTGGAGCAAGCATATAATTCATTAATTGCTAAATTATTCACAGTCTGTCCTAATATTCGCCGTTTCGACCATTATTCGGCCGTCCTCGAATATTCGGGAATTTACGAATATGCATTTCTCGAATCGAATACGCTTCGAATAAGGAAAATATTCGATTCGTATTCGAAATTTCGAATATTCGCACACCCCTACAGGGCGCTTCAGAGAGTGGGATTGAGGGAACGCTGTACAGCCGCAAGTTCTCGTGTTTTATGTATATACTAAAACCGCGGGGATGATAAGTTACCAAACTTGCTCCAATTTAAAGTTTATTTGGGCGTAGTTGACGAGCTGAAATGTTCGAAAAGCATTCGCAATTACGATAGTGACTTCGATTTGAAGGCCGAATCGCATAGGACACTGCAGTTGATTAGTTATTCGAAAGTTTTGAATATTCACACTCATCCCAAGTCGATATAAAGTGGACCTTTGGACCAATAACGGCGGCCAACTAATGCTTCCCCCCAAAATGACCAAACAAAGGCAATCCTGAAAGAAAGAAACCTTTATTCTGAGAAGGGCTGAAAGCTGATCGAAATTCTACGGAATGGATATATAGCAGCGCAAGGGAGACAACGGGAGAATCGTTTGGCGGCCCGCCGCCAGGTGGCGTAGTGGCTATAAGGCTTCGCGCTATGTATTAAGCCCGAGGGCGGGAGATCGAATCCCGGCCGCTTCGGCCGCATTTTGATGAGGGTGAAAAAAAAGAACGCCCGTGCAGTGGGTGCGCGTTGAAGAGCCCCAGGTGGTCAAAGTTGATCTCCCACAGATACGGCGTGCCTCGTGGCTTTGGCACGTAAAAGCGCAGAACATAATTAATTAATAAGCCTTGTAGCGCTCTCGTTTTATCTTCCGTCGTCGTCTTCCTTGCGCTAGTAAGGCAATCTTCATCCTGACCGTGCTAAGATTTTTTTTCGTTCTTTCGTACACACCACTTTACAAAGTAAGTGTTTGCTGCCAATCCGATATTAGAGACTTTTAGCGTGTCCGGTATTCGGGCAAGCGTGGGCGGTTTTCCGGCTTAGCGGGGGCGTCAAGGTGAGCGGCCCGATTGGTGGCGCCAGCTGGTGGCGCAAAGCTCAACCACACAAACACAGAGCTAATTACTGTATTCTGCTTAGCTGCTGGCGTAAATTTTTGACAGTGGCGTAATCGTGTTCACAATTACGCCGCTGCCAAAAATTTGCACGAGTGGCGAAGCAGGATATGGTGAGTTACTGCAGTTTTAGCTATGCGTTTGTCTGGTTGAGCTCTACAACACCAGGCGGCTTCACCGCTCACGTTTACGCCCCGACCATCCGGTAATCCGCCCGAACCGCTCCCGTTTACCGGAATAGCGTACAAGCTAAAAGTCTCTATTATCTCGAGGGCGGCGGCGTATATTCGCGCGAAGATCTTGGCTGTGACGGAAGTAACCGTTGCGAAGTTTCAAATGCCGCTAACTCAAACCTCGCGGCGTCATCGCGCTCGTCCCTGCAGTCGAATCCTCGACAGTCGCCACTATAGTCTCAAGGTGATTCTGAGCACAACGAGCTTTGCTTTCCTTAGGACTCGCACGTTGTCCATGCAAGGTGACAGTCCGCGCAAGCGCTTTTGCGCTTTGCTTCGCGCTACGAGACCGGAAAGTACAGGGTGGGCGAATATTCGAATAGGAATCGAATATTACTCACCGTGGGTAATCGTATTCGAAAGGGAAGTATCCGGTATTTATTGAACGTTCAGAACCAACCAAATATATCGCAACAAATGACCGTAAAAGTATGGCCTCCATTCTCCAAGTATGCTAAACAAATTATCGTAAATTATCAGAAGCGAAGCAGCAACGACATTTTTGAGGCAATGCTGAAAGACAAGGGATAACGCAAGCTCCGTTTTCGGTTTTGCGGTGGAAGCCTAATTGACGACTCGTGATTTTTCGCTTGTAGCCTGTCATTCAGTGTAACCCGCCGTGGTTGCTCAGTGGCTATGGTGTTCGGCTGCTGAGCACGAGGTCGCGGGATCGAATCCCGGCCACGGCGGCCGCATTTCGATGGGGGCGAAATGCGAAAACACCCGTGTGCTTAGATTTAGGTGCACGTTAAAGAACCCCAGGTGGTCGAAATCTCCGGAGTCCTCCAGTACGGCGTGCCTCATAATCAGAAAGTGGTTTTGGCATGTAAAACCCCAAATATTATTATCATTCAGTGTAGCCACCGCGGCATCTCGGTGGCTGTATGGCGTTACGTTGCTTGAGCTCGAGGTCGCAGGTTCGATCCCGTCCGCGGCGGCGGTGTTTCGATGGGAGAGCAATGCAAGAACATTCGAGTACTTAGATTTAGCCGCACGTTAAAGAACCCCAGCAGGTCATAATTAATCTGGAGTCCCCCCCCCCCCCCCCCCCACTACGGCTTGCCTCATAACCAGATCGTGTTTTTGGCACGTAAAAAACTCAGAATTGTCTCTTTTGTGTCATTTAGTGTTTTTTTTTGCCAGTCTAGTCATGTAGAAATTTTATCTTATACGAAACAACCAGTGACGTTTGCCTTCCAAGTGGCTCCTTTTCGTGTGTCTACGACACGCAATTATTTTAGCAGCGTTCTCTTTTTTTCTTTCTCTTTTTTTTTTCCACAACCGCTGATCATGTTGCCGGCAAGCATTTGTTTACTTACTGTTTAGGTACCTATACCTATATCGAAAAAAAAAATGCACCGACGATTACGATACACCTTAATGCAAAATTTCAGCGCAGCTCTATAGGTGTTTTCCGTTCGCGATATATTGGCTGGCGCGCACAATCTATCTCGTGCTGCACGTTGCAAACGGAGCGAAGCATTGCGCGACTGCCCCGCTTATCGGGAGATCGCGCGAGAGGCACATCGCGTGGGCGACGCGTTGGCGCGATTCACAGCAGCCGCCGCCGCAGACAGACCTCCGCTCATGCGGCGCTTTGTTTCCGTATATGGTATCGGTGGACGCGCTCGCCGCGTGCCCTATATATCGACGGCGTCATCGGCGAACAGACGGCGGCGCGCTACTCCGGCGCCATCTCGTAGCGGTCGTCGCCGCAGAGCCCGTCTTGCGCGGAACTACGCTTTCCCTCTCACGCTTTCGCCATACCCTCCTCCTCCGCTTTCCACCTCGCGCTCTCTTCGCCGTCGCCGTCTTTCATCCCCCGCTGCGCTCTGCGTTCACTCTTTCCTCTTTCGCTGTGCTCATTCTCTCGGTTACGCCGAGGGACGCCGATGCTCAAGGCAGGCACGGGCGCCTAAGAGCGACACTCTGAAATATTTCTGCTGTAGATATATGCGTCTGCCCTCGAACTATTCGATTCGATAATTGCTGTTCGCTAATTGCTCTTCGTTTTCGATTCGTGTTAAAAAAAGTTTACGTTCGCCCACATCCACCAGAACGTAAAGATGATCGAACGCGCACATTATTTCGTTAAACAGGCAAATTCGCTGCAACTTCTTTGCCACGGTGGCGCCCGCGTTACATGAATAAGGCATACAGATGGCCGCACCATGTCATTCACTTCGTTATACAGGTCGTTTCTTCATAAAGGCATTAATTTGTTGTCACAGCTTCCGATTTATTTATATATATACATACCCATTAAATGCATAAATGACAAAGTGATGATGCCGACGCGTTAAGTGCTGAGTGTCGAAATCGGTTCATGCACGAATGCCTTCCGCTTTTGCTCCGTGAAGTATCATTGGCAGCGCAGACTATCTTGCCGTGCATGCATCTAGAATGCAGAGTGGGAAGACGATGCTCTTCGCGCGCGCTTCGTAGTAAACGAAATTCGCCATTGTACTTATATTATAGTAGAAGTAAAGCCAACCAGCAGTTACAAGTCAGTCTATGACTAACTCCACGTATGAAAACGTCGGCCCAAACTCCCTCCTGTGGTTTACCTTGGTTTATTTCGTTTTATGCACAGTCTGTTTCCGTCTATCAATTTATCCATCTTTGGATTTTGAAGAACTTAGTATGATTTACATCTTGCAGATTACAACACCATTAATTCTTCTTTCTTTCTTTCGACTCACACATTACCTTTGAAATACTTCGTCAATAAAAAAGGAATGGTAACGACCCTCAGCGTCCATCGCTGCAGAGAATGAAAACGAAAAAAAAGAGCACCTGATAGAGCGTTGAGATAATGGCAATCCTGTCCGTCTGGTCCGGCTCATCAACGCTGGCGTACTTCTCGTTTGTGTACACGAGCTGTGCCTGAACAAAGAAAGAGCAAATTTGATTCGGCTCGGCCAGCTGGAGTCTACAGCAATGCTATCTATCTATCTATCTATCTATCTATCTATCTATCTATCTATCTATCTATCTATCTATCTATCTGTCTGTCTGTCTGTCTGTCTGTCTGTCTGTCTGTCTGTCTGTCTGTCTGTCTGTCTGTCTGTCTGTCTGTCTGTCTGTCTGTCTGTCTGTCTGTCTGTCTGTCTGTCTGTCTGTCTGTCTGTCTGTCTGTCTGTCTGTCTGTCTGTCTGTCTGTCTGTCTGTCTGTCTGTCTGTCTGTCTGTCTGTCTGTCTGTCTGTCTGTCTGTCTGTCTGTCTGTCTGTCCGTCCGTCCGTCCGTCCGTCCGTCCGTCCGTCCGTCCGTCCGTCCGTCCGTCCGTCCGTCCGTCCGTCCGTCCGTCCGTCCGTCCGTCCGTCCGTCCGTCTGTCTGTCTGTCTGTCTGTCTGTCTGTCTGTCTGTCTGTCTGTCTGTCTGTCTGTCTGTCTGTCTGTCTGTCTGTCTGTCTGTCTGTCTGTCCGTCCGTCCGTCCGTCCGTCCGTCCGTCCGTCCGTCCGTCCGTCCGTCCGTCCGTCCGTCCGTCCGTCCGTCCGTCCGTCCGTCCGTCCGTCCGTCCGTCCGTCTGTCTGTCTGTCTGTCTGTCTGTCTGTCTGTCTGTCTGTCTGTCTGTCTGTCTGTCTGTCTGTCTGTCCGTCCGTCCGTCCGTCCGTCCGTCCGTCTGTCTGTCTGTCTGTCTGTCTGTCTGTCTGTCTGTCTGTCTGTCTGTCTGTCTGTCTGTCTGTCTGTCTGTCTGTCTGTCTGTCTGTCTGTCTGTCTTGTCTATCAGGTCTTGTCTTGTCTCATCTATCAGGTCTTGTCTTGTCTGTCTTTTCTGTCTGGTCTGGTCTGTCTGATTTGCCTGCCTGCCAGGGTATATTTTCCTACTCACCTCCATGGGGTATGCGATGCCGTCGAGGCGGTGTTCGGAGCCCTGCGACGAAGTGGAACCCCAGTGAAACAGCGCATGCGTGAACTCGAAGGTGCCCTGTAGAAGACCGCCCCGCACTGTCCTCTTGGTCTTGTCCGCTGGCGAAGGCCGGAGGGCCACTGCGTGGCGCCACGTCAGGTCGCGTTCCTTGAACATACTAAACATACTAAAGCTTGGCATTAACATGGGACCCGAACGTGAGACGTCAAGCTGATGAGACTTCTGTCGACCGACACACCCATATGGCGGTGGCGGGCCAGTATAGCCGATATGAGTATGCGGGGAAGGGTCACATGCTGTGTGCATGCGTGTGCATGTGCGGGCGATTTCCAACGACCGACACAGGTAGACGAAAACATACATATATACTGATGTGACCCTCGGAATTGGCATGCCTTGCTTAGATAGTTGTTAGAGCCTTTAAGAGTGTATGGTAGAATAAAACCTGATAATTATTATTAAAATTGCGGCGAACATTAGTAGAATGGTCTATTTCCGCAGAATATATGGCAGATAGTTTTTTTTCTCGAAGTTGCTGATAGATTTCAATTAAGCTTCTACAGACTCAGGCGATCTTTGTGAAGACTTCTGCATCCGGGAACGATTGCATTCGTAAAAAAAATTGTTAAGTGTGACGCAGCTTATCCGTGATCCTTCCGCTTAACAAGTTTAACCACTTAAATTGACGATCAGCTGTAGACAATGGACGAGCCCTTTCACTGGTTCTCCTTCCTGGTTGACCGACGGAAGCCATGACTTTTGTGGCATTACGCAATTATTGGTGAAGGCGGGAAAACGCGGAGTCATCAATAGCAGCGATGACAGTCCCGCTCACGTGACAGGCCGTCGTTGTGCACCGTGAAGTTGCGGAGCGGGACGTCGTGGGCGTAGAACTCGAGCGGCTTCATGCCGACGTCGTGCACCACGCTCAGCGTCTCGATGTTCACTGGAGACTGCTGCACCCCGCCGCACGAGTTGTGCTCGATGCATTGGAACTCGGGCCACGACCACGACTCTGCACGGAGGAGGAAATTTTTGGAGAGCTCGGGCAGGCAGACAAGCAGAGGCAAGGCAAGGCATAGCAAGACAAGACAAGGCAAGGCAAGGTAAGGTAAGGTAAGGTAAGGTAAGGTAAGGTAAGGTAAGGTAAGGTAAGGTAAGGTAACAAGACAAGACAAGACAAGACAAGGCAAGACAAGGCAAGGCAAGGCAAGGTAAGGTAAGGCAAGGTAAGGAAGGGTAAGGCAAGGTAAGTCAAGGTAAGGCAAGGCAATGCAGTGTGATGCAAGACAAGGCAAGGTAATGCAATGCAGTGCAAGGCGAGGCTAGGCAAGGCAGACAGGGCAGGCCGGGCAGGGAACGCAGGGCAGGGCATGTCAAGGCAGGCAGGGGCAGGCAGATGAGCAGGGCAGGCAGTAGGCAAAGCAGACAGGTAGGCAACGCAGGCAAATCAGCCAAAGCAGGTCAAAGCAAAGGAGGAACTTCAGATGCAATAATCTTCAAATCAATACCATACAGAAGCCACGATCTACGTAACTTCATCCGACATTCGCAATTTCTTTTCTAGTTTATCACCGGTGGATTAGCGCTCAGATCACACACGGTGATCACGTGTTTCATTGATTTGTCTTACGTAATTACCTGTCGTTAATGTTCCGAAGCAAGACCATACATAAAACTCGTCGGACGGTGTTGTAGTATTCGGTGTCTGGCAGCAACAGTAAATATATGTATAGGCAACCATGAACCTCTATGCCGTCATCATAAAAAAAAAGGGATTCATAGGTCGACAGTAGCAGTAAACACAGCATTGTCGAGCGGATTTATTTCAAAGGTCTTAAGCGGCCTGGGAACACCTGCAACCGACTGTGAATGCCCGGTTTGTTAGGTTTACGAATAAAGGGGTTGTTTTTCCTAGCCTAAAATCACATGCCGTTATCTGAAAGTCAGGCACCCAAGAAGCCGAGCCGAATGAACAGATTTTGACAGCTGTCCGGCTACGACAATGCGCACCGTTACGAAAGTTTCTCAGACCAATGGTCACTTGGACGAACGAAAAAAATGCTGTTGTGTTGCCAAATTTGAATGAAAGCAATTAACGGTAAGCGCAAAAACTCTATTTCAATTGTCAGAATATCAGAATAAGAATTCAGTCAGTACTGTACATTTCCTATTTACCAATCTTTACTGAAGACTCCACAATTTTCTGAGCAGCTTTCCCAATATTTCCATCTCAGTTTGTGACAACCTGATACACTGATGAGAATCCGTCTATCCCGACTGTGTTGTTATTCAGACTAGATCGCAGAATGCGATCTCTGTGTGAAGTTTGAACCACAACGCAGGCGATTTTTTTCCATTGTCGAAATAGATGTCGCGATAAAGTTGGCATCACACTTACGGTCATTGTCATAGTTCCAACAAGGCTGGCCTATCACTGGGAGGTAAAAAAGAAGAAAGACAGAAAATAAGAACAAAATAATAAGGCCACAAAGACAAGTAACAGCCATAGCCAACATCAGGGTGAAAGATATCACCTATAACGTGTAGCCGAATTATTGACCGATTTCTATGTGTACGGGATCAGCCGAAACCGTTAGAGACGAGCAGAGCTGGGATTCGGACAATATAGCACTTCAAATGGTCAGATACTATCGTCACGAAAAAACATTCAGACGCAAATAATCAGAAAAAACGCTTTCTTTCTTCAGTGCCAGCACAGTGAGCCCCAAATGCCATCGCATAGAACAGAAACGTTTACACGTTGCAGCATGACATAAATAATTAAATGTTCACTCGTTAGAGAATTAGTGCGCAGAATGAGCAAGCCAACGCAAGCAGGCAGCGCGCAAAGCGTGCAGAAGGCAAAAAAAATAAATAATGTCGTCTGCAAAAAAAGCAGACGACATAAGCAAGCAGGAAAGAAGTTGCTGCGTAGAGGTCACTGAACCACGTCGACCTGCGAATATCAGAAAAAAAGAAAGAAAAACAGAACGATAATATATGCGTAATTTGTGCTACATGCGAGTTCAAGTGTGCGAAGCTGTAGTTAGTTGGGGCTCAACATTAGAGAAAATTTCAGCTACGCGTTGTAAACAAATAGGCGTGTTGCCGGCAAAAAGAGCAGACGACAAAGTCGACTGTTCTTAGCTGTTCGCTGGTTTCTATAATAATATTTGCCATTAATAATAAAAACTCGACCACTAATATTAATCTTGCTTCAGAGAAAACTTCTGCGATTAAAGTCAGTCCAATTTTTGTCCCGCACTGACGCTGACGACAACGCCGCTTCATCTTCCTGACATCACGTTCTACAACTCTTCTGTACAAGAGTGCACTAAAGTCAGCGCCAGCAGTGCAGACGACAGCGCAAAACGAGGCACACACGTCTTCGCCCTCTGCCCTGGACTGCTGGCATAATATTGTAATCTAGTGCCTGGGTGCACGTCGTAAACGGTGCGACAATCTCGTTATAAGGTGGCGTGTCGACCGGTTCGTCTGGAACAGTTACCACCAACTGGTAAGTCCAACCAAGCGCTGGTCTAGCACTGGCCATATGGAAGAGCCTGCGAAGAGAAGTATACACACACAAGCTTAGTCCACTACACAAGCGAAAAAAAATGGCGAGTTTCCTGCGCGAAAGTATTCCTTCTTTAATGCGATTCTCATTGAATGAACCAACTTTGTACAAGACGACTTCTCAGCTACCTAAGGAAAGGAGAAGGTTGGTGCGAACAACTACATAATAAGGAAATAAATCGAGAAGCTATAAATTGTTGAGCGAGTTCTCCTCAGATATGACATCTATGTCTACAGCGCACCTCTCTTTTGAATTCAGAAACATGACAGCTGTATGCAAACATGCCACCCGCATGCGGTTTCTATTCTTTCAGAGCTCGCAGTGGTGATTCAGCGCGGGATAGTCGTTTCATACTGACAGGCGGACTCCACCTGTTTTTGTTGCGTTCACATAAATGCTTTATACGTGTCTAGCTACACGCACGCAACCGTGCAGACCTTCTTTCTTTCTTTCTTTCTTTCTTTCTTTCTTTCTTTCTTTCTTTCTTTCTTTCTTTCTTTCTTTCTTTCTTTCTTTCTTTCTTTCTTTCTTTCTTTTTTTCTCATCTATCTTTATTCTCACCGGAAAGCTACTGAACAAGTACTGTTCTGCCTCGCAATAGAAACTACCAACGGCGATGGCTTTCATCTTAAGAGGAAGCTTTAGCTCGGGCGCTCCTATATAAATACATGTAAAAGGCGAATTCGCTTTTCTCGGCAACCACTGCACCAAATTTAGTAGGTTTGCGCATTTAAAACAAAAACTTAAAAACTAGTAACTGTTGGTTTCGAATTTTTTATTTAGGTGCTCAAGTTTTTATTAAAAATTGGCAAAAATCGAAAGTTTTCGCAAAACGAAACTATCAAGTTTACAACTCCAACTCGGCAACGAAAAATGATCAGAATCAGTTTATTCAATACAAAAATGGGGATAATTACATAATGAGTATATACAGAAGGAGGTCCTGTAGTTAGAAACTGAAATGGGACCTCCTGTGCATGATGACTAGAATTAATAAAACAACAATGGCAACATGTGAAATTTCCGATATTAAAGGTTTTAGGAGACAAGGCATAAATGAACAGAAGAGCAGCAGATGGATGTATTAAGCAATAACAAGGCTTTGGATTAGACAACTACAAAAAATAGCTTAAGAAAAAAAAAGAAGCAAGAAAATGCGAGAGACATATAGAGAAACGAAGTGAAAGTTAAACATATAACAAATAGTACACTCAAATTGGAAAGCCGGAGGAAGCTAAAAGAAAACACTTAAGTTCTGTGCGAAACCTGTCAGATAATACAGATAATACAATTATGTGAATTGCATATGATAGCCCATCTAAAACGGACAAAACTGATATGTGGCACATGAATCTCCAGAAATTCAGTAATGTGGAAATACAGCTTTTGCAGAACCCTTGTACACAACGTAACAACATCACGTAAGATGTAAAATCACATACCGAATTTGTCCGCTTTCAACGATCTAATGGATGCCGTTTGCAGAACTGCGATATATGGTCTTGATGCAGAGCTATGAATTTTCGAAAATCTTTTTAACAAAATACAGAACCTAAATAGAAATTCGGCTTCTAAGTCACTAGAATTTAACTTTCTCTCTCAAATGCAATAAATTTCATTAAAATCGACCCAGGGGTTACGTCAGAAAAACGTTTTTTGCAATTTACATGTATTTGAATAGGCCGCGTCGGAGTTGGGCCCGAGCTAAAGCTTCCTCTTAAGAGGCACGGCAAAAAACTGCGTTCAAAAAAATAAATTGTCAAAGATTGACACGTAGCAAAAGGTGAGCAAGCTTCCGTGCAAGCTTTGTCGAGCTCACTTTACGGCGCGTTGTCCTGGCATTCCCGGATCTCAGGACGCTGTTGTTGATGCTGCGTCTTCGAAGAATTGCCGCACACTTACCAGTGGCTGTGACCACAAAACGCAAGTCACCAAGCTCAAGTTGATGTTCTTGTTGGGCGCTGACAAAGCGATAACACCGTGACGATGACAATGATACTTCAGAAAATGGCACGTACCCATAATGGGGGACGGGCCAAGAATTGAGTGGTCGTGGGCACTGTCATCTTTTGCTGTTGTTGTTGTTTCTACATGCGATATTGAGATAGCCGGCCGTACCTGTAGCCAAATTGCCCAATTTTTATGTTTATTAGGAAAATGTAATGATCAGGTCAAGGATGATAAACATGAAAAGAACAATAGCGTGCATCTGAGAGGTGAGAGGAGATGAATGGGTGATTACATTTAAAAAAACAATAAAAGAGCAACTTAGAACGGAATTAACTTAGAAGACTTAACTATAGTAATAGAAGGAAAGTAAGAATGAGCATGATATACGTTTGTTGCCTGAATGAAATCACACAAAGCGCCTAACGCGTCCCTGTGGCTAGAATCTGGAGCCTAGGCCCCTAGTAATACTCTACTACTGATAAATTCAAGCCATGTTTACTAAGCGGCGTTTCAAGAAGCCTTTGTGCTGTAAAGCGGCGACAGATTTGAAGATAACGAGCAATAGATGGCATAGGGGCGTTATCACCAGAACATGCCTGCGTAAATATAGATTTGGCGTGGCAATACGGTAAGGTAAACTATCAATCATAACCTCAACACCTCAAAGCTGAGGCATTGAAACTCAGTCGAGGGCGTTATTGGTGGTGATGATGATGATGATGATTACCCTATAACATGCCTCATACACACCCTGGGGAATGGGCCAAGAATTGGGCACCTAAAGCTTTACATATTATTTCAAGAAACTACAAATAATGTGTAATATATCTTCCTGATCTTCGCTTTCATCTCAACTTAGAAAGATTATGTCACGGGATGTTCATGTCGAGTCTTTAAACCATGGCACATACTCATGGCGGGGATTGACTAGGCAATAAATACTCTGACCGCAAACAAATTCCAAACATTGTAAAAAAAAACAATAGTTGTCGAATCACAACCCTCCTTCTCCGTCCGCTGAGCAAATAGGTTTTATTGAGGAGTTCGTCTTATCCTATCATAATCGGTTTCGCTTGTGGTTACATCTGCTTTTCTTTTATTACATCTTGCCACCCCATGCATTCTTGACCTAACCTCCATAGTATGCCGGCGCCTCGAAACTCAATATTACTCGGTCGGTAGAGTCGGGTATGTAGATCCTATGGCAGCTTCAAACTTCTCAGGAGTAGTTTCCGTGTCGCAAAGCGAAATCAGACGTCTTGCAAACAGAACTGGAAGCCAGCTCCATGCACCTGCTCGAGTTTGTTCGCAAAGCTTCGGACATTAGCGTACAACTAAATTAATACCATTAAGCCACAAACCACGGTCAGATTAATAATACTTTTTATTCGAAGCACGGTACAAGAACAAAACAAGAGCAATAAAATAATGACGCCCACTAGCGTCAAAAGTGTGTATATGGAAGTTTTTCACAATCAAGAAAAAACGAGCTGAACACGCTGCCAAGTTCAAGTGGACGAAAGAAAGTACACAGTGTCCAACTTCTCAATTCATCGCTGCTCGCTCGAACCATGCTAAGCGGCTGCAGAACACTTTGTGGACTTAAGGCATCGGTGTCTCCTGTGCCACCAAACAGAGCTAACTTAACCGGGGCATTTCGCAAGAATAATTTAAAACACAGAAATACCCGACAACAGGCACCACAGAATGTGAAAGTCCCAGCGCAAACTACTGTGCTAAATCGGGAGATAGCGCATTAAGAGATGTTTCGTCGAAAGACCTTGAAGGCAACAAGACAACCATACAGCCTTCGCTCTTCTAGCTTTAACTAGAGATCCCATCAGAAACGCAGAGGCTCGCAGGAGATCCAGTCACTGATCAGCTGCTTATGCGTACGGATCACCTTTGACTTACGATCGCAAAATCGGAGGCTTGAAGCCTTTACACAGCGTTTTCCGCAAGAATTGGGTCTACATAGACATGAGAAGCCTTGCCGTAGGTGAGGCCACCAACACTGGAAGCGATATATCGTGACTCTGCGCTCTCCTTGAGCCGCACGACTTTTTGTTGACGAACCAGAGGAGCCCAACAGTGCCTTCAAAAAAGCGGAACACTTTTCTTCCAAACGACAAAAAGTGTCGTCGTTATCGTAAGCATTGTGTTACTGTGTTACGCACCGTATGGCGGGGTTAACAACTGTAATTTCGACAGCAGCATACGTGATTGGACAAATATAACAGCGCTAACACATACAACCACAAAGGAACACGAGACACAAGCACTTCGGCGTTTGTGTATCGTCCTTGTTCCTTCGTGGTTGCATATGTCAGCACTGTTACATTTGTCAAATCAAGTATGCACCAACTCGCCGAGAAATAAGTTTTAATGAAACACTAGCACACCGTGCGCGTGACACCGAGCATACATAATCCGAATATGTATGCAGTCACGCATTTGAAGAAAAATACAGAAGCGTCTATAAATAAATGTTATCACTTATACTCTCGTACGTAACGAAGCGTTAAGTCCTTGTCAACAGCTTTATAGGTGAACGGAAGAAGGGGAACATAATCTCTCATAGTAACAAGACTACCACAGCGCCCATTGGCTGAACACGATGATGATTGATGATAATTCAATGGCACCCCCTTTTAAACGGGGCGGTGAAAAATGGTCACCTAGCCTGCTTGATTTATTCAGGTATGATGTACATGTTTTTTATCTAGCATTTTTGTGTACTTCTCCTTAATCGTTGTATTCCCTTCAAAATCTACTTGTGCCGCTAGCCATAACGGTAGATCCGGTCGCATCAATCTCTTCCCCGCATTTTTTCAACCAGTACTCCAAACGTCTCTTTGCTTATCTCGACTGCTCACCAGTTGATGCTTCCGTTCACTTTAAACCCACGCGCTTCTGCAATGTGTACGTTACCTACGGTTCTCTCTGGGTGAATCCCTTCGCATTCCATTAGGATGTGCCGAGTGGTCTTCTGATTTTTGCTGCAGCATGCACATGCCTCACCTTGCTGCGAATATTTGCTCCGGTATGTTTTTGTCCTGAGGCAACCGGCTCCCGCCTCAAATAGCAAGGCGCTGCCCTTTGTCTTATCGTACAGATTTTCCCTGCTAATTTCTTTCTTCTCCATTCTTGTGAATCTCCATGGTCCTTCTTGTTTACATTCTTTGCATCCAATTACCTGTCTCTGTTTCTCTCGCTTTCCTTCTGATGACTCCTGGACGTCTGTTGACACTTTGAATTACACTGCACTTGGCTGCCAGCTTTCTTGACTTCATCGACTCTGTGTCCACGGTTTTCACGTGCAGATACTCGTACACATTAGCCACCCATTTATTTTTCAGCCATGTTTCCGAGTCTTTCTTCAAAACGAATTTTGTTCTGCGCTTCTCTGACTTTAAAAGAGGCTCAAACCATATGTCACCCTGCACCGCCTAATTTGTGGTTTTACCGTGGGCTCCCAAAGCCAACCGGCCTATCGATCTTTGTTTAACTTCCAGCCCAGACAAGATATCCGATTTTAAGCATATAATGGGATTTGCGAACGTAGCGCTATCACCATTACTCCTTTCCAGATTTCACGCACAACCTTATACTTATTGTGGCCCCACAATGCTCTGCGTTTCATTATCGCAGCATTCCGCTTCCCCT
This sequence comes from Dermacentor albipictus, assembly GCF_038994185.2. NCBI lineage: Eukaryota > Metazoa > Arthropoda > Arachnida > Ixodida > Ixodidae > Dermacentor > Dermacentor albipictus. Next base: position 165,057,949 of record NC_091822.1, read on the forward strand.
TTGTCTTCAGATTCTGTTGGTGGGTGCTTGAGTAAACATTTGTTTCGTATATGTATACGCCGAGGTACTTATATTGCTTGACTATGGGCATGATCTGCTGTTGAATTGACACCACGTGATTACTCGTATATTCATTAAAGATCATAATTCCCGATTTCTCTGTGCTAAGCTTGAAGCCTAGATTCCTCGCTGCATTGCCACAGATATTCGCGAGTGTCCGTAAATCTCTTTTATTGTCCTCTAGTGGCACTATATGCCGTCCGCATACATCAGTCCAGGGAGAATCTGTTGTATCACTTGTCCATTACGCATGTAGGGTAAATCAATCCCTAATTTTCTGTCTTTCAGTCGTCTTTCTGCGCCTTTAACATCACATATGAACCACAATGGGGACAGAAAATCCTTGCTTTAGTCCTTGGTGAATTTCCACCATTCCATTACATTTTCGAATTTCCCATACAACTTGTACTCGGTTGTCCCTATATATCTCCCTCAGCAGCTCCACGAAATCTTCCTATATGCCTTCGTTCTTAAAAATATCGCATAACAATTTCCTGTCTGCGTTGTGATATGCTCCTTTAATATCTAGAAATGCTATAGATAAAGGTCTATTCTGAGCTACTAAAATCTCTATGTACTGAGTTAGTACAAAAATATCCTCTAAGCGACTGCCTCGCCTGAACCCCCTTCTGCGGTTACCCTAGTACAATATTTTTCTACATCCACATCTACAGTGCTAAATTTATGGCTTGCATGGCCATTCTATATATCACCGGCGTTACTGTAACTGGCCTGCCTGAGCTTGTCTTATTCTTATCCCCTTTGCCTTGGTAGATGAGGTTCAGCTTACTTTCACAACATCCAACCGGAATATTCTCCCTCTAGTAACTTGCTCTATGGCATTAGTCAACAGTGTCTTGCTCTTTGGACCGAGGCTTTTGATTAGCTGTACTGAGATTTAATCGAGCCCTGCTGCCGTATTATTAGAGATATTTTCTTCTGATTTTTCCCGATAATATCTTTCTACGTTGAATTTTGATCTCTCAGGCTTCTCTGTTGTTGCTGGATCTGTTTGAATCTGAACAACGCTTTCTTTTGTGCCTAGGTTATCCCTGATAACGTGTATGATGCACCGCATTGCATCGTCTCCTTCGTGTACGTTACCGTCTTCTTTCCTTGTAGCCGCTTGCACATATTTAGTTGGACCTCCTAGTTCCCTTATATGATTCCAGAATCTCTTTGGGGCGCCTTTGTCTCTTTTGCGAATGTAATGCACTCAACGTTCACTTGCGCCTTTAATTTTCTCTTGCACGAGCTCACTCTCCACCCCCTTCTTTTCTCGGTATTTGTTCCATCTAAGGGGCACCTCTTCCTCGTGTAATTCCCAACTTTTTTGGCTTCCCTATGATCCCTAGACGCCCACCTACGCTCTTCTATAGCTTTCTTTATTGTCTTGCTCCCCCACTTACGTGGTTTACTCTTTCCAATCCAACAATTTTTTTTTGCCATGTCTATTTTATTTTCTGCTGCACAACGTCTACCAGTTTCTTATATTCCCAGACTGCTGTAGAGAAAAGGCCTCCATTTCGTTCTGTATGCTTTTTGCGATGCCCGTTATTTGCCCTTCATTCATATCTAGAAGTTCTCGTGCTATTGCTTCGTGGTTTGTGTTACTACTTCTCGCAAAATTTAACGTTAAACGTCTGCGATCGCTACCCAGGCTATTTTTCCGTGTTCATCTATTATCATTTGATCTGGTAGGCCATTTGCGACACTAAGGCGTAGTCTATACACGACTGCCTGTTTCCGCATTGCAACGTTACCCATCCCCGACACTTGCTCTCCCTGCTAAGTGCTATAAGGTTCTGTTCATCACACAGATCCAGCACAAGCGAACCGTTGTAGTCAGTATATTCTTCTCAACCATCCATGTGCGCGTTCATACCTCCCGCTAACATCACCTGGCCCAATTTCTTGAACTCATTAATATCGCTTCAAGTGCAATCAATCAATTCCTTATTTTTATCTCTGCTATCGCCACCTGTCCATAGGTATAAGCTATACTCCCAGCCACGTCTTTTTGTCTTTCCATGTGCCGCTAATCCATAAATGCTCCTTACATGTCTATTTTACTATTTGCCACTTCAGACCTCGCCTAATTAGCATGCCCACGCCTCCGCTGTTCCTTGACTCAGTCATTCTGTTGCACCCTTCCCATACAAATTTGCCCACAACGCGGCGCGCCAAGATGTCGCCACCACCCTGATGCTCCCGTATGAGTCTCCGGTGTGTACCGCGGCAATACGATAGTTGTAATGCGTATTGGTCAAGCCGAAGAAGCACGGCTACCCCGAGTACGCGTCCTCGTTCTATAGACACCAGGGTCTACAGAGAAACCACATACTGCATCCGCAGCGCAGAACACGTATGGTTCTGTTTGCACAACGCTAATTGTAGCCCGTGCTTGCACGAGCTGCTTACGAAACGTTAAACTGCACACAGGCACCGTTTCAGAGCTCGAGTGCAACGTGCGGTAAAAGAACGTCAGAAACAGTCGGTCGGTCAAAATTTGGTTGTTTCGATCTCGTTATGGTGAGCTTTCAGGCCGCCCGACTGTGCTGTTAGCGACTACAAGGTCGCGTGGTTTCTGAACTTTGTGGCTATAATGTACCTGTAGTTACAAGCTAACGAGGGAATGTTACAACACAGAGTCTAATGACATATTTATTTATTTATTGTGGATTGGAAATGTTGACAACAGACACAGTACGTCGACGGCTTCCATACACAACGTCAAATTGCTAAATGAATGAACCGACCCATCCCTGTGGCTATGGAGCTCTGAGCGCGATGTCGCGGGTTCGATTCATGACAAAAGCGACCGCATTTAGGTGAGAATGAAATGTAAAAAAAAGGAAAAAAAACCCGTTCGTATAGTTAGATTTGTGTGCACCAGATGTTCTAAAGCCAATCCAGAGCCTTCCACTATCGAGTCTCCCGTATGCCCCAGTTTTTACTTTGGGACATTAAACCAGATGGACGAATAAATAAATGAATCATTGAAGCATGCAGACGAAGCAGCTGACCCCGAGCGGTTACCGCTGACGACAACACCCACCGCCAAGGCTAATCGATGCGGTGACGTAGCAGCTTGGCCCTCGTAAAGGAATCGTTAAGCCAAGAAAGTATCACGAAAGTCTCGTACTAAGCTACACCGGTACACTACCTGAATGCATTTTACGAAAGGTTGGCCCTCAAACGCTCTCAGGACTCTCTTTCTTTCTTTTTTTTTTATGCGAAGCATATTACGAGGGCTCAACCCAGCTCCTCAGGCGCGGCGGTGACCATGAAATCACGTGACACCGTGACGTCACGACAGAGGAGAACGAGGGCTCAACCCAGCTCCTCAGGCGCGGCGGTGACCATGAAATCACGTGACACCGTGACGTCACGACAGAGGAGAAGTGGCTTTGGCTCAACTCTTGCAAGACGGGCTGGGTGGGAATCGAACCAGGGTCTCCGGAGTGTGGGACGGAGACGCTACCACTGAGCCACGAGTACAACGCTTCAAAGCGGTACAAAAGCGCCTCTAGTGAATGCGGTGTTGCCTTAGAAACGCGCTGTTTCTAAGGCGTGCGTCTCTTGCTCAGGCGCACATTTCGTTGCCGCGCCGAACGCTGCTTTGCTCGACGCTCACCGCGTCCAATGCGGGGCGCGTAGTCGCTGCCCTGTAGCCCATTGTCTTACACCCCTTGGCGGGTCGACGGGAACGCTGTCGCGTTCCACTCTTGAAGGCGAAGAAGTAATGCATGAGTTGTTTCTTCGTCTAGCCGAACCAAATATAGCCAAGCAACAGCAGTTCACCAGGCTAAACAGTGGTTCAACAACTAAAATAAAGGCTAGTATGCTTCGCATCCTGGGCTTAACCTTACCTAAGCCACAGCCATTTTTTTGATAAAAGAAGTAAATTTAGCGCAATCGAACAAGCCGCGATATCGCGCAATCGATTGACGCCCTTGGCGCAGCTGTCTCGACGCGATCCGAAAGATCGAAAGCCTTGTCCAATGCTTCACAAATAAGTATAATCACTCCTTTGCCCCAAAGGATTGCTGATGCTGAGTTTCGAAACCGCGATTTAGCGATATGGCCTATCTCACTTTCTCCAACGTAGCCTTTCCCTTCCGCGGCCCTTTAACGTTGTCTGGGACGACCAGAAAGTTCCTGTAGACGTCCCGTCCGTGCAGTGGCATGGTAGGCCGGAAGTTGTTCACCAAGCGCTCCTTGCCGTCTTTGTCCACGCTTTCAGCTTCCAGGTGACGAAATGCCCTCAACTGCGAAGGAAACACGGGCTAAATATGCGGCTGACATTCTGCGAAAGGCACTTTGGTGAGTGAGCGAGTGAGCGAGTGAGTGAGTGAGTGAGTGAGTGAGTGAGTGAGTGAGTGAGTGAGTGAGTGAGTGAGTGAGTGAGTGAGTGAGCGAGTGAGTGAGTGAGCGAGTGAGTGAGTGAGTGAGTGAGTGAGTGAGCGAGTGAGTGAGCGAGTGAGTGAGTGAGTGAGTGAGTGAGTGAGTGAGTGAGTGAGCGAGCGAGCGAGCGAGCGAGTGAGTGAGTGAGTGAGTGAGTGAGTGAGTGAGTGAGTGAGTGAGTGAGTGAGTGAGTGAGGCAACTTTATTCGGTCCACAATAGACGCGACTAAACTCAGCGTCACCTAGCTAGAAAAAATAAACGTAACGCGCATCCCATGCAATGTGGGGACCGGCCCCTCGCCACTAGCTGGCACCCTCCTCTCCACAAGAAAGCGTTGCCGTCGAAAAAAAAAATCCCCGTACTTTTACTGACTGCAATTTCTTTAACCGAATTACAGCGAACAGTTGTCTGAAATTCGCGCTATGCATGCAGACTGTTTGCGTGCGAATGTATACAGGCCGTCCCTGAAAAACCGCTCTATTTTTCGAGGGTGGAAGAAACTCTTGGAATCTTTGAGAAAGTATTCCAGATGGGGACACGCTCAAACCTAAGTGTCTGCGCTCTGCTCCACTGTACACTTCAATCGTTACATTATCTTTTTTTTTTACTTGCCTGTTCTTCGCTTATTTTTGCCGGTCTCTTGAGCACCGCCCAAGTGACTGCCTCGGCACAGGGGGGCGTGGTGAGGGAGCCCTTGTAGAAGTAGGCCTGTCTCGGGTTACTCGGGAGAAGGTCCGACAGTGAGATCGCCTTGGACAGCTTCGCTCGCTTGGTCCGCAGCTTGATCATGCGGTCCAGCGAGTAGACGACGCTGTTCAACGCTCGGTTGTCGCGCCGATAGACCTGCGAAGACGCCGACGCTCTTTCACACACACGCACGCACACACACGCACGCACACGCGCACACACGCACACACACACACACACACACACACACACACACACACACACACACACACACACAAAACGTGAGCGCTGACACACCTCGTTTTACACCTTCCCTGCAAAGCTACCGCGAACGCTGCCATTGCCAATGTTGGAAAAGCCACTCGACGATTGGGAGGTATACTGTTTTTTTTTTCTTTTTTGGGGGGGAGGGGCGGCGAGTCGGTCAGTACAGCTGCGTTGCATGACGGCAGATTTTGCGCAAGTACGAGGGAACGATAATAACACGTGACCGGATAGACACACGCTCGCTTGTGTCCGTCCCGTCACGTGCCATTTGTCCCTCTATAGTTCGTGCGCAAAAAAGAAAAAGAAGAAGAAACCTGCCGTTGTGGACGCGCCTCAGTCTCTGCGCCGGTGTCTGAGAGGTACACGCGTCTGCAGCTCCCGAGGATCGTATTAACGCGACAGCGTTAAGGAGCTCGTGTCGCAGAAAAGCCGGTGTCGTCGGCGTCGGTGTCGGTGTCGGCGTCGTCGGCGTTGACCGTGAGCGATAAATCCCTGCAGGCACTTCATGAATAAAAAACAACTTTCAACATGGGCTGGGTGGGAATCAAACCAGGGTCTCCGGAGTGTGAGACGGAGACTCTACCACTCAGCCACGAGTTCTTTTTTTCTTTCTTTCATGGTATTTATTATAGTTGCATTCAACTAGACGTTCACCAGTTCTGCACAGTCAGAGAATGGAGGGCACAATGAAAGTCACACAGAAGAGGCAGCGTTCATACTGTGAGTAGAAACGTTCGTGTCATTTTAGAAGGGAGGCAAGGATAAGCACCTCACCAAAATAGGGTACCAGTCCGGTTGCACACCGAGTCCATCATAAACCTGCTTTAGGTGTAGTGTCATCTGGATGAAATTTGCCCTTGTAGGTACAACCGTTTCGGCGTTGCGGTCCATCATTCGCGTTTTCCACAAACTGTGCATTCCCATGACAAAAAACATATCGAAAGGTGCACTATTATCAGAGGTTGCCCGATTATCAGGATGCCCGATGTCCCCACTACTATTCGCTCTTTACCTGGAACCGCTATGCTTAAGCGTAATTCAGTCGAGCAACATCCATGGCTTCAATATACTGGGTAATGAAGTTAAAGTCTTAGCTTACGCAGACGATCTAGCGTTCTTCTGCACGGATAAGTCCAGTGTTGAAAAAGTAGTATCGAAAATAGAAGAATTTGGCAGCGTATCAGGAGCGCGAATGAACTCCTCAAAAAGTTTAGGCTTATGGTTTGGCTCATGGTGCTATACACCAGAACAGTTTGCAGGCGTTAAGTGGACTGATGTCCCGCCAAAGTATCTTGGCGTGCCGCTAGACGCATATAAATTAAGCGCACACTATTGGAAAGAACGGGTTTCGGTACTGCAAAGTCACGCCCAGACATGCGTTCCACAACGACTTTCTATTTTTGGGAAAGCCGAAGCCTGCAATAAGTTCTTGGCAACAAAAATTTTCTATGTATTGCAAGTTATCCATTGTGCTAGGCTATACATCCAACGCTTTCACCGCATCTTTGCAACCTTCGTATGGTCTTCAACTTTTGAGCCCATGAGGCGAGACAATATTTTTAGGCCTGTTAGCGAAGGTGGGCTGGGCTTAGTACATCTTTATGTGCGGCAGATAGTGTCTCGTTTCTTCTTTTTTCGCGATACTTCCCATCCTGTAATTCGTTCATACATGCAAGTCACACTTGTTAATGCATTACCTGATTTAGTTGTTTCTTCAAGTTTTTCTTCGCGCTTAGGCTTGTGGGGGTTCATGCAAGAAGTTTACTTGGCGGTTCGTTTCCTGACAGTTCGGTTTTCCACTGAATACTTGTATTCTGTGTCGCGCAAAACGTTGTACAAAAACTTACTATCCATGCTATTTCCGCCTCCACTTTACCGATCAATATACATTAACTTGCCAGGCCACGATGTGCTAAAGCGAGTTCGCAAAATGTATTTATCCCCTTGCTGCAAAACATTCTTTTATAAAGTTCATAGTGAAACCATACCGGTTAAAGCATGGTTACAAAAAAAAGGTATCTTTGTCTCTTCTGTTAACTGTCGCCTTTGTGATGTACCAGAGACAATTGAACATTGTTTTATTAGCTGCACCGACGCCATCCTATTTTGGGATGTCCTCCAACGGACTTTAAAGAAAGACTTTGAGATTAACGCTCATACTGTGCGATACCTGCTGTCAGCCACGAGTTCGATGCTTCAAAGCGGTACAAAAGTGTTTCTAGTCAATGCGGTGTTGCCTTAGAAACGAGCTGTTTGTAAGGCAATTGAACAATTGAACATTGAAACAATTGAACATTGTTTTATTAGCTGCACCGACGCCATCCTATTTTGGGATGTCCTCCAACTGACTTTAAAGAAAGACTTTGAGAATAACGCTCATACTGTGCGATACCTGTTGTCAGCCACGAGTTCGATGCTTCAAAGCGGTACAAAAGTGTCTCTAGTCATTGCGGTGTTGCCTTAGAAACGAGCTGTTTCTAATGGTACGCCCACACTAGCGACAAAAACGCGCGCGACACGCCGCACGCGGCAAGCGCCCGCGCGGCAGACGCGTGCGGGCAAGTCCACAGTCGCGTTTTGCGGCACGCGGCAGCGGCCCGTGGAGTCCCGCGTTGTCTCGTTCCATTCGATACTTCTCGCGACAACGCGCTCTCCGTTCTGCCCATTTCGTCTTCCATCGGAAGTGTGTGTTTTTTTGCGCCCCTGCCGGCCACGCTCAGGCATGTCGGATACGGACGAGGAGCTACTGGTGACTGTGAACACTATAATACTTGTTTGTTCTTTACTTGTGCGACGCCGACGTGCCAGACAGCGGACAAGAAAGTTTTGAGTGCGGTACAGGGACACTGAGGGCCAGGCGCACACTCTGCTTCCCCACCTTCACCAATTACTCACCTGTCATGCCAAACTGCTGTCCATAATGTGCCAGCGGTTGGCGCGCAGCTCCTTGTCCGACGCTCGATTTATCATAGAGGTACGCATGTCCGCGAACGGTTTCCAAAAACGCCTCCATTGCGAGGCGAATTCTTCGTCGACGCCTCAGTGGCGGTGTGGTAAGGCTTAACAAAAACAGCCCCCTTGACTGGAAATGGCCTCTGAGATTTTACGGCGCGCGTGTCACTGTTCAGTCTCGGAGCCCATAGATTATGATTCTTTGCTTATGCGACAGGTGGCGCCACAACAGCGCGGCTCGTAAAGCGACTCGCTTCTGATTGGTGGACGTTTCGCGTCTGCCGCGAAAAATGGGTCTCGCACCCATTCGCGCGTTTGCCGCGCGTTGCTGCCGCTTTTCGAGAATCTTGCCGCGCGCGACAGCACCGCTCGCCGCGCGCGTTGTGTCGCGCGCGTTTTTGTCGCTAGTGTGGACGTACCATAAGGCTCAGGCGTGCGTCGCTTGCTCAGGCGCACGTTTCGTTGCCGCGCCGAACGCGGCGCTGCTCGACGCTCACCGCGTCCGATGCGGGGCGCGTAGTCGCTGCGCCGTAGCCCACTGTCTTACACCCCTTGGCGGGTCGACGGGAACGCTGTCGCGTTCCACTCTTGAAGCCGAAGATTAAGCGTCCTCCAATTTTTCAAGCGTCCTTCCTTTAATTAGATCACTATCATCATCATCGTATTCCTAGTCAAGCACGCGGGAGGCATTCCCGAAGTGTCGACCGGTGTCGACACGAACCGTCGCGAGAGAAAAGCAAGCGCGCAACGCAAGGATCACAAACGACAGCGCCCAGATTCACGAAGCTGTTCGTCTAAGAAAAAGTACCAGCCGTGATTAGAAGTAGCGCACTTACATCTGACACGTACAGGCGCCCAAATCTTTAACTGGCGTGCGCGAGCGGCGACTTTTCGGTGTGTCAGCGCCGTGTGACGGGGCGAGGCTGGAAACAGTCTGAAGCTAAGCGCATGCGGACAAAGCCCGCTCAGCTGGGCCAATCGTCTGCTAGGCTGTTTCCAGCCTCGCCCCGTCATACGGCGCTGACGCCCGGAAAAGTCCCCGCTCGCGCACGCCAGTTAAAGATTTGGGCGCCTGTACATGCAGCCGTAGAAATGACTCCTGCTTTATTGCTCAAAGGGACTTTTTTATTCATAAAGTGGAAATCCAAGAATGTTGGCTTTGTTTTTGTGTTTCTTGTGTGTGCGTTTTACTCTGCACAGGTCTGGTTCACGCCTCACTGCCATCAGAGCACGCGCGCTTCTCGAGGGACACTATACAAAAAGGCGGGTCTTTGAGCAATAAAGCAGTATAGTTGCAGTACAGCGCCTGTGTATGTCCTTTTTATGCGTGCGTGTACGTGTCACATGTAAGTGCGCTATTTCAGCATCGTGGCTCACCAACTAGCCCGTCAGTATCCTCTCAGTATCAGTACCAGCCTGTACAGATAAAAGCAGACGAGGTGGGCAGCGAGCGGCAAGCAGTTCTTGTTAACGAAAAGTTTTGTGAATTAAGCCCATGAACCAGCGATCCTCACGTACGGGAAGTAGAGAAATCAACGCGTAACACGTGTTATAAAACACATTTCCTCCTTGTGCCGAACTTCAGTATCATGAACAATTGGTTCATTGGCTGGCGAGTGTATACGGCTGGTCGCGCAGGTCTGTAACGCTATACAGATGGGGCGCATGCTTGAAAGATACAAGAGAGAGAGAGCGCGATTTTTTTTTTCTTTTTAAACGGGCAGACTGTTTCATAAAAAAGAACAGGCTATGGAAGTGTAGCGAACGTGAGGTTCTTGTAGATTGGTTCTATTTCGAGGAGGGCATACTTTACCTTCGAATAACGTGAATAACAGAACGCCAATTCAGACGCAAAAAAAAAAAAGAAGTAGCAGTTTCGCCCGAATGGTGAGGCATCGATTGCGATAATAAATTAATAGACAGCTATACGAAGTAAGGATAGTAGTTTTGATCGGCCATATAAACTTGCAAACATTGGCTTTCCTCTGAAAAAAAAAAAGGATGAGAGGAAAGTTAAGCCGTGAGGGTCGATGAAGCAGTGGAGAAAGCGATGACATCGATAGGGCGCCTGTGGAGGTGCGTCGTCTTGAACGGATCCTTTGCAACGACCTCTGCATTGTCATATACTTATTTGTCATGTATGAGCGGATTTCACCTACCCCCCACCCCCTTTAATACTTTCCCGGACTCTGACCTGGCCTACAACTCAATCCTTGGCCTACAAAGCAGCTTACGCAAATGATTCGCGCTTACGAAGCAGTAACGACTACTATACACTATAGATGGGGGACGGTACCTTGAAGATCACGCCGATGACCAAGAGACCGTCCTGGTGTCTGTAGGCCTCCTCAGCTGTGGCGTACTTCGTGTTAGTGTGTACCAGGTGCATCTGAAACGCAGCAGGCGAGCAGCAACACTTGAGTGACAATTTGACAACTAATAACAGACAATCCGGTATTGACAAGTGATGCGATGCCCTCCTTGTATGAATAGGATCATGTGCTGGGGTACCTTCATTTCGGCCACAGGATGGTTTTATTACACGAGTCGCACCTGCAGTGGTGGACTTTCGTAGGAATGCGCTTATAGCCGGGCTGCGTGATTAGTCTTTAACTAAAACACATATGAGGTTTATGCCGTAAACCGAAACTTTAGCACTAAATACAATACTAATAACCATTGCGTTTCAATCGGATCCGCACAACCAAATCTGCGACAAATCACACAGGGCAATTTTTACGTCTGCAGTCTATCGTCTCCCGCTGACCGCGGTATATTTACGCTGTGAGGCTCGGTTCAACGTGCATCGCCAGCTATGAAGCACCGAGATTAGCTTCAGACAGGAGAATGATGACAGCCTAACGAATCGACGGAGCCCTTAATTGCTTTGACTTGACTGATTTCCAGGCGCTTTGCTGCGTGCACAGACAGTGTTCCCTCTATCCCGCTTTCCTCTTTCTGTTCCCCCTTTCCCTTCCCCCGGTGTAGGTTAGCAAACCGGACGCTCGTCTGGTTGACCTCACTGCCTTTCCTCTCTTTGCTATCTCTCTCTCTCTCTCTCTATCGGCGTGACGAAATTACGGCTTGACGATAATCTCCAGCATTATCTCGCGGCTGCATGCCATTACTCGGTTGGTGCGGAAGATTTTCCGCACCAGAAAAGGTGGCAAAAATATGTCGATTGACAGACCCGTACCGTAAGCCAACTGCCGGGTGCTCTACGAATCATCGAAAAGCGCCAGTGGGATGCGTAGAGAGTGTTGTATATGAGCTTCCGCTGTCTTGTGGGAAAAAATACATAGGACAGATAGGGAGATGTCTTAATGACCGATTACGGGAACATTGCCAAACTGTGAAAAATAAGCAATACGGTCATCTGTCAACCCACTGTCAAGAATGCGGCTGTGCGCCAGTGTATGAATCCTGCCGGGTTCTTGCGAAGCACAAGGATAAAGACGTGCGAGAGATGATTGAAGCTCAGGCTATCTGGCGGAATAGAGACACGTGTGTTAGTGCCCCTTCAATCGACCTGTTAGATAAGGAGACGGCTTTTTTGAATGGGTAAGATTTGGATAAGGTGGCGCCACTGTGCATGGTTTATATAGGTGTACTTCCTGAAAATCAAGTTGTTGAAGTTAGCGCATTGTGTTGTCGTCTCCCTTCCATCCTTGTTTGCTGGCGCTAAATATGCTTTCAATTTACCAACACGCCCAACAAATGGCAATGCTCCCGTTATAGTTTGTATAATAGCAATTAGAACCACAGGGATCACATGTACTTTGAGCTACTGCACGTACGTGGACAGAGTGCCCCCTGTGTGCCCTGCACTACGAAGACGCTTATAACTTTTCTGAGACACCGCGGTCTCAACGACAAACTTCTGTCACAGTTGCACCCATCCCTAGCGCTCGCACTTAAAGGAGTCCTTGACGGACTCACCTCCATGGCGTGGGCTTCACCGTCGATATGGTGCTCGGTGCCCAGCGTAGAGTTGGATCCCCAGTGGAAGTGGAACTGGTTGAACCTGTACACGCCGGGCAGGCCCTTGGCAGTCACTGTCGCGCTGCTACCTCCCTTCGGGGCCGCCACCAAAACTGCGTACACGTTATGCGTGTTTTGGGGAACGTAACCCACGTCCGCATACATGCGATACCGTTAGCGCGTAATAGCGCTGCATGAATGAGCACAAACCACAACATCGGTTCCCACAGCTAGAACGTTAAAGGGACACTAAAAAAGCAACACTATAGCTCAGTTTATACTCGTCCGCGGTACGTATTATGTCAAAACTATACTTTTTAATCGGTGAAAAACAACTGAAATTGTTATTGACGAAAACAAACGTGGAACTTCCCTTTCGGTTGAATTTCGCGACTGGTTAACATCCCTGCCTTCCTGTATTCTTCTCTCTATCTCTCTCTCTCGCGCCGAAGCCTCACTGCCGGTGTACGTCATTATGGCGTCACGAATTTCAAGCTATTCGTTTCGTATTTAGAGCCCCTAAGGAGAGGGAAACGTTCTCAAATTTTTCTTGGTTGCCCCTGCGGTTCCTCTGACAGGATGCAATGCAGTTCGTACTTGCCGGTGAACGGTTAACACGACCAAAGTGGACGCTGTCCAAGATCGTGACGTCACGGCAAACTGCGCCGTGCGGCAACTACGCGGTCGTCCTTTGTGACTACATCAAGCCTCCTCTCGTGAAAAGTGCGATCGTTTCGCCATTGCCGAAGCGTAACCTGCCGACGCAGCCTATAACTTAATAAGCCGCTGTACGTCCTTTCAATGAGACCGTCTAAACTTCTGAGATGGTGTAAATTGTTGTTGTTGTTGTTGTAGTTTGAAGCATATATTTACAATACAGGGTGCGGTTCCTAGCGAACAGTTTCCCAGAAACATAAAAGGATCGCACAGAGCAGTCCACATGGAGGAGTAATCTTCGAGCACATTGGGCGCAAAATTCTGCTATCATTATCGACCCAGCTATAACAACACAACGCGTGTCGCATAGTTTCTTCTCGTGCTTTGTTTTATCGCGTCATTTTCCTGCCACCGAAAGCAAGCAGTATAAGTACTCTCTCATCCCCTTATACTTAGAGACGTACTAACGTATAGGCAACACTAGCTCAGTTCAACGAGCTCAACAGTAGCTCAGCACGTATAGGCGCGCACAACGAAGTATGCGTTTACCGAAGGCGCAACGCGACCGAGCAGCGAGCCGCCGCGGTGGCAGCATTTTATGCGAAGCATACTAGCCGCACAACCACGCTCTTCCTTGCTGCGCCGCGCGCGGCCGCGTAGCTACCATATGACGTCATAACAGCTGCAAAAGCGGATGCTCAACTCGTGCGCTCGCTTGCGGCCGCGTAGCTACATAGCCGGGTCTCAGCTCGTGCGCTCGCCTTCATGAGTTGTTATGGGTTGCATATTGCAATCACTCAGTTCAGCCCTTGGGCGCGGCCCGGCAGCCACCATTGAGGGTATGAGCCATTGTTCATTGCTGCGCGTCTCATATATGGGTCTATTCTCTTTTAAGTGTGCTATGTTTGTTATTAAGTTGCTTCTATTTTTATGCGTTGCATATTGCAATCACTCAGTTCAGCCCTTGGGCGCGGCCGGGCAGCCATCATTGACCTTTAGCGCAACCACGTGACGTGACGTCACGACAGCCGGAGGAAAAGCTGGGCCCCAACTCGCGCAATATGCAACGCATTCTTGGCTTAACCAAGCTAAGCCTGGCCATTTTTTCTTCGTCTAGCCGAACCAAATATAGCCAAGCAACAGCAGTTCATCAGGCTAAACAGTGGTTCAACAACTAAAATAAAGGCTAGTATGCTTCGCATCCTGGGCTTAACCTTAGCTAAGCCACAGCCATTTTTATTGCGACTATATTTATATGTCACCTATACCTGTGTCGGGCCCCTCGGTTAACCCCGTTTCTTCTCGTTTATTGCATAACGAGGGTCTCGAATACGGCAACATTGGTGCCTTCAGGTAGCACGTGGGGGTTTATTGACCAGTTGCCTTCACCCATAAAGATCACTGCCTCGTGACGCCTGCGGCAGAAGGAATGTTCCACGTCCGCCGCCAAGGTCTGTGAGTGGTGGCGCTGGCTAACACTCCCAGGGTTCTTACAAGTTGGTTCTTTATACTATGGTTCTACTAGGAAACACAAATACCCTAGAAAGTGGATGGGGATACGGCGCCGCGGTAGCTCAATTGGTAGAGCATCGCACGCGGAATGCGGAAGTTTCTGGGATCGTAGTCCGCTTTTTCATGCACTTTCATTTCCATCAATCTATCGTTTGTTTGTTTCATTTATTAAGCACGAGTAATTTCCCCTACGTTGTCCTTAGTGTCAGTGTTTGTTGGCTTCTGAAGATATGACTAATAAAAAATCGGGTCCCTCGGTTAACCCCCTTTCTTCTCGTTTGTTACCTGTGTGACCGTTGTTCACGACGAAGGCGTCCCGCAGGTCTTTTCCGTAGCCGGAGTATTGGAGCAGGCCCAGCGAGATGTTGAACCTGGTCTCGTGCGTTCTGATGTTGATGGGCGACTGGAATTTGCCGCCACACTGGTTCATCCCGCCCATGGGAAGCTCCGCCCACTCGTCAGTTCCTGCGTGGACCAATGGCGGTCACGTGACGGCATATACTTGGTGCCGCACATCGCAACTACAGGGTGTGTTAAAACAGGGGGCATTTTGGAATGGGGGAATTTTCGTGGCGAACTGAATATGGATATTCCGGAACAAATGGCTTCGAACCTCAAAATCGGCCGTAATATGAACTATCGCGCATATGAACTATCGAAAAAAAAGAAGAAATATGGCAGTAAGCTTTGCACGACGCCCATCAAAGTTCTAATCAAGAATAGTACTATACGTGCGCTTCCCAGCTAAGGCGCATCCTTTATTTCTTTTATTTTTCTTTTGGGGTCTTTTACTTGCCACAGTATACTTCGGTATACAGTTCAGGGCTGGGACATTGCGCTAGTGAGCTCCAGGTTCATGGAAGGTTCAATACCAGCAGTGGCGGCGGCCACGTTTGGGTGAGAAAGGAATACGAATACGCTCGTGCACTTAGGTTTAAATGCACGTTAAAGTACGTGGTCAAGATTAAGCTGAATACGTGGTCAAAATCAAAAGTGAGCAACGTAATCTAACTCGGCATTGCCCGCTCGAACGGCTCTCTCAACGCGAATCTTTACATTTCGCGACAGCACAGGGCAGCTCAACAGCTAAACAACTGCATCGTCAAAAGCAACGTCAACAACACATCAACAAAGACAACGAAAACACAACAAAGACAACAACAACAACTAAAAAGACGAGAACGAAAAGGATGACGACGACAACAACAACAAAAACAACAATGACAACAACAACGACGACGACAACAACAACAACAACTATGAGCAAGCTCGTAGAGGAATCCCAACCAGCCAACAAACAATGACAAGGAATTTAAGTAGCCTGCTTCGTAGCTCGAACAATAGCTGTAGCCCCACAACAACTGACAAAACTGACTGACAGTGAAAGTTTTTTTTCCTGTGGGAGCGAAGGGATGACAAGGCTGGGCCAGGATTCCACTTTTGTACACTGTGCAGATGCTTCACCTGTAAGCGACAGGAGGACAGTTGCTGAGTACGCGTCCCCGTCCACATTAATCTTGTCGATCGATCGATCACATATACATCTATATATAGACAAGTCTGCTACGGATGAGCTGCGACAGCTTGAATTTGTGCACGAGGATGTTTGAGCGCTAAAGTTGGCTTAGTTTTCTACAATATAGCTTGTCCCTACAATATATATTCTTTTTCGTCTTTCACACTATACGTTCACTCCTACAACTCTTGTGAAACACTTTCTTGGACTAGTTGGTTCATGCTTGAATGGCACCGGTCCTGTCGTTTGTGTTCTTCTGTCCTGGTCTATTGCCCTTGCTCTTTACTCCTACAATTCTTAACCACTTTTCTTAGTCTGAACGCACCTGCTAGACGGTGGATACAAAAACAACAAACAAACAAACAAACAAATCAATAGCCCGCGGCTTTGCACGAACATTGCCGCAGACTGCTGGGGTGTAAGAATATTCGAAATTTTTCGAGGAACGAATCCAATATTGTCCTATCCGGTTCGGTCCTCTATTTGTAGAGTCGCTATTCGCAAACACGAATATTGTTCGACGGTTTTCAAATACTTTCAACAGCCAACTGTGCACAATCAAGCATGACGCTGAAACAAACGTGCGATAACTTTTATCCCGGCTATAGCGAACATGAAGATGTGTGACACAGGGAGCCATGGACTGTTTAGGTGAAGCCGCGGTCGTTCACACTCAAATTTGTTTCACATATGACGTTCGGCAGTGGGTACCGTTTGGTGCTAATTGTCTACGCTGCGCCTGTCTACTCGCTTTGGATAACACCTGAATACGCTTCCATTGCAAAATTATTTGGTTTACTAGTCTCTCCACCAGCCGCGATCATTCCAACTAAAGAAGAATAAAATAATAAGCATGTGCGTTCTTTCTTTTTTTTTTATATGCTATCTACGCAACGACACGCTTTTTCAATTTAGTGTCGCAGGTATACCTGAATGGTAACGGGCTCGTAAGCTTGCCCTTTAAACCTTCTAAAATGAGCTGCTGGGCTATTTAGTTATGATTTCAGCTCATAAATAGGGGATAAAAGACATGAACGAGAACAACAGGACAAGCGTCCTCTCCCTCGTACATGTACGTCTTCTTTTTGCTATTCTTGAAGTTGAATTTTCAAGATTTATCCTGATAATGAACGTATGTGCATTATCAGTTTACTCAGTGGTTACTCAGTGACCAGGCCGACTCGCTAACCACTCAGTTACCGCGATCAAAGAACAGTGCCTACAGTAGTTCAGATATAAGACTTCCCTGAACCCATTGCCAATAGCTTTTCTATTCCTTATGTACAGCTCCGTGGTTGGCCCAGGAACGTATTGTATCTTATGTTGTTTGTTTGTTTGTTTTTTAAGTATGGCACGTACCAACGAGGGTGGTTTGACCTACGTTCGCACTGGAAACAACATGAAATGACTGTTCCCGGTCGCGAACTTAACGTTAATGATAGCACCAATAATTGAGCTAGCGTCGCATCCATCTGTTCACTTCGCGACGTCGTTATCATCGTCACCGCTTCCGTTTAGCTTCCTGCCCAGCATTTAGGTCCACTACAGGGCAGTGACCTCTCAATTAAGTTACGCCTGTTCCCGCGTCATCCGAAGCCGTTCAAGGCGATGTGTGCGTGCACCAAAAAGTACGGAGCACTTGCCTTTCCCTCCGTAACTCCAGCCGACGCCTTTGTGACTTCCGGCTGCTGACGGAAGAAAAACGAAACACGGAAACATGAGCACGCGATAAGAGAGAGAGAGAGAGAAAGAGAGAGAGAGAGAAATGCTTTCCGATTGCGTTAAAGGACAAGGAATGGCGTTGCCGCGATTTTCGCTCGCAAAGACGAAACGCGAACGAAACTGTCCAACTACAAACACACACATACACACAAAAAGTGCACGAACTTTCACTGATTAATTCTGTTTAGCCGTAAACCCGTTTGTACACCAGCAGGAAGCCGTGCAACGCACGCCTAAGTTCTAATCAAGCACGTTAATATGTCGCGAACCTCAAGGAAGAACTTCACATTGTGCTGTTCAGCGATCTGTATAGTTTTCTGTTCTGCTTTCTTTGATGAACCTGCGGCGCGGTGTCTCGGTGGCAATGGCGTTGAGCTGCCGAGGTTGTGGGTTAGATTCCCGTCCTCGGCGCGATGTGCATTTAGACGGAGCAAGGACGCATCGCGCGCCACGATTTGGGTGCACGTTAAAGAACCTCCATGTGTTAAAAATTAATCCAGAGCCCAGCACTATGGCGTCCCTCGGTATACCGACTGCGCAGTTTCGGAACTTGAAAGCCCCACATTT
Source organism: Dermacentor albipictus (assembly GCF_038994185.2). Taxonomy (NCBI): domain Eukaryota; kingdom Metazoa; phylum Arthropoda; class Arachnida; order Ixodida; family Ixodidae; genus Dermacentor; species Dermacentor albipictus. Next base: position 165,076,278 of record NC_091822.1, read on the forward strand.
ATTACAGTGAAGCTGTATATGGCTAGCCGATCCGTCCGTCTTCCGTCTGTCGCCTGTACGCCGAAAAGTCCTCCGGCGCAACCCCGTGCGCATGCGCGAAAAAAAAAAGAAAGAGAGGCGCGCGATTGGCTGTCCCAGTAGTGACGTGGTTGCTCTCCGTCGCAGCCGAGCGCGAGCGCGCAGCAGTGTGTCTACGGCTCCGAAATGGGTAGACCACGCGTCATACGCACTCCTGAGGAGCAGGCAGCTTTCGATCAGCAACGCCGCGAGCAGAACCGGGAACGAGCTCGTCTACGCCTTGCCGATGCTGCAGCCCGGAACAATAACATGCTCGTACAGCCGAGCGCAAGCAGCAACTGCGTACCGAGGCCTACCACGCCGTCGTTTAATGAACCGTCGGGATTAACCTAGTGATAAACACCGGGGCTGGACATTTCAGCTTCGCTGGTTAACCAGCTGTACGGAGCGCTTGGGCGGTGACTATTTTGTTTTTTTTTTGCATTTGAGAACGATAGAGCGCAGTGCACAGCGCCCATAGTACCGGGTGAGGTATCTGAGAAATTCAACGTCACAAGTTAAGCGAGCGTTCAAATTTCGTCACCGAAGTTACACGCGCGCGCGCCGAAATAAGCGATCATGATATTGCTCGAAAATATTTTACCTCATACATTACAGTTGCGAACAAATTTGACGCACTCGGTGAAGCTACCGTCACCATGGCGTTTTTGTAATAAACAATGTACAAGAATCAACAACTTCAGAAATATTCACATCAAGAAACTTTGAGTCCTGGCAGATTTCACAGAGTAGTAAGAAATCAATAGCTTATAATTACTTCCCTCAAAGACGTAATTGGCCACAGTGATGAAATGCTGCTCCGCGAAGCTAATCGAACGATTACTAGAAAGTATAATCACTCGCTTTTCCTCACAACCTTTCATTGATATGCACAAATGGAGCGAATAAAACGAGCTGGAATGATTATTTAATTCGTCGTCTGCACCCCGAATTCACACTGTTCATCGTCACTAACATTCGCTTATCGATGATTTATCGGTCGTCTCACCGATACTGACTAACCTGGCTTGTCTGTCCGGATATGTGCATATTCAAAACTATGTGAATGTATACACGTGAATATAGCACGACCGCAGCCGTCAATTCTACAGTAGTCACCGCCAAATTCAAATTCTGAGGTCTTACGTGCCAAGACCCCGATCCGATTATGAGGCATGCCATACTGGCGGACTTCGGATTAATTCTGACCACCTCTTAAGCGTGTACCCAGTGCACATTACACGGACGGTTTTTCATATTGATCCCGTCGAAACAGGGCTGCATGCCGCAGCCTGAATCGAACCGGCGACCTCGTGTTCAGCAGCGCGGCGGGTCTTAAGACACGATGTCTTAAGTAACGTAGAATCCTTCCACATAACGTACGTCTATTAATATAGTTAATGAAATTTCTCGCACTTTCAAACAGCTAACGAAACCTTCGGATATGACATCGTGATTTGCAAACTTGCCACACTCACTGCAGCTCACCGAAACCACGGCCGAATTGTTACCGCTTAAAAACGCACGTGCAACATCAACTTCACCTAATAAATCCGTTAGGAAACCGAAGATACTATAGACGCTCAATAGCTTTAACCTCGCTCTCGCGTGTAACACAGGTACCATCAGTACTCACATGCGCCGATGACAAGGAGCCACCAGCAGCAGCAGCAAAGAATCCATGTCGCGAAACCCTTTCGCTCGTTAGCAGGAAAAGCCATGGCAGTGAAGGTACTCGTCCTCGCTCGACACGATACCGTTCTGCAAGCCTCGACTGTCTGAGTGGGCCGTCTTCCGCCAGCGCGCAGGGGCCTGGCCGTGTTTTGTCTTTCGCCCTGTTTTATTATATGTATAGCTTTTTTTTTTTTTTCTATTCCACGCCCGCCGCGAACCTAACGCATTCAAGCGAGGCGGCACTGTGAACCAGTCTCTGCGCAAGAGGCAAAAGCAAGAGCCTATTTGGACCGCAAAGTAGCACGCAAGAACACCTAAATGACAGCCGTTGGTCCACTGCACTGTTTTTCCCCTGCGCCTATGCAGCTGTTCGTAGGCGCTACGTAGCAAATTTAAGGGTACGGAATGGACGGGAAGGAATAGAAACGTCGCCGCGATTTGCCTATGCGCACCGCCGCACAAGCTAGACGGCAACAGATGCGCAGTGGAGCGCTTGTCAACTCCTTTCCATCATGCAGAGGGGGCCCGTTCTCAAACGACGTTTCAAAAGGAATCCACAGGCCGGCGAGCCGCCCCTTCTCGGTAGTTGCGCGCAGCAGCGGGCGACGCGCTTCGTCTGCTCCTTGCACGACAGGAAGTATAGTCCCGCATTCGGCCGCTCGGGCAAGTTTAGGGCCAACTTTCCCTGGCTTTGCCAACTACCGAGGACGTCTCGTTCTCTCGCGGCTTTAACCTTATAGATCAGAGATAAGCATCGTGAGGGAGTTGTTCGGGCAGCGGATAGCTCTAGAAATAGTGCGCCCTACGGCCGGCCCTGTTAACGCAGATTTCCAGACGGTTTTTATGCACGCGAAGAGCAGACGACGCTATTCCTTGTTCGTCTGCTTCCGTTAATTCTGAAGCCCCCTTTCGTTCGTTTGCATATTCCCTTTCCGCGCTGATTATCTCGACGGGTGGTCGTATACGGTACGGTGCACGCAACTACGTTTACGCGCAGACGTCCGGCCGCCCCACTTTCGCACTTTCTATTTTTACCCTCGGACCGGTCGTAGTTGCTGCCGATTGCCTTTGTCTCGAGAACAGCGTGCACTGTTCTCCACGCGAGACGTCCGAGGCTCTGCGCGTATCATTTCAGCGGTAGCCACGCGCGGATGCACATCGAGCCGCCATCAGTCTTCGTCGAACGCCCGTAAACTTTTAAGCCCGCGGTAACGTCTTTCAGCCAGGCCGTGTGTACGCAGATATATTGCGCTCCCGCCAAGTCATTCGTTAGCGAAGGCATGCGAGAAGCAAGTTCCGCAGAATCGGCGGGAGCGCGACGGGCGCTGTAGCAGACGACAAGCGGCTGCAAGTGACTTCCTAATTTACTACACGCTCCACGTCACCTTAACTAACAACCTCCCCCCCCCCCCCTCACCTCCTAAGTGCATCGTTTCCAACTATACCTATAGTTACGTTTAACCGCAGCTGACGTGAAAGCGCTCGTGTTCCGCGCAGCAATATATAAGTTTTGTTTTCGTTTACTATTAGTGATTTATTATTATCGTTCTTTTTTTTTTTGCTGTGCCAAAATGTTAAAGTTACAATTCCCTAAATAATGGCGAGGACGGCACTGCATTATAGCCAACTAAGATCATCTAGGTAGTTGATTACCATAACTTCATTAATCGTGCACGTAGCTGCGAAAATTGCTCTACCAGTAGGCTGCCAATCTGCACACGGGAATAGTGAGCATATAGTCACCGTGATATTTATTGTTACAATATAACAAATTTAGTGCAGCTAAAAAGAAAAAATAAAGCGTCCCGTATGTATACGCTTTATACGTTACAATCGAGAGTTCTTAGATCAACGTTGAATGAGGCGCACGTATTTGTAATGAATGCGATATCTGACGATTTCAATTACTGCGGGCGAGAAGAAGGAAGCAGACGGCTTCCGTAAAAGGTGCGCAAAGCAAATGCGCGGTATACGCTGTAATGGTGTACGTCCAAGGTACGTGCTTCCTCCACTGATTTGGATAAGCACCAGCTATAGAATTAGCATACGCATACCAATTATTTATATGGAACCGGCCGATGCACTTACAGCGCTGCATAACGCCGAAATAGCGCACCGTTTGGTTTGCGCCCCCTGATGACGTCACGATTATCTTTCTCCCAACCATGGAGAAAAGAAACAAAATAGGAGAGGCCTTGACATTACGTTTTTGAAGTCGGTGTCACTTTGAAGTCGGTGCAGCCATTTTGGTGCACCATCTCCCGTTGCGCCTCCAATCAGCTCGCCGGAGCGGATAGGCGGAAGCTTTGAATTTGCATTGCTACGAGCCGTGTGTGCTGCCGACGCTCGTCAGGAGAGGGCATACGTAACTTCTGCAACAGTTTTAGCGAAGCAGACGCGCTCCTGTGCTTTTTCCGTGGCACGTTGAAGACGACGGACGAATACCCACGCCATGATTATACTGGAGTGTGTCTGCTGCTGACTGACAACTCACACTCGCAGACCCAAAGCAAAACTTTCAAGCTTACACACCACGCTCCGAAGTCAGGTTGTCTCGCGAACAGAGCATGTGCTGGGAGAAGAACACGGGCCGAAAACGACCTTACTTTTCAAAGGCCTAGAGCAGCAGCGAGAGCTTAAGGAGCGTGGTTGCCATGGTAACGATGTCGTTTGGGGATACCAGCCCCAGTGGCCCTTTGCGAAAAACAGCGCGTGACTTCGGGCACACTTTCTCCAATACGTCCGTGCTGCCCGGGGCCTCTCCTATGCTTTCCTTCCTCCGTTCCTCTAACCCGAATGACATCTTGTGGAGCTAACACAGGAGTGTACAGTAGTTGTTCGTGCCGCAGCTTCGTATGGAGCAATCGATGCGACAGCTAACGTCTGCCTCGCCGTGGCTGCGCATCAAATTTCTCGGCGACATCCGAGAATCGGCCGGTCCGCTAATCTGAAATCCGAGCCGACGTTCAGACGGACAAGTGCTTGCAACATTATTCGCAAGTTAGCAATCGTAGCGTCGTTATGTTAGGTCGTTTGCGGATCAAATTGCAATCTTTTATTTTTTTTTTTTGTACCCAAAATCGTGCTGGCGGACGCGGCGGCCAGCAGTGCAGAAAGAAAGGCACGAACGTGCCCGGTTAGTTAGCTTCAAGTAAAACTCTTGATTGGTCTAATTGGTTCATGCTTGAAGTAGTAAAGGCAAGGCGCAAAAGACCAGGACTGAAGAAGGACACAAACGACAGGACCGGCGCCGGTCCTGTCGTTTGTGTCCTTCTTCAGTCCTGGTCTTTTGCGCCTTGCCTTTACTCATTCAAGCTAGCTTCCCTGCACACTTGGAGAGTAGAAAAGATAAATAGGAAAATAATAATAAAATAACAATAAAGACGTAGTAAGTGCGAGCACTGTCACCGAGGAATGTTCGGTAACAGTGAGAAGCGTTCGTAAGGTACAGTCGCCTTCAAGAAGCACAATAGGACTTTTTTTTTATTTTGTTGCCTTCTGTGCCTGCAGGAGTGCTTAGCATAGGCCAAGGTCCCAGGACATCTTCCTCCGAGAGCGCGGTCTGCCATCCAAGCGGCTGAGGTCTTTAGCTCGCAGAGTAAATCGTCGAACGTCCAAGGATGGGCAGTGTGGCAAAGAAATAGGGCGCGCTCTACTGCCTCGTCCCATCCTCAGAAAAATTGCACGCTGTACTGCTGGGCATTAGGAATGAGTAGGCATTCGTGTAAATGCGACGCCCAACCACATTCGATACACAGTAAAGTTGTTTCGCGACGGGTGAGCCCGGGAGGCAACTTAAGCGAGGTCTCAATAGATGGTCGAGAGAATGCAAGCGCTGCCTTTAGTGAAATACGGTGAATTCCATTAAAACAGCTGAGGCCTTTCGCACGTAACCTTGCTCGGAGGCTAATTTCCCGTCCTTTAAGTGCGGGCACTTTTGTATGTAACCTATAAGCTGTATTAAGTTAACGACCTCCACGGCATATTCAAGGGCATCGTTTCCGTGCTCTAGTGCATCGGCAGGTATACGCGGGGTTCTTTAGGGCTTGGCGGCTGCGCCACGGTTTTCTGGCAAACTCTACTTTCAAAGTGTAAACTGCTTGCCTGGCTATTTAGGCCGGCGTGCGTCACGTGACCGCCGTTAATTCCTAGTACGGACGGCGCATCGCTCGAAGAACGTCACTCGAACTCGCCGTTTCGCGCGAGCGATCGAGGTAATAATGGCTAACTATAAATAAACCTTTGTTGCAAGAAGGGGAGGGGGGTTGCACTATCGTACACACGCCAACACATTGCCAAGGAGTCGCGCGCGGCTTGCAGCCTCTATGACAGACGTCACAGCTGCTATAACGTGTAGTGCCAGCTGCAGACAGACAAGTCATAGAACCACAGCAGAAAGTTGAGCTATCGTGAAAGAAGGTATTTAAGGTTTGCAGACGCACACACGAGAGGTCCAAAAAAAAAAACGCCGACTATCCTTAGTCGGCGCTTGTGTCGTCTGGACCTCGCGTTTGTGTTGTCTGCATGGCTCTCGCGTTCATGTCTGTGCGCTAATTACCTCCATTCGAGACGAGTCATATTCGTACTGCCGTGGCGGTGCCTATTCGCAACCCTTCCTTTTCCTTGGGGGAGGCCGCCCTTCGGGTCACTTGCCGGGATGACCAACTCTGGATCGTGGACCGTGCTTGCCTGGAGATGTCGGCCAGGGTGCTCCCGGACGTCTAGGGGCCCAACCACAGTTAAATAGATCCAATAAAGTTTTATCCATCCTATTCGTACTGCGGTCAACAATGGACATTATCCCTTTGTTATTTATGTATTTATTTGAGTGTCCTGAGGGACGGTCCGTCAGAGCAAAATTCCGCGCGACTGGCCACTCGAAGCATTTTGCGCGTATTCGCGGGCTTATTTCACGCTCGGAAAGACACTTTTATGTAGCGCCTGTTGAGCAACAGAACGTTGTATAGGGAGTTTTTCATGCTGCTGTACAATTTTCTCATTGACACTTGTATTCTAATTGTAATATTTGGGAAATTGACTAATAAATTAAGACTAATTATGTCATCATCACCATCATCATCATCATCATCATCATCAGCCTGGTTACGCCCACTGCAGGGCAAAGGCCTCTCCCATACTTCTCCAACAACCCCGGTCATGTACTAATTGTGGCCATGTCGTCCCTGCAAACTTCTTAATCTCATCCACCCACCTAACTTTCTGCCGCCCCCTCCTACGCTTCCCTTCCCTTGGAATCCAGTCCGTAACCCTTAATGACCTCGGTTATCTTCCCCCCTCATTACATGTCCTGCCCATGCCCATTTCTTTTTCTTGATTTCAACTAAGATGTCATTCACTCGCGTTTGTTCCCTCACCCAATCTGCTCTTTTCTTATCCCTTAACGTTACACCTATCATTCTTCTTTCCACAGCTCGTTATGTCGTCCTCAATTTGAGTAGAACCCTTTTCGTAAGCCTCCAGGTTTCTGCCCCGTAGGTGAGTACTGGTAAGACACAGCTATCATATACTTTTCTCTTGAGGGATAATGGCAACCTGCTGTTCATGATCTGAGAATGCCTGCCAAACGCCCACCAGCCCATTCTTATTCTTCTGATTATTTCTGTCTCATGATCCGGATCCGCCGTCACTACCTGCATGCCCTAAGTAGATGTATTCCCTTACGACTTCCAGTGCCTCGCTGCCTATTGTAAATTGCTGTTCTCTTCCGAAACTGTTAAACATTACTTTAGTTTTCTGCAGATTAATTTTTAGACCCACTCTTCTGCTTTGCCTCTCCAGGTCAGTGAGCATGCATTGCAATTGGTCCCCTGAGTTACTATATATAAGCAAGGCAATATCATCAGCGAATCGCAAGTTACTAAGGTATTCTCCATTAACTTTTATCCCCAATTCTTCCCAATCCAGGTATCTGAATACCTCCTGTAAACACGCTGTGAATAGCATTGGAGAGATCGTATCTCCCTGCCTGACGCCTTTCTTTATTGGGATTTTGTTGCTTGCTTTATGGAGGACTACGGTGGCTGTGGAGCCGCTATAGATATCTTTCAGTATATTTACATACGGCTCGTCTACACCCTGATTCCGCAATGCCTCCATGACTGCTGAGGTTTCGACAGAATCAAACGCTTTCTCGTAATCAATGAAAGCTATATATAAGGGTTGGTTATATTCCGCACATTTCTCTATCACCTGATTGATAGTGTGAATATGATCTATTGTTGAGTAGCCTTTACGGAATCCTGCCTGGTCCTTTGCTTGACAGAAGTCTAAGGTGTTTCTGATTCTATTTGCGATTACCTTAGTAAATAGTTTGTAGGCAACGGTCAGTAAGCTGATCGGTCTATAATTTTTCAAGTCTTTGGCGTCCCCTTTCTTATGGATTAGGATTATGTTAGCGTTCTTCCAAGATTCCGGTACACTCTAAGAAAAAAAGGACTAAAAGGGGTAGGGAGGTTAGTCCTTTTGGGGACTAACTGATTTGCCACAACCATTAGTCCTTTTGGGGACGAACTGACATGGGATGAACTGTTACTCCCCATGCGCTTACTCCTTCGGGGACTAAAAGTTGCCCCTGCCCGATGGTCCTCAAGGGAGTAACGGTAATTCGTTCCGATGCTCCGCAAAGGTGGAATTAATTAAATTTGACATTTATACCATAATAAAAAAAATTAATGAGCTGAAAAAAAACGGGCCCGAGAGCAGGATTCGAACTCACGTCCTCTCGCTCACAAGTCAGGTACTCTAACCACTTCACCACGCCGCTTTTTTTTTCTTTATTCACAAAATGACATACATAAAAACACGTTGGACTACTTGGACCAACGTGACAAGCTAAAATTTCTTGAAATTCACTAATTCATCAAGATTACCCAACCAGTCAGGCGGATCTGCCTGTACACGATATATCTCACGTATGAAAATAATGCTTTCAACAAAATTTTCTCGCGCTGGGCGCGCATTCACATCGGCGTGCGTTACCGCCATCCGTGTCTTCCAAAGACTATGGAGGCCCAGGAGCATTATCATGCCATACGGAAAGCCCTGATGGCTGTCTACCGGCAGGAAACGTATACCCTGTGCTGTTATCGGCAGTTCCTTTTTAAGAGTTCTTTGCAAGACATCCCAATAAAAAATTGCATCCCAGCACTCAATGAAAGCGTGCTCAATGGTCTCCGGCTTGTTACATAGCGCACAGTTGGTCGTCCATGGTACAGATATTCCTTTGTCGGCTATCCATGTTTTGACCGGAAGGGTAGATGTATGCAATTTAAAGAAGAACGACTTTACGCTTGCTCTCACTGGCATCTTTTTAACTCTTTTTAAAACATCTTGTCCTGGGCCTCCATAGTATTTCATTCGGTACAATGGCACTGGCATCATAACGTCAACTAAATCCTTGTAAAGTTTCTTTCTTGTTACTGTGCTCAGGTACTGAAGGGAAAACCGAGCTTTTAATATTCGAAGGGAGTCGACTACCTCTCGCAAGTAGCCTTTAAGCCGGTAGTGTACAGGCTGTGCACTAGACACAATAAATTCAGGCAAAACGCTTTTCAAACGGATCTGGATCATCGTACGCAAGAATGAATCACTTTGATCTCGTAAGAAGACAAAACGAGAAACAATCTGTCGTAAGAACAAATGCGACAATCCAAGACCACCATGTCGAACAGGACGAAACAAGTTGGTACGGCTGACCCTTTCCCAAGTGGAACCCCAGATAAAAACAGCAAAGACTGTGTATTTTCTGTACATTCACACGGGTCATCGACAAAAATTGGAGGACATACCACACTTTGGCAATTAAAAACAAATTACAAACAGTTGCCCTTGCAAACATTGACAAATCACGACCCTGCCATCCTCCGGTTTTCTCTTTTACGCGCGACGTCTCATCCTCCCAGTACTGCGCGGCACTCTCGTAGTGCTCAAGCGGCACGCCCAAATATTTCGGAGGAGACACGGTCCATTGTAACTCCGCAAAGACAGACGGTGTGTTGTCCCAACTTCCATGCCAAAATCCGATGCTCTTGTTCCAATTGATCTCGCATCCGGTTTGCCTGCAATATCTTTTAGCACCGCTTATCGCCTCTAGTACACTTTGGCGATCTGTACAAAAGATTGCGACGTCGTCAGCATATGCAAGCACTTTAACATGGGACGATTCAAGCTTATAACCATTGATTTTTTCGTTACTTATTAGAGATAAACAGAAAGGCTCTAAATAAATTGCAAAGAGCAGCGGTGACAATGGACAACCTTGCCTCACTGATGATCTGAGTTTAATGTTCTCAGTTAGTGTCTTATTCAGCACGATGTTTACTATGCAGTCATTGTATATCATTTTTAGACCATCGAGTATAACTGTGCCTATGTTAACGTGTTCAAGGATACAAAAAAGGGCTTCATGCGACACACGGTCAAATGCCTTTGCTAAGTCCAGCTGCAACATAGCGACCCGTCCGCCAAAAATGTCACAGCACTCAAGAATACTACGGGCTACATGCACATTTGTAGAGATAGAGCGACCTTTTATGCCACATGTCTGGTGTGGTCCGACTAGAAATGTGATGACACTCTGCAGTCGTTTTGCTAGCACTTTCGTATAAACTTTGTAGTCGGTGTTCGTGAGCGTTATCGGACGGTACGCGCCCACAGATAGCAGCGTAGCATGGTCGTCGGTTTTAGGAATCAGCACCACGTGAGCAGCACGGAAAGAGAGCGGCATTTCTCTCGTTTCGTACGCCTCCATGATGACTGCGTGTAAAATGGGCGCTAGTTCATCGGCATAAGCTTTGTAGAATGCGGCACCGAGGCCGTCTGGCCCAGGTGTCTTCCCCAGCGGTAGTTCAGTTATCGCCTGTTTTATTTCGTCTACGCTAATGGGTTTCTCCAAAAGGGATCGAGTATCACCATCTAACCGTGGCATTAAATCAAGGGTATCCTGTGTCAGCGGAATGCTCCCACTTCTTTGTACACCTATTAAGTTCTCATAGTGCTCGACAAATGCACGTTCAATTTCTTCAATGTCGCTGGTAATAGTGTTCTGATACGTAATTTCTCTGATTTCATTTTGTGTTGCGTATCTCCTTTCGTCACACAATGCGCGCTTATTAGGAGTTTCCCCCAACCATATCTTCTCAGCTCGCGCCCTTATTACTGCGGATCGATACTTTTCGACGTCCATAGCCTCGAGCTCGCCCTTAACTTCACAGATGTCTTTACCGTATATCCCGGGATTTGAGGCTTCCATGCTGATCATAAAATCAAGCTGGCATTGCAATTCCTCGATTTTTTCCCTTTCTTTATGACGGAGCAGTGTTCCCCTTTCGATAGCTATCAATTTTACGTCGTTCTTGAATTGGTCCCATTCAGCCGCACGCGACTTTGCTGCAATGCCGGCCATGCTTTCTATTTTTTTCTTTACTTTTTCGTTAAATATCTCGTCCCCCAGTAATTTAACATTAAACTTCCATAACTGCCAATTGAATTGCGTTTTCTTTCTCTTGCCCCCAACTGTCACCATTACAAGACTGTGATCACTAAAAGAGACATGCTTTACCTCATACTTAGTGCACATGCTCACAAAGTCAACCGTGGCGTACACTCTATCGAGCCGCGCACTGCTGCCACGCTGGAAGTGTGTGAACACGGGTCGATTTCCATTTGAAAGCAACCAGCCCAGGTCCTCCAGATCATTCTCTTGGATTAGTGCATCTAGTACCTTTGCACTTTTGTCGCGGCAAAGTACAACTTTAGCTCTGTCCTCTGCCATCAGCACACAATTGAAATCACCAAGCATAACAATACGTTTCGAACACTGCAGATAAGACTCGATTCTTTCGAAAAAGGCTACGCGCTCAGTCACGCTATTCGGTGCATAAACACAGATCACTCGCCAGGGGTGACCAGAAAATAAAAAGTCTACAATAAGCAAGCGTCCTGCTTCCGAGATAACAATGCTCACATCAGAGATGCCTATGTTGTTACGAATGAATATCGCGCAACCACCAGATGTGCCCACAGCATGACAAATACAAACATTGTAGCGCGTTCGAAAGGTTTCCACCATGCGGGCCGTCTGATCCTCACTCTCGATTTGCACTGCGACTAGATCTAAGTCATTTTCCAAAAACAGGCGGCTCACTTGGTACTGTCTTCTCCGGGCCGCTAAGCCCCTGACATTCAGTGTGGCTACTCGCATTGGCTTTTCAGTTTCACCGTGCATATTATGTGAGGAGCAAACGGGTCGCACAGCGCTCACCTCTGTACATGAGCGCACAGCATTCGCATCATTGCAGACGGCCATTCCTTGCAGTGTCATGTCTGGCACAGCTGAACCTTCTTCGACGGACGGTTGCCGGCGTGACAATCCATTGCCATCCGTGCACTTGAAAAACTTGCGCGACATGTTGTACAGGCATCCGTGAAGTGCAGACCCCAGCGCCTACTTCGGCGCCGCGTCCGCCTCGCGTTTATCTGGGGGAACGCTGGGCTTCGGCCTGAATGGTGAGCGTCGTACCGGTGCCGCTTTCGCAGGCGGCTCCTCGGCATTCAGGCCACCACCCGGGTCGTCGCTTTTCACCGTCTCGATGTGCGCCCGCTTATTCGATGATGAAGTCACGTCGGTCTCCATTGCGCTCGGCGCGTCGGGATCCGTCGATGTTGCTGAGCCTTCCTTGGCTTTTTTCGACCGGTGCAGCGCGTCCATTGACAAGTCAGGCTGCCTTTCTTGCAGTGGCTGCTGTTCGCTAGGCACCGAAGTAACGGCTCGCTGCAAGGGGGCGGGGGCCGTTGCCGGGGGCGTTGGTTGTGGTTCCAACTTCGCGTGTTGTACTGTCGCCGTTTCCTCAGCTTCTGCCTCGTCCATGACGAGCTCAGAAGAGTCAATACTCCTTATGGGCCCTGTGACGTTCGCGTATGTAGGCGCACACTGACTTTCGTCATGACCGAAACGTTTGCAGCGCGAGCATCGTGGCACCCGGCACTCTCTGCGAACGTGACCTTTTCCGTGGCAGCGCAAACAAAGCGGTGGCCTTCCAGGCACCACTAATAAAGCAGGCTCTCCGGCGACACGCAGCTGGTGCGGGATATCATCACTTTTAACACCAGGCTTCAACGTGAGATTCACCAGACGCGTAGTAGAGCCCTTGTCTGTCACGCCCTGTGCGCGCCAGCGCTCTCGTGAAACTTCCGTAACTTCGCCGTACGGCGCTAAGGCCTCGCGTACATCTTCATCGCTGACGTTATGGAGGACCCAGTGCATCTTAACACGTAGGTCTTGGTTGTTGGGATCAACCACCAGGCATCGCCGGCCCTTGACAGTAATTGTTGCAGCTGTTAGCAGTTTGTTGACGGCTTCCGAGCTTTTCATTGTTACGGCCCACACGTGGTTCATTTGGTAAGCTCCCAAGGCGACAACCTCGGGGAGCACTTTCAAGCTGTCCAGGGCGTCACGGTAGTCCTCAACTCTGTACGGCCGAGCACGGATATCGCCATGCAAAAAAACAGTATTAAAAACAATCCGACCTTTCGGCAGTTGGGGCAGCATCACTTGGTAATCCTGGCTGTCTTCAACAACATTCCTGTTTCCGCGGCCAAAATGGGCCGCTGAGACCGCTCCTTCGGAGCACATGGTAGCACGTCCTTCCACCTCGGTAGCCAAGACGCGACATTCACCACGCCGCTTGGTTGACAAAACGGGATATTTAGACAAGGTTAAGCATGGGAACACAAGTACAGCAATATCAAAGTGACTCAGTATTTTGTGCAAGCTATGCAGTGAGAGTCTGACGTTGAGTGTACTTGCAACCATAAGCGACTGCGAAAAGAAATCAGCCCGAGTATTATTAGGGTGATTTAAACTGAGGCACTACGCCATGTATACGTGTAGCGAGCTCACACGGGGCACCGAAGACGACAGAGAAGGGCACTTTCTCTGTCACTTAGCGTGTGCCGTTTGAGCTACACATCGCTTCAGTTCGCTACCTCCTTGGAACGGAAGGAACTTAGGTACTATTGACCAAGAAAATCTAGCCGTCTATCAATGACTTGCGCGTTTAATGTGTATCGCTCACTTATGGGGTGCGCACGAAAGGCATGCCTCTTCACATTCCAGTTTTAAGTTTCACGTAATTTTCGAAGAGACAAGGTGCTGCTTTGCATGTAGTTCAATAGACGATGCACTAACTTCGAACCATTCAAGATTTATAGACAATACCGTTTTCGCCGCATCGCTCCATGACACGAACGAAAACAGCGAAGTGCCTGGGGAGTAACTGTTGCCGTTCGTCCTCCCATTGCTCTCTTTCCGAGCAGGGACTAAACAGTTACTCTCCGAAATTTGCACACGGCGCGCACATTCATGCAGTTAGTCCTTTGAGGGACGAAAGCGCCCTTTTTAGGACTGACGGCGCAGTTACTCCCGTTTTCCCCGCGATTTTTCTTAGAGTGTACGCTCGAGGTCATGAGGCATTGCGTATACAGGGTGGCCAGTTTCTCTAGAACAATCTGTCCACCATCCTTTAACAAATCTGCTGTTACCTGATCCTCCCCAGCTGCCTTCCCCCTTTGCATATCTCCCAAGGCTTCCTTTACTTCTTCCGGCGTTACCTTTGGGGTTTCGAATTCCTCTAGGCTATTTTCTCTGCCATTATCGTCGTGGGTGCCACTGGTACTGTATAAATCTCTATAGAACTCCTCAGCCACTTGAACTATCTCATCCATATTAGTAATGATATTGCCGGCTTTGTATCTTAACGCATACATCTGATTCTTGCCGATTCCTAGTTTCTTCTTCACTGTTTTTAGGCTTCCTCCGTTCCTGAGAGCATGTTCAATTCTATCCATATTATACTTCCTTATGTCAGCTGTCTTACGCTTGTTGATTAACTTCGAAAGTTAATCAACAAGCGTCCCTAATCAATGTCATCAGAGTAATGTTGGCCAGCATCGAAATTCCATCCGCTCCAAGGGGACTACAAGGCCTGGACTCGCTGAGCCCAGTCCTTGCAACCCTCGAGTTAACCATGGCTAACAATCACCGGTCATTTCGTAAGCAGGTAAGAGATACGTCGATTATACAGTGGAACGCCATAGGTTTAGGATCTCGCACCTGCTGATTTTTGCCAATCTGTACATGTTAATCGTTTTCCAATTATCGTTATCTGCGAACCAAAATTATCACATCCGATCACATTATCCGGCTACGAGTCAATTACGTCCACAAGCAACAACGAAAGTAGCAAGGTCGTTGTCTTGATTCGCCGTGAGCTTGCTTACGTCGTCCAGCCTGTGCAACCTGATGACGACAATCAGTATGTCTGCCTCAGTCAAAATAGCTCCCGTTTACACTCATAAGTGCTTACCTATCTCCATCACGCCCCTTTGACATCAAAAGACTAGACGACATAATAAACGCGTATCCTGGTCCTTGGATTATCACAGGGGACTTTAACGCCCATCACACCATTTGGGGAAGCTCAAGAGTTGGCGCAGCGGGAGGAATAATCGCTTCATTTGTCTCTAATCATGACCTCTTGCTGCTGAATGACGCTAGTCTATATACATTTCTACGGGGCACAGTGTACAGCAGCTGCCTGGACTTGGCCTTCACATCCCGCCGCTTTGCCTCGCGCGCTAAGTGATTTTTGGACATTGAGACACATTGGAGCAATCACATCCCCACTTAACTTAAGATCGACGAGGTTTTCAACACTCATCCGCCTAACACACTACGAAGACTATAGGTTGGACTGTGTTTTAAAATCAACGGAAGGACGTTTGTCAGAAAGGTCACTCCTTTGGACTGCAAGAAGCTGTTAAAGAAGTGGCGCGGACTGCTTTGCGCATGTTCATGTGCTCCCCGAAGAATTCGCAATTCTGATGATGTCCCTGTTTTGTCCGGCGTTCCCCAGGGCTCTGTTCTGGCCCCACTTCTATTCTTATTGTACATAGATGATATAACAAACCAAGTCGACGTCACCATTCGCCTCTTTGCAGGTGACTGCATTCTTTATCATACTGTGCGTAACCACGACGATCAAGCAAAACTGAAAAATTCCCTAAATAAGGTAGTGCAGTGGTGTGCGGACTGGCAAAAGGTGATAATTTCCGACAAAACTGTATGCATGTCGGTCACAAACAAAAAATCAAGTTTGCAGTTCCCGTACGGTTTCAACAGCACTATTCTCCAAAGCGTCACCCACTATGAATAGGCGTGATCATCTCATCCGACCTCAGCTGGCTGGAATGCGCACATAGAGTACGTAGCTAAAAAAGCCCTGAACAAACTGTTCTACCTCAAACACACCTTATCGCATTCCACCAGCCTGACAAAGCAGCTTGCTTACGTCAGCCTTATCAGACCGGCACTCGAATATACCAACATAGTATGGTTTCCACATTCCAAAAACCACATTCATAGGCTGGAACGCATACAAAGAAAAGCTGCCCGATTTATCTATAATAGTTTTAAACGCACAGTTTCACCAACCGAACTTCTTTCTCGCGCAGGCCTCGCTACCCTCGAAATTCAAGCTAAAGTTGAACTATTAAAGCTCCCATACTCAGTGTTACACAGTGCGCTGAAGTTGGATCCCGTCGCCTTTCTAAAGTACAAACACACCAGACTGACTCAGCATAAGCGCGCTTTCACGCTTGAAGAATTTCTTTGTAACAACAATACTCTCTTCTTTTCATTCTTTCCGCGAGGTGTGCGAGAGCGGAACTGCTTACACCTTGCTATTATTGCCCAGCCCACATTAGAAACATTTACAAATCATTTGGAAGAAACAGTCGCGATCACAACTTCGTGTTTTTTTTTTTTTGCAAGAGCAATTGTGTGAAGACCAATGCGTTATTACTCAATAAATGTAAGTGTCCATGTCCATGTCCATCTGCTCCGACTGTACGCGCTCCTTCCAATTAAGTCTCTGGCAGAAAGAAGAGCTAGAATATCAGAACCCGAAACTAAGCGAAGCGGTGCATGCCGTAGTACGTGCCCTTTCCATAGAGAAATGCGCACGCCGTACTTCGTTTGCTTCTTGGGCGACGCAACGCTGCTCGTTATATATAGTTAGCAATTTTAGGTTTTTAACGCATCTCCTAATGAACCAACAGACGGCGACGCTTACTTACAATCCGTTCGTCCGTTGTACACAGTTCGCGGCGACTGCATGCATCCGGCTCGGTGCACTCCGTTGGGACGACTGCACATGTATATAACAACCTTGCATCGTACTTTGCGAAGATACGGCGTGCGTAGAACAAGAGAACAGACTGGTGGACTAGTAGGTACTGCTTGTTCTTGGTACTGCTATTCTTCCAGTTGTGCGACGGTATATATATGTGGTAACCATGTGTAATAAAAATTCGGTGGTTAGTATAAGCGCTGTGAATTCGTTGCCTTCTCTTGTCCTCGTGTTGTTGGTTTTTTCTTGCGCTTTGCGTAAAGTTGTGTGTAGAACGTTCTGTGTTTTTCAGTTTGCCCAGGACCAATGCGTGCCCAGGATCAGTTATCTGGCAGCTACCAAATTTCTTTGTTTTGAATGCACTTCCAGAAATGTCCAGGGCAGCGCACGCGCGTATTGAGCGCCGGCAGCCAAAGTACGAGAAGCGCGCTGTGTTATCCCTCATAGTACGTCAGCGGCGCGCTCCCGGAAGATGGCGCCACTGTATGTCCTCGCGGACATATTTGCGATAGCTATGTAGCGATTCTATTTCGTTGTTCTTTGTCAGCTGTATTCCTTCTTTGAAGCGCATCGGGCGTTATGATGATGTCGATTTGCGCTCGTATTGGCATCCCCTTTGAAACGGGCGGTGACAAATAGTCAACTATCTTGCTTGATTTAATGAGGTATGCTATACATACTTTTCATTCTAGCATATTTGTATGCATCTCCTTACTCTTCTCTTTTTTTCTCTTCCTCAGACCTTACCTTATACAGCTACCTATACCTGTAACAGACCCTGTCGTATCAACCGCTTCTCTGCTTTTCTTTCTTTTTTTCTCCCAATACTGTAACCGTATCTTGCTCGTCTCGACTGAACAGATTGATGCTTCCGTCCATATTACATCCAAGCGCTTCTGAAAGGTGTACGTCACCTACGGGTCTAAATGGGTGAATCACTTCGCATTCCACTAGGACGTGCTAATAAGTGGCCTCTGGATTTTTACAGCAGCATACACATGCCTCATCTAGTTCCGAATATTTGCTCCGGTATGTTTTGGCCCTTAGGCAACCAGCTTGAGCCTCAAATAACAAGGCACTGCCATTTGTGCTATCGTACACATTTTCCCTTCTAATTTCTTTCTTCTCATTCGTGTAAATATCCGCGGTCCTTTTCGTTTCCATTAATTCTTTGCATCAAATTCGCTGTCTTTGTTTCTCTCACTTTCTTTTTCATGACTGCTGGATGTCTATTTGCACTTTGAATTACACTGTACTTGGTTGCCAGCTTTCTTGGCTTCTTCATCCATTCTGTGTCCATGGCTTTCACGTGCAGATACTTGTACACCTTAGCCGCCCATTTATTTTGATCCATGTTTCGGAGTCAGTCTTCAAAACTAATTTTGCTCTGCACGTCTCTGACTTTAAGAGATGCACTACCCATGGTACCCTGTACCACTTGATTTGTGGCTTTACCATTGGCTCCCAAAGCCGACCGGCCTACCGATCTTTGGTTAACTTCCAACCCAGACTAGATATCCGATTTTAAGCATAGGATGGCATTTGAGAACGTTGGTGCTGTCATATTGCTCCTTTCCAGATTCCACGCACCACCTCAAGTGTATTGCGGCCCCAAAGTGCTCTATGTTTTATCCTTGCTGCATTCCGCCTCCCCCGGTTTACTTTCAGGTTATCTTGGTGGGTGCTTGAAGTCTTTCCTTCGTTCCGAAGTGCTCATAATGCTTGAGTGTGGGTATAACTTGCTGATTAATTGACACCACGTAATTACTCGTCTCTTTATTAAAGATCATAATTTCCTATTTCTCTGTGCCGAACTTAATAAGGCCTAGATTTGTCGCTGCGTTGCCACATACACTCTAAGAAAAGTTTACACCATTTGAGTCGTACACTTTTACATTCTTAGACAAAGGTACACCCCAATTTGCCGCACAATAATAATCGTCATCTGCCTTGCTTGCGTTTCCTTTCTTGAAAACACTGCGCCCGCTACTTTCCTGTCTGGAATGCTATGTCATGCTGATAACGCACATGCCGTTCATTACTGGGAAGTACTGGGCTCACATCGTTAAAGAAAGGAAGTGCGGACAAAAGAGATGATGTTTATCGTTGTGTGGCAAGATACAACCCAAAGAGTGTAATTTTGTTTTACACTCTTAAAACGGTTGCACCCCTTGGGGTGTATATTTGTTCCACAACGATAATCGTCATCTGCCTTGTCTCTGCTTCCTTTCTCGAAAACTCGGCGCTCGCTACTTTCCTGTCGAGAATGCTGCGTCACGCTGATAACGCGCATGCCGTTCGTGACTGGGAAGTACCGGGCTCGCAGCGTTAAAGAAAGGAAACGCGGGCAAGACAAATGACGATTATCGTTGTGGGAAAAGATAAGCCCCAAAGGGCATATATTTTTCTAAGAGTGTACACTCTTAAAACGGCTGCACCCTTTGGGGTGTATATTTGTCTCAAAACGATAATCGTCATCTGCCTTGTCCGCATTTCCCTTCTTTAACGCTGCGAGCCCGGTACTTCCCAGTCACGAACGGCATGCGCCTTATCAGCATGACATAGCATTGCAGACAGGAAAGTAGCGGGCGCGGCTTTTTCAAGAAATGAAACGCAAGCAAGTCACATGACGATTATCGTTGTGTGGCAGATATACACCCCATGCAGGGGGGATGGAGGGTGTAAGCTTCTTTTTAGAGTGTATATTCGCAAGTTCCTGTGAATCTCCTGAATTGCAGTTTCAAAGTTTTCAAACATTGGAAACTGCTGAAAAGAGTTCCACTCTCGAAAGTGTGGACATAAATAATATTGCAGTTTTCGTTTGCCACAACTCCTCCATCTATCATGTATCTGTTACGTCGGGTCCATGCAGCGTGCGGAACTTAGGAACTTAGAACCCCCCTCATCCCATATATATATATATATATATATTATATATATATATATATATATATATATATATATATATATATATATATATATATATATATATATATATATATATATAGAGAGAGAGAGAGAGAGAGAGAGAGAGAGAGAGAGAGAGAGAGAGAGAGAGAGCCAGTGTGCAGGGATCCGGTACACACTAAAAAAATTTTACACCCTCCTCACCCTTCGGGATGTATATCTGCCACACAGCAATAATTGTCATCTGCCTTGCTTGCGTTTCCCTTCTTGAAAACGCCGCGCCCGCTACTTTCCTGTCGGCAATGCTATGTCATGCTGATAACGCGCATGCCGTTCGTTGCTGGGAAGTACCGGGCTCGCAGCGTTAAAGAAAGGAAATGCCGACAAGACAGAGGACGTTTATTGTTGTGTGGCAAGATACGACTCAAAGGATGCAACCTTTTCTTAGAGGGTAATCGTCATCTGCTTTGCTTGCGTTTCCTTTCTTGAAAACGCCGCGCCCGCTAATATATATATATATATATATATATATATATATATATATATATATATATATATATATATATATATATATATATATATATATATATATATATATATATATATATATATATATGAGGGTGCGTGCGCTCTGCCGGTGTGAGGGCCTCCTTTCCACTCCACTGAAGGGAGATTTTATACCCTGGAATGCTGCGATACGGTGCCGCAGCTTTCAGTTGCAATAACCCTACGGCACAGGTATACGGCATTACCAAACTGAAGTGTTGCCAGCCAATGCCAGCTGTGTCGCTGTGTTTCGTATATTATTCACTGCTTTTATCGATAATGGGCCCCGATTGTGCAGGGAGCTTACATGGAAATAAGTATTGTATGTGTTTGCCCCCCTAGAACCTCATATGCCGCCTTCTGAGCTACGGAAACAAAACCAGAAACAAATTGCATAAGCACTGCTACAAAAATTTCTCTCAAGTACAAAGTTACGCTACATATAGTAGTAGAGCAGCATCCTAATTTATTGCAAAGTTTAAAGTATTGGTTATACAACAAGTTTATCAGTATAGGTGATGTCCAAATCGCAAGCCCGGCGATGGTGATCTCGAAGTAACGTCAGCAACTCTCAAAGGCTGTGCTTTGTGACTGTTACGCGTGAGAGCAGTCTTATTTTTATTCGAGAGGTGGCAGCACGATACTAGGCGCTCGGAAAATAAAGCAGCAGACGACGTTGCGTCGTGCTGCTTTGTCCGTAAACCTGTGCATGCCGTTAAGACAATCACACGAATCAATTTGTTTGGAATAACCACAACGTTAGCACAGCTGGCGAAACGCCAGTTTGAGAACAAACTGTGCGCAAGGTCAAAGGGCTGCTTCATTCCCAATTCGCCACGGAGCGCCGGACACGTGCATACGAAACAAAGGCCGAGCTTTCATGCCATATAACTACGTATTTCGTTGGAGACACTGACACTTCTGTAACAGGGAGACGTTATGTGCACCGGACGCAATTATTTCGACTCAGAAGCGATGCAGACTAAAGTTGCAGCGTACGGTTGTTGCACACAGTGCTCGAAGGGGTGGTAGAAAGATTATAATGGAGCGTGAAAAAAAAAAAGAAAAGAAGAAGAAGAAGAAAAGGTACCTCCCGTGTTGGCTGCTCAATGAAAGAACGCCGTTCATGAACGTGTTCAAAAGAAAATAACCTGGGAGCGGCCACGCGGCTTTTGTGAATGGCTCCGCGCGATGGAAGCCGTGCGGGAAACGCAACCCGCTTCAAAAGAGCGGTTTCTTTTCTTGTTACCCTCCGTACTTGGTCTTGTATTGAGTGCGCTCCGACAAAAGAGGAAGTGCGCGCAAGGAGATTCACGGTTCGCCAAGCTGCTGCGGGCGGGTTGTCAGGGCTTAGAAGGAGGTGGGAAAGGAAAGGGGGTAGCTAGAACGGAAGAAAGGGAAGTGCGTACAGTTCACGCCCGGGGATTCGGGCGCAGTTGAGCGCGCTCTTTTCTCCGTGCATGGAAACCAGGAGAGGAAGTAGAAAAGGGAAGAAGCGAACCGATTATAGAAACAACTGAAACGAAGAAGGAAACAAGAGCTAACAGAAAAGCCGACCAAAGGCACTGGAAGCCCACCCTCGAGTCCTAGCTCCTTTCACGAGGCCCGAACCAACGTGGTGGTGGAGGCGCGAACATTGAACCCTCCTCCTGAAACTGCGCGCTCACACACGGGCACGCGCATACAGCCCCCAACAACGCGCTCAGCTTTTCGGTTGCGCGTTCCCCACTGCCTTCGCGCAGGGGAGGTCCTTTCTGGCGAATCGTGACTCCTCAACTGGTTCGTTCCCCCGTACTAACCGCATTCGAAAGAAAACAACTTGTTTGAATTCTGCGAAAAATAAGGCGCTCCCAACCAGCGATCGTGGCCCTCGGAGCGCCAGAACCCTTTGACTACACTAGTTGTAATACTGCCCGCACACTCCTAGCTTCAAAATTTCACATGCTTGCAAGTTCAATACTGACCATTCACAAGCGTATGCGTACCCTATAGATCTTATTTTTCTAAATAATAAACCATTTCATTGTATAAAAATGCTTATTTTAACTTATATTACTGTACCTAGATGGCGCTTGCATTTGTTGGCGTCCTTACAATAGATGAAGAAGCGTGTTCATTTTTGAAGCCACGTTTGGCAACTGCTGTACGCAAGCGCCCGCTGAGCGCGGCAAAGCGGCTGCCCCGCGAAAGCGGCCCTTTCGCCCGAGGGCCAATGCCCTGCTCTGCGACGGGCCGAGAGCGCCCAGCGGCCGCTCCGATTGGCTGCTCCCGCCCGTAGCGTCGGCGAGGTCGCTGTTTGTTGCCTGCGCCGAGCGGTCTCGCTTTTGACACGCATCTGCGCAATCGCTCCTCGCGTAAGGAACAGCTGGTTGTCGCCTCGCGACCAAAACGACCAAAACAACGCAGTGTGTCTCGCCGAAGTAAACGGTCCTTGTCAGTGCCCAAATCGTCTGGATACGCCGTTTCGCCGAGCTACTACCCATGGATTTACACTCGGACGAGTGGCTGGTAAGCAAGAGTTGCTCGGCGAACCGAGCGATCACTGTTTATGCGAAGATCAAGCTCGGTGCCACCAGCGGGGGTCTTTGTTTGGCTTTGCTGCTGACCTTTGTCTCGCGGGCTCGAACTGCATCTTCGGTGGTCGTTTTGATCGAGGGAGTGAGCTTGAAGCCTACGGTTACCTGCCGGCCGAGTCGCACTGCATTCGGGGCCACGGTCGTTCGAATCTCGGAGGCACAAAAGACCGTTCACTGCGAGGATGGCCATTTCGCGTTTTCTTTGTTTTGTAATATCTGCAGTAGGCCCTGCTGTACTGTATTTTATGTCCAGGCCGCGTGCGATGATTGGGGGGGAACCCGTTTGGCCAGGCCGCGAGGTTCTGTAACTCACGACGGCACCCCAACGCGCAGTGCTTTGTTGCGGTTCCGGATATCTGCGTATTATGCAAACGTAATTACGCGCCCGCTACGTGAGGCTTTGCATGGAGCTGGCCGATTTTCGGGCGGTCGTCTGAGGTACGGTTCCGTTCCTGACCGCTCTCGAACGGCACATTTCCGCGTTGGAAACTGCCGTCTAATTTTGGTCTTCGCTTGGCGCGAAATATATAAAAAAGGAACTCGCGCAAGAAACCGCCTCGCGGAGACTCCGCTCGCCGCCCTTTGTACGACGCACAATTTGCCGAGGTTGATCGAGATCCCGGTCCGCCACAAATCCGCGACGCAGTTCGTGTATCACGTTTTGCTAATAGCGCGAGCGGTTTGTGCTTTCTGGCAGCGCATTTGCCCGCGATAAGCACCGATCTCCGTTTCGGAGACCGTTTCCTTCCCGTGAACGCTGGCGCGCTGTTCTAGCGCGTTCTCCTTTGTTGCTAAGTGCCTACTTTGCTTTTCAGACTGCCCATTTGTGGCGATGTCGGAGAATAACGACGCAGCTGAGCGTCTCGTGGTTCGGGCTCGCGCCGTCAGTGGCATGGTGTTTAAGGTGTGCTCATTTACGATCATTCGTGTAGAGGCGGAAACGAACAGGCAAGTGTGCCCGCGTCCCTCCATCAGCTGACGCTCGCGGCGAGAGAAGCAGGCTCGCCTGCTGCTGGTGTGCGTGCGCTCTTTGTGAAGGCGTTCTCATTGTGTCGCCTGCCAATGCTACCTGTACGGGTCGGGCGTTCAGTGGTGACAGAATAAACACGGGAAGTCGCCGTAACGACTCGCTGAGCCGAGCGATGTAGCGTGAAGTTTGGATACGCGTATCGTTATCGGCCGATGCTGAGCATCGCTTCCCGCTTGGCGGACGATAACTGCGCGCGTCGCAGTTGCCGTTCGACAAAGGTGGCTGCCGCGATGTCTGTTCTTGGCAGTTTCGAAAGGCGTCTATGCAGCTGTGCTACAAGAGACGAAAAATAAAGACAACGCTTGCTATTCTTCGCCTCTCGTATTTATTTTAGAGTCTACTGTTGTCTAGGCCTAATGGTTTCGGTCGTAGCTTGCAACGCGAATTTTGCGCGCCTGTGGTTTTCGTTTCGTGCCTGTCCTACCTAGAATCGGGTGCACCTGGCCAGAGGTTGTGACATGGCGAGTGGCTGCATATTGCGGCACTTTCACTGCGTGCATCGTGACACATGAGGCCTGCGCGCATTCTGTGCAGACTCGGCCGAGACGAGATTTCTTTTTCTTTCTTAGTTTGCCCTCGCTGGTTTGCAAGCGTCGCCCGCCAACGTGCATGGCGCGCCAACTCCCTCTACTACTACTGTTGCGAACTTGGTGTCCGTGATGTAACCTCTGACGAATCAGCTCGGCCGAGGAGAAACCGTATTATCGTTAACTGCTGCGTTACCGCCTTTCATTGCTGGTGTTTGCAGCGAGACGTCTGCTCCCGTGCGCAGACCTGCTGCTTGCCGCGCGACACGCACAAATGCGCAGATTTTGCTGCAGACGTACACAGCTGATGCGCGCAGACATGTGGGGAAGGCAGACCACCAGGCGCCTGCCCCCCCCCCCCCCCCCGCCCGTCTTTGTTGTCTCGAAAACCCAAGACGGTAGCGCGGACGCTCCTCCCAACGGTTGCACGTAGTCGTGCACGTGGCCCTCAGCAGCACAAGGGGGCATGGTGACGGAGGGGGGGAAGAGGCTCGTAGCAACAAAAATCTTGTGCAACATCGGGGTTGGTGGTGTAGACGCGCGCGCGTTACTGGGCACGTGTGCTGTGGGCTCGCGAGTCGTGGCGTGTTGCAGCGTGTCCCGGCGCCGTTTCCTGGGAAGCGGCGAGGTTGCCTCGTGTTTACTT